>NC_029773.3:61686588-61690755 GCF_000817695.3 Arachis duranensis
CAGGAAGATTCAAATGGTTATGAATGATTTATGAATAAAGCATAAAATAAAGATAGAGATACTTATGTAATTCATTGGTGAAAATTTCAGATAAGCGTATGGAGATGCTTTGTCCCTTCCGTCTCTCTGCTTTCCTACTGTCTTCATCCAATCCTTCTTACTCCTTTCCATGGCAAGCTGTATGTAGGGTTTCACCACTGTCAGTGGCTACCTCCCATCCTCTCGGTGAAAATGTTCAACGCGCTCTGTCACAGCACGGCTATTCAGCTGTCGGTTCTCGATCATGTCGGAATAGAATCCAGTGATTATTTTGATTCTTTTGCGTCTGTCACTAACGCCCAGCCTTCAGGAGTTTGAAGCTCGTCACAGTCATTCAATCATTGAATCCTACTCAGAATACCACAGACAAGGTTAGACCTTCCGGATTCTCTTGAATGCCGCCATCAATTCTAGCTTATACCACGAAGATTCCGATTAAGAAATCCAAGAGATAAATATTCAAGCCTTGTTTGCTTGTAGAACGGAAGTGGTTGTCAGGCACTCGTTCATAAGTGAGAATGATGATGAGCATCACATAATCATCACATTCATCATGTTCTTGGGTGTGAATGAATATCTTATAACAAGAATAAGCTGAATTGAATAGAAGAACAATAGTAATTGCATTAATACTCGAGGTACAGCAGAGCTCCACACCTTAATCTATGGTATGTAGAAACTCCACCATTGAAAATACATAAGAGGGTTCAATCATAAAAACATGATCAAAAGATTCAAGTGATCAAAAGACCTCTAATACAATAGCAGAAGGTCCTACTTATAGAGAACTAGTAGCTAGGGTTTACAGAAATGAGTAAATGACATAAAAATCCACTTCCGGACTCACTTGGTGTGTGCTTGGGCTGAGCATTGAAGCATTTTCGTGTCGAGACTCTTCTTGAAGTTAAACGCCAGCTTTTATGCCAGTTTGGGCGTTTAACTCCCATTCTTGTGCCAGTTCCGTCGTTTTACGCCAGAATTCTTGAGCTGACTTGGAATGCCTGTTTGGGCCATCAAATTTCAGGAAAAGTATGGACTATTATACATTGCTGGAAAGCCCAGGATGTCTACTTTTCAACGCAGTTAAGAGCGCACCAATTGGGCTTCTGTAGCTCCAGAAAATTCACTTCGAGTGCAGGGAGGTCAGAATCCAATAGCATCTGCAGTCCTTTTCAGCCTCTGAATAAGATTTTTGCTCAGGTCCCTCAATTTCAGCCAGAAAATACCTAAAATCATAGAAAAACACACAAACTCATAGTAAAGTCTAAAAAAATGAATTTTAACTAAAAACTAATAAAAACATAATAAAAACTAACTAAAACATACTAAAAATAATGCCAAAAAGCGTACAAATTATCCGCTCATCACTAGCTCCCCGGCAACGGCGCCAATTTGACAACGAGTGTTTTATCATTGATCTAGAGTTTCTCAAAATGAAATTCCTTCGTTGGTAGTATAGTCCAAATCAACAATAAAATCTCACAATCAAAATTCGATCCAAAAGATGTCACAATTCAATACAAAATTTACCGAGAGCATTTAGACTCCCAGGTCGTTCTCCCTAGGAACTAGTGACAACAAGTGCACACAATTTTGGTTGTGGAAATCAAGGGGTTCAATGATAAGGAAGCAAACAAATAAAGGAATAAAAGAACTAGATAAAATTGCAAGTAGTAAAGTAATAAAAGAACTAAAGAACTACGTATGTAATATAAACAAGTAAGACTCAAAATTGATGGAAAAATAGTTTAAAACATAAATGAAACCTTGACTTGGAATGAGTCATGGAATCCCTTCCTTACCATAACCACAACTATGATAATTATAATAGATTAATCTTACTAAGTCAAACCTCGCATCGGAGAGTAAGTCAAGCGAGCATAAGTATTCTTAACCCACAAATACTAGCTTGCTTGCTAATTACCTTAGCAACAAATTAGTGTTAGTGGGAACAAGAACAATTAACAACCCAAGAATTATCACTAAATGTTAGACATTATGGCTCTAGTAATCCATAAACTCATTTTTCCCAAGCCAAGGGATGGAAATTACCCCATAATCAAAATTGGCATTTCATCAAACACATAGAGGGCATAAACATAAACATGAAAAAATTGGTAAATTAATGAAAGTTGTGAACCATAAATGATCAAAATCAATAAAAGCAACTCAATAAACATATAAAAGCCATCAAACATCAAATTAAACAACTAGGAATCAAAATTGTAAGACAATGTAAATGTTGACAAATGAGATGAAAATAAAAGCAAGTGTAGAACAAGTGGTATAATAAAAGAGGGAATTAAATAAATACTTACAAGAAAATTGCTATAATCTAAAATCAAACTTGAAGTATAAAATGCTACAAACCCTAACTAAGAACTCTAAGAGAGAATTTCCTAATCTACACTACTCCTACTCCTACAATGTGTTTTTCCTCCTCTAAGATGGCTCCCTTCTAATGTGTTGATATCCCTTTAATATAGCACTTGATTTCAGCATCCAAGCCTTCCAAAATGGGCCAAAAGAGCCCCAAAATGCGAGTCCATGTGACTTTTTAATGGAGGCATGCGTTGGTACCTGTGCGTACGCACAGATATGTGCGTCCGCACACTTCACCGAATTTCCACTTGTGCATACGCACAGAGGGTTGTGCGCACGCACGAATGCTGATTTCCTTCTTGTGCATACACACGTAGCGTTATGTGTACGCACGCATGGCTGTGTGCTTCCTCCTTGTTTTCTTCATGTTTTCTCCCTTCGTACATGCTTCCTTCCACTTTTGCCTTGCCAAACTTGCCTCTAGGACCTAAAATCACTCAACAAACATGAAATGACATCGAATGGCATAAAAGTGGAATTAAATTACTCAATTTAAGCACAAAAATGCATGTTTTCACATTTAGGCATAATTTAGGGATCAAACACAAAAGTATACTATTTTGGTGCTTAAGTGTAGGTTTATGTGATAAAATCCACTCAAATTAGGCCAAAATATCTCATAAAATATGGACTCATCACCCACCATTGCCACCATCATCACCACTTTACCTCTTTCATGCATCATGCATTACCATCGCATCTAACTTTTCCACCATTCGTTGTCGCTACAACCACCTCGACCTTTTCCACCTTCCTTGTCGTGACCATTATCCACACTCGTATTAACCTCATCCACCATTTTCCGTGTCCCGATTATCCTTCTTTCACTATTTGTTGCTGTCACAACTACCTTTGTCTCCTTCATCATCCATAGTAACAACATCTACATATTTCACTATTTCGCTTGTCATCATCAACTTTTTCACTATCCATTTTTTATTTTGTTTCTATTGTTAAATCTATTGTTGAAATCTGTGTTAAGTGTTGGTGGTGGTGGTGGTTATTAGTTTTGCTTGTATCGTTGTTGTTCTTAGTAGTGATGGGTTATAAGAGTAGAAAGAGTTTTTGGAGGAAGTAGCGGTGAGTAAAAAAGGTGATAATCGAAGTATGGTGTGTGGCGAGAATTGGCTGGAGATGATATGTTAGGTTTCAGATTGAGTAAAAAGGATTCATGGTGTCACCACAGTTATGAGAAGGGAGCAACTGTATGATGGTAGCTGATGAGCGGATATTTTATACGCTTTTTGGGGGTAATTTCATGTAGATTTTAGCATGTTTTAGTTAATTTTTAGTAGAATATTATTAGTTTTTAGGCAAAAATCATATTTCTGGACTTTACTATGAGTTTGTGTGTTTTTCTGTGATTTCAGGTATTTTCTGGCTGAAATTGAGGGAGCTGAGCAAAAATCTGACTTAGGCTGAAAAAGGACTGCTGATGCTGTTGGATCCTGACCTCCCTGCACTCGAAATGGATTTTCTGGAGCTACAGAAGTCCAATTGGCGCACTCTCAACGGCGTTGGAAAGTAGACATCCAGGGCTTTCCAGCAATATATAATAGTCCATACTTTGCGCAAGAATAGACGACGTAACTTGGCGTTAAACGCCAAGTTCATGCTGCTGTCTGGAGTTAAACGCCAGAAAAACGTCATTATCCGGAGTTGAACGCCCAAAACACGTCATAATTTGGTGTTCAACTCCAAGTAAAGCTTCAGCTCGTAGATAGCTTTAGTCTCAGCCCCAGCACA
>NC_029773.3:61693069-61694435 GCF_000817695.3 Arachis duranensis
ATTGATACAGTTGCCAGAAATCAGCATCTGTATCTGAACAGTGAATCTTCCATGAAAGAAGAAGCTAAAACAGTAACTGCAGAACTCAATCCGGTGGATCAGGCTAATGAATTCAATCAGCAATTGGACTTTCTAACTCAACAGCTAGCCGAATTCAAGGAAATATTACAGGAAACAAGAATGGCTAACAGGAACATGGAAGTGCAATTAAAACAGACAGAAAAGCAACTGTCAAAACAATTAGCAGATGAATGCCAAGCAGTTCAATTAAGAAGTGGGAAAACATTAAATACCTCACTTCAAAGCAACAGGAAGCTAAGAAATGAACAGATGGCCAATCAAAATCCCTCTGAGGACAATCATAGCCCAGAGAGGAATAATGCTGGCGCTGAGCGCCCGGACCATGCTCATTCCTGGCGTTCAATGCCAGAAACAAGCATGGATCTGGCGTTGAACGCCCAAAGGGAGCATGGTTCTGGCGTTCAAACGCCAGTAACAAATAAGGAAGGGGCGTCTAACGCCACTCCAGCTCCCACCACTGGCATTCAAATACCAGTGGGGAATCAGTCACATACAAGTGCTGACCTTTCTAAAAAGGCTTCCCAACCCACTTCTGTAGGTAATAAACCTGCAGCAACTAAGGTTGAGGAATACAAAGCCAAAATGCCTTATCCTCAAAAACTCCGCCAAGCGGAACAGGATAAGCAATTTGCCCGCTTTGCAGACTATCTCAGGACTCTTGAAATAAAGATTCCGTTTGCAGAAGCACTTGAGCAAATACCTTCTTATGCTAAGTTCATGAAGGAGATCTTAAGTCATAAGAAGGATTGGAGGGAAACTGAAACAGTTTACCTCACTGAAGAATGCAGTGCAGTCATTTTGAAAAGCTTACCTGAGAAGCTTAAAGATCCTTGGAGCTTTATGATACCATGCACATTAGAGGGTAATTGTACCAAGCAAGCCTTATGTGATCTTGGGGCAAGTATCAACCTAATACCTGCATCTACTATCAAAAAGCTTGGTTTAACTGAAGAAATCAAACCAACCAGGATATGTCTTCAACTTGCTGATGGCTCCATTTAAATACCCATCAGGCGTGATTGAGGACATGATAGTCAAGGTTGGGCCATTTGCCTTTCCTACTGACTTTGTGGTGCTGGAAATGGAGGAGCACAAGAGTGCAACTCTCATTCTAGGAAGACCTTTCCTAGCAACTGGCCGAACCCTCATTGATGTCCAAAAAGGGAAAGTAACCTTGAGAGTCAATGAGGAAGAGTTCAAGCTGAATGTTGTTAAAGCCAGGCAACATCCAGACACCCCAAATGACTGCATGAGTGTTGATATTATTGACTCTCTGGTAAGAGAG
>NC_029773.3:61697520-61706526 GCF_000817695.3 Arachis duranensis
TTCCATTCAAACACGCTTGTTCTTATCTAAGATGTTTATTTGCGCTTAACTGTGGAGAAGGTGATGATCCGTGACACTCATCACCTTCCTCAACCCATGAACGTGTGCCTGACAACCACCTCCGTTCTACATCAGATTGAATAAATATCTCTTAGATTCCCCAACAGAATCTTCGTGGTATAAGCCGGATTGATGGCAGCATTCATGAGAATCCGGAAAGTCTAAACCTTGTCTGTGGTATTCCGAGTAGGATTCCGGGATTGAATGACTGTGACGTGCTTCAAACTTTAACCTGCTGGGCGTTAGTGACAGACGCAAAAGAGTGATTCTATTCCAGTAGGAGCGGGAACCAACCGGTGATTAGCCGTACTGTGACAGAGTGCGTGCATAGTTTTCACTGCGAGGATGGGAAGTAGCCATTGACAACGGTGACACCCTACATAGAGCTTGCCATGGAAGGAACCTGCGTGTGAGAAGAAGATCTCAAGGAAGAGTTGAAATCAGAGGACAAAGCATCTCCAAAACTCCAACATATTTCCCAGTGCTGCAAATCAAAGTAACATTGTTCCCTCTTTTATCAAATCCAGTAATTTCACTTTTAATCCAAATAATCCTTGTTGACATCCTAACTAAGACTAATAAAATAAATATTGATTGCTTCAAACCAATAATCTCTGTGGATTCGACCCTTACTCACGTAAGGTATTACTTGGACGACCCAGTACACTTGCTGGTTAGTTGAACGGAATTGTGCTCTGAGCAAGTAATCAGTTAGTTAAATTAGTTCTCCTTGGCACATGCCAAGGAGCCATTAATTAAAGATCACAATTTCGTCCACCAGTAGCAATAATGGGGTAGGTGGTGTAAGATGTGGGGGTTTGACGGGATGGTATGGGACGATAATGAGTGTAAACGATGGTGATTGTGGTAGTGGAAAATGACAGGTGTTCGCGACAGTGGATAGTGATCAATAGAAGGAGAAAATAGTGATAAAGATTAGGAGGAAATCATGTTAAAATTTGGAATTTAGGGAAGAAGAACCGGCAATAGAGTTGAAGTTGAATATAAAGGACGAGGTAATTTAAAAATTTTATTAAAAATTCAATAAAAAAAATAGGATGGATACTTTTATCACATGAAATCCATCTTTTATAGATATAATGTCATTTTTTATTTAATAGATACTTTTATCAACATTTGTAAAATTCAGGATTACAAATGGTTATTTTTTATTTTATATTTATCGTAATTTTAGTTATTTCATTGAAAAATATTTAATAAATATAGGATAACTATGAACATAGAAAGTATGTTATGATTAATTATTTTTTATTTTTTTATTTATAAATTGGATAAAGTATATTTTTTGTCTGTGAAGTTTGTCAAAAATTTTACATTAATCCAAACCTATATTTTTCAATAAATTTTCAATTATTTATATATTTATAAGCTTTTATTGTTTTTTAAACCTATTTTTTAATTGCTACTAATATATTATAATACACATTATAATTTATACATATTAAGTTACTAACATGTAAATTTTTTTAGTGTGTAATATATTAAAATATATTTAATCTATAATTAATATATATTAATTATATAATAATAAACTAATAATACTAATTTTTGTTTAAAAAAATGGGGGGGACCATGGCCACTTTAGCCCCTTAAATCCACCTCTGGATCCAACAATAATATATGATACCTATGTCTGATTTGTTTGTATTGAAAGTTGTTCTTGTAAAATTGTAGCTAAATTCATCCTAAATATTTGAAAAATTAGCCGTTAAAGGTATATTTGATGAAAATTAAAAATTTCTAAGACAAAATTTAAACAAAATAAAATTTAAAGATATTTTTAAAACTGTTAACAAATTTCAAGAATAAAAAATATACTTTATCCTTATAAATATTTAACAAGATTTAATATTTACTTTATTAATTATTTAAAATTAAAAATATGATTAATTTAAAAAATAAAATCAAAATTAAAATTAAAAATAAAATAAATATAAACATAATATTGAAGATAAGTAAATAACTTTTACGCAATATATATTTTAATTTACATATATATTAACAAAGACAAAGCGGTAATGGTGGCAAACAGAGCGTTATTAAGTAGGATAATTTACATTGATAAAATAAATATGAGTTTAAAATTATGCAAATGTTTTAAATTAGAATTGGGGTTCTGTTTTATATACTTTTATATAAATCGAATTATACAAGTAGTAAATCAAATCAACTTGATTTGATTTACTATTTGTATAGGATAACCATAGTAAATCAAATTAGCCTTGGAAGTTATATTTTATAATAACTTTTTTAACATTAAAAGTTTTTGTAACAATTTTTTGGGTTAACCACAAAAAACGTATTCAAAAGCTGACAAAAATGCACCTGAATTTTACTATCGACAAAAATGTCTTTAAATAATTTAAAAACACAACAACAATACTCAACAATAAATATATATTTTCAAAAAATGCCTTAGAGATTAAATTTTGATGTGAATTTTTACAAATATAATTAAAAAAATGAGATATTATTATTCTTAAAATTTGATTTTTTTTCTAAGTATATATTTTTTGTGATTTTTTAAAAGTATTATTAGTTATTAACAAAACAATTACAAAAAAATATATACTCAACAAAAATCACCAAATTTTAAGGATAATAATATCTCATTTTTCTAATCATGTCTGAAACAAATTGTATCAAAATTCAATTTATAATATATTTTTTGAGAAATACATATTTAATGTTAGATAATCTTACAAAAAACTAATATTAAATATGTATTTCTCAAAAAATATATTAGAGATTGAATTTTGATGTAATTTTTTGCAGGCATGATTAGAAAAATCATATATTATTATTCTTAAAATTTAGTAATTTTTTGTTAAGTATATATTATTTTTTGATCTTTTAAAAATATTATTGATTGTTAACAAAAAAATTATAAACAAATATGTACTTAACGAAAAATTACCAATTTTTATGTATAATAATATCTTATTTTTATAATCATACGTGCAAAAAATTGCATCAAAATTCAATCTCTAAGGTATTTTTTGAAAATATATATTTATTGCTAGGTATTATTTTTGTATTTTTAAATTATTTGAAGGCATTTTTGTCGATAGTAAAATTTGAGTGTATTTTTGTCAGTATTTAAATAATTTGGAGACATTTTTTGTGGTTAACCCTAATTTTTTAGATGCTAAATACTCAAAGGATGATTTTTAATAAATTTTTAGAAATCATTTATTATTTCGTTTTAAATTCAAAATTTTGTAAAAGTACAAATCTTTTAAAATTTAAACTAAAACACAAAATTTAAATTTCTATTCTTATTCATTTTAATTTTTTAATATTTTATTTAAATTCAAAGACAAATCATTGTCTACAATCATATAAAATCGTCTCCTTTCATACTCACCTGTACCGACTTATACGTCATCCTAATTTCAAATTGAAATTTGGAACAACAAATCACCTATGGTCCACAGATTATCAATATCAAATTGAAAAATCAAATTCAAGACAAGTTTCAAACTTATTTTCTATATCATCCAAATATTGATTATCAATATCAAATTGAAAAATCAAATTCAAGACAAGTTTCAAACTTATTTTCTATATCATCCAAATATTTCTCAAAATATTATACTATATCTGTAAGCAAATCAACATAGTAGATATTCAAAAAATTAAAACATTACAAAAAAAAAGTGCTTTGTTAGGGCTAAAAGTGTTCTGTTAGGGTTTTCTCAAACGGAACTTTTCTGCTGTCAAGGCCTATATTAATTAAGGTGATTTATTTTCGACTCTTTTCTTGTGAGCACCTGATTGACCAAGTCTTTTCCATATAACTCTGCATGGCAGAAACAAGCACTACAAGAAAAAGTAATATTTGTAACAAAAATAATTGTTATAAAAAATTGAAATTTTGAAACAAAAAGAATTCGTAACAAAAAAAGGGTCGTTGCAGTATGTCCCGTTACAAAAAGTTTTTGTAACAAAAAAATCGAACTGTTACAATTCAAAGAATATTTTGTAACAAATTTTTTTAAAACAAAAACAAAATTTGTTACAAAAGTGGTAACACTTTTTTACTTTTTAAATATTTTTCGTAACAATTTAGATTTTTGTGTCATAATATTTTGTTACAAAATACTACTTACTTTTGTAACATTTTTTATTCTTTTAGTTACAAAAATAGAAAGTTCATTTTAAAATATTTAATTAAATAATTGATATATCAATTAATTTTCTAATCCCAATTGTAAAATCCGGTTATTTAATAAATAATTAACTCATAAATTAAGATTTATTCTAGAAAATTAAAAATGTAATTTTTATGGTTTAATATGATAGAGAAAATTAAAATAAAAATTTTGACACTAATTTCAAAAAAATTTGGCCCAAGATTGGGCCAAAAGAGCCAAACCGGTCGAACCAGATCCCAAACTAGGCCCGTGGGCCCCACCCACTCACTTAGTTAAATGAACTCAGCTCATTTTTCTCTCCCATTTCAAGTCATTCACGCTGCAAGGGCAGCCATGAAGGAAGACACCTCCCAAAATTCCCAAACCCTCATTCAATCTTTAATCCTTGATAACTTTTGATCCGGAGTTCCGATGGTCACACCGTTTGTGGTCACGCGACCATGTCGCTGAGCTCTACAAAGCCCACAACTTTATTTTTGAGGTTAACCATGTTCTCATCTCAGTTATTCCAGCCTTAATTTTCGAAATTTATGGGTAAAAATATTGAGATTTGTGAGCTTTTGATGTTATAGGATCCAACTAGCTTGAAGGAGAGGTTTAATATTATCTCTTTGATCCTTGAGTAAGGTAAGAGATCTCAAATCCTAGTGGAATATTTGAATTAAGACATTTGGGTATTGAGTTGTTGTGTTTGGGTGTGATAATTGTGGTTTAGGTAGTGTGTATATAAATATTGAACCTTGATTGAAGTCTTGAAAGGCTTGGAATAAACTTTTTGTGCTGAAAATTCTTATCTTGGAGGTGTTGGAGCCTTGAAAGTTGAGGAAAAGTTGAATTGGAGTGTTTCGGGTTGAGCGAAAAATCGGCCAAGGTATGGTTTCGGTTTCCTGTATCTAAAATGTAATGTGGTATAAAAACTTAGGTTAGAGACCCTAAGATAGGATTTGGACTATTGATGTTGTTGATTGATTGAGATGAATTGTGTTGTTATGTATGTGATTAATGGATTTTTGATGTTTTATGGTATGATGTATGAGAGATATGCATCTTTTGACATATGCTTAATGATTGGTTGAGATTGAATTGTAGGTGAAACCATGTTGATGGTGAGGATGATATTGATTGTATGTATTGATGGTTGATGGAAGTGGTATTGTTGGAAATTGGGATGAGGAGAGATATATTGCATGATATTGTGTTTGAAATTGAGTTATTTGATTGAGAGTGGTTAAAAAAGTGGATTGGTGTATTGTGAATTTGATAAAAATGTTAGCATACGGGTTGAGAAAACTTGAGGTTGATTTTTGGTAAGTTTTGGTTAGTTTTGAAAATGGTTGAAATTGGTTTGTTTTGAAAATAGAATTTTGTGGGTTTGCATGAAAATGTGGTTTTTTGGGTCTATTTTGACGGAGCATAACTTGGTCTCCGGATCCCCGATTTGTGTCAAATTTATTTAGAAATAAAATTGGATCCGAGATGTTTATGTTGTTTGAAGAACAGATGGAAAATAATTTGAAACAAAAAAGTTATGCCTGTCGGAAGTTTGGGGTTTAAAAATGTAATTCTGCAGATGTTTATGTCGTTTGAAAATCATGCTGCCACGCGCCGTGTGGCCGACGTACACGCGTCACTCATAATTTTTACTCCCCCACGTGTGCGCCTGGCCGACGTGTACGCGTCATTGAATTGATGCAAGTACCCAATAGAAAATCCAAAGAGTTGCACTAGTACCGTGCTGGTTTTGTGTGAGGAGCACAAAATGCACCTACACGTACGCGTCACTCCACCTCTCTGCTTCCCATGCGTGTGCATGAGCAACGCGCACACGTCACTCTACTTTTCTGCCTTTCATGTGTGCACATGGGCGACTACACGCGTGACCTTGTTTTCACCAAAAACTAATTTTTGAGTTTTAAAGCGGAACTTCAGACCTCTAAGCCTCCATTCTCATCCTTTATATCCTAAATTCTTATAGTATGCCTAGAAATGAGAAGGGGCTAGGAAGGGTGGTAGCTTGAGGGTGAAGTAAGGGAAGAGTTAATGATGAATTACGATTAATGATGATTGTATGAGTTGCTGAGGGTGATGATGGAGGTGCGGTGTATGCCGTGAGTCGAAGGGCTGTATTTAATAATGATTATTGGTTAGTTATAGGTTATGTTATAAGTCGGATGGCTATGATAAATATTGACTTATGGCTAGAAATAAAAATATGACTTTGAATGATTATTTTATCTTGAGCTTTCTTCCGTGCAACCCTAGAGAGATGAAGGAACGTGAGGATCCCCTTCCTTGTTCCTCCTGGTATTGTAAAATTGCCTCCAGCGAGATGGTGGGAGGCCTCCTTAGTTCCTCCTGGACATATGAGAATATACCTCCTGGGTGGACGCAAGGGTGTGATTTTGCCCCACTTGCTCCAGGTTGGTTAGTATAGAGGCTCCTCGGGTGGACACAAGGGTTGTGGTTTCGCCACACTTACCCCGGGTTATGATGAGTTATGTATGAAAAGTGGAATTATGCGATGTATAATTGATGATATGGTCATAATGAATGATTATGGAATGTGTATGAATGAATGTGAAATGACTATCTAAGATATGAGTTTCCCTGGGTGGAAGCAGTGGCTAGTCACCACGTGCTGTATATGGAGACTCAATACTCTGCTGACCCTATGTCGTCAGTGTGGCCGGACACTGTGAAAGTTCCAGATGAGCTCGCCCCCGTGAAAAAACACCAGTGTGGGTGTTTTGTATATGTATCGATAATTATGATTGATAATAATCCGAGTTGGGGATGCACGACAGAGGGACAGTTGATGAGCGGATAATTTATACGCTTTTTGGCATTGTTTTTAGGTAGTTTTTAGTAAGTTCAAGCTACTTTTAGGGATATTTTCTTTAGTTTTTATGTTAAATTCACATTTCTGGACTTTACAATGAGTTTGTGTATTTTTCTGTGATTTTAGGTAATTTCTGGCTGAAATTGAGGGACTTGAGCAAAACTCTGATAGGAGGCTGACAAAGGACTGCTGATGCTATTGGAATCTGACCTCCCTACACTCGAAATGAATTTTCTGGAGCTACAGAACTTCAAATGGCGCACACTCAATGGCGTTAAACAGTAGACATCCAGAGCTTTCCAGCAATATATAATAGTCCATACTTTATTCGGGAATTGATGATGTAAACTGGCACTCAACGCCAGTTCCATGTTGCTGTCTGGAGTAAAACGCCAGAAACACGTCACGACCCGGAATTGAACGCCCAAAACACGTTACAACTTGGCGTTCAACTCCAAAAGAAGCCTCAGCTCATGGATAGATCAAGCTCAGCCCAAACACACACCAAGTGGGCCCCGGAAGTGGATTTATGCATCAATTACTTACTCATGTAAACCCTAGTAGCTAGTCTAGTATAAACATGATAATTTACTATTGTATTAGACATCTTTGGTCTCAGTTTTATATTATTCTTCATCTGAGAAGACTATTGATCATGTTTTGGGAGGGCTGGCCATTCAGCCATGCCTGAACCTTTCACTTATGTATTTTCAACGGTGGAGTTTCTACACACCATAGATTAAGGGTGTGGAGATCTGTTGTACCTCAAGCTTCAATGCAATTACTATTATTTTCTATGTGGTATTCCGAGTAGGATTCCGAAATTGAATGACTGTGACGAGCTTCAAACTCCTGAAGGCTGGGCGTTAGTGACAGACGCAAAAGAATCAAAGGATTCTACTCCAACCTGATTGAGAACCGACAGATGATTAGCCGTGCTGTGACAGAGCATTTGGACCTTTTTCAATGAGAGGATGGGATGTAGCCATTGACAACGGTGATGCCCTACATACAGCTTGTCATAGAAGGGAATGATAAAATTGGTTAAAAGCAGTAGGAAAGCAGAGATTCAGAAGGAGCACAGCATCTCCATACGCCTATCTGAAATCCCCATCATTGGATTACATGAGTAACTTTATCTTTATTTTATGTTTATTATTTATTCTTAATTTTCGAAAATCCATAATCAATTACTATCCGCCTAACTAAGATTTACAAGATGACCATAGCTTGCTTCATACCAACAATCTCTGTGGAATCGACCCTTACTCGCGTAAGGTTTATTACTTGGACGACCTAGTACACTTGCTGGTTAGTTGAACGGAGTTGTGACCACACATAGTAAAGAGCTATTATCTCAAATTAAATTTCATACAAGTACAAAGAGTACGAATCACAATTTCATGCACCAAGTTTTTGGCGCCGTTGCCGGGATTATTCGAGTATGGACAACTAACGGTTCATCTTGTTGCTCAGATTAGGTAATTTTCTTTTTGTTTTGTTTTCAAAAATTTTTGAAAAATTTTTTTTCCTTTTTTTCAAAAATAAATAAAGAAAATACCAAAAAAACATAAAATCATAAAAATCAAAAATATTTTGTGTTTCTTGTTAAAGTCTTGAGTCAACTTTTAAGTTTGGTGTCAATTGCATGCTTTAAAAAAGTTCATCTTGACATTCATAGTGTTCTTGCATGCATTCTTTGTTTTGATCCATAAAGAAAAGAGAAAAACACAAAAATGACGTTTTTAATTTTTCTATCTCATCATTAAAAATTCAAAAATAAAAAATATCTTTTCCTTTTTTCTCTCAAAATTTCGAAAATTTGAAGTTGACTTAGTCAAAAATTTTCAAAATTAGTTGTTTCTTACAAGTCAAGTGAAATTTTCAAATTTTAAAAATCTTATCTTTTCAAAAATCATATCTTTTTCA
>NC_029773.3:61706668-61707863 GCF_000817695.3 Arachis duranensis
TGATTGATTCAAAAATTTGAAGTTTGTTACTTTCTTGTTAAGAAAGGTTCAATCTTTAAATTCTAGAATCTTATCTTGTAGTTTCTTGTTAGTAAAGTAATTAATTTTAATTTTAAAAATTAAATCTTTTTCAAACATATCTTATCATATCTTTTATATCTTATCTTTTTATCATATCTTTTTCAAAATTTTGTCTTTTTCAAAAATTTGATTTCAAAATATCTTATCTAACTTCTTATCTTCTTATCTTTTCAAATTTGATTTTAATATCTTTTTTAACTAACTATTTGACTTTTTATTTGTTTCTTATCTTTTTCAAAACCACCTAACTACTTTTTCCCCTCTAATTTTCGAAAATACCTCCCTCTTTTTCAAAAAAATTCTTTTTAATTGTTTAAATTTTAATTTTAATCATATCTTATCTTTAATTTTCGAAAATCACTAACCACTTTTTTAAAATTATTTTCGAAATTCTCTATCTCTCCTTCTATTTATTTATTTATTTATTTATTTATTCACTAACACTTCTTTTCATCTCTCTTCATCTCAGATCACCACCTTTATCCTTACCCATTCTTCTTCACTACTCTGCCCTTTTTTTTTCTTCTACTAACATAAAGGAATCTCTATACTTTGACATGAAGGATTCCTCTTTCTTTTCTTGTTCTCTTCTTCCCTATATGAGCAGGAACAAGGAAAAAGACACTCTTGTTGAAGCTGATCCAGAACCTAAAAGGACTCTGAAGAGGAAACTAAGAGAAGCTAAACTACAACAATCCAAAGGCAACCTTTCTGAAATTTTCGAACAAGAGAAGAAGATGGCAGCCGAACCCAATAACAATAATGCAAGGAGAATGCTTGGTGACTTCACAAAACCAACGTCCAAATTTGATGGAAGAAGCATCTCCATTCCTGCCATTGGAGCCAACAATTTTGAGCTTAAGTTTCAACTAGTTGCTTTAATGCAACAGAACTGCAAGTTTTATGGACTTCCATCTGAAGATCCTTACCAGTTTTTAACTGAGTTCTTGCAGATTTGTGAGACTGTTAAGACAAATAGAGTAGATCCTGAAGTCTACAGGCTCATGCTTTTCCCTTTTGCTGTAAGAGATAGAGCTAGAACATGGTTGGACTTACAACCTAAAGATAGCCTGGACTCCTGGGATAAGCTGGTCACAGCCTTCTTGGATAAATT
>NC_029773.3:61708008-61710731 GCF_000817695.3 Arachis duranensis
AAAAAGTGTCCTTCTGACATGTTTTCAAAATGGACCATATTAGATATATTCTATTATGGTCTATCTGAATTTTCCAAGATGGCATTGGACCATTCTGCAGGTGGATCTATTCACCTAAAGAAAATGCCTGAAGAGGCTCAAGAACTTATTGACATGGTTGCAAATAACCAATTCATGTACACTTCTGAGAGGAATTCCGTGAATAGTGGCACGCCTCAGAGGAAGGGAGTTCTTGAAATTGATACTCTGAATACCATATTGGCTCAGAATAAAGTGTTGACTCAGAAAGTCAACATGATCTCTCAAAGTCTGAATGGATGGCAAAATGCATCCAACAGTACTAAAGAGGCAGCTTCTGAAGAAGCTTATGATCCTGAGAACCCTGCAATGGCAGAGGTTAATTACATGGGTGAACCTTATGGAAACACCTATAACTCATCATGGAGAAATCATCCAAATTTCTCATGGAAGGATCAACAAAAGCCTCAAAAAGGCTTTAACAATGGTGGACGCAATAGGTTGAGCAATAGCAAGCCTTTTCCATCATCTTCTCAGCAACAGACAGAAAATTCTGAGCAGAATCTCTCTAGCTTAGCAACCATAGTCTCTGAGCTATCCAAGACCACTCTCAGTTTCATGAATGAGGCACGGTCCTCTATCAGAAATCTAGAGGCACAAGTGGGTCAGCTGATTAAAAAAGTTACTAAAACTCCTCTTAGTACTCTCCCAAGCAATACAGAAAAGAACCCAAAAAGAGAGTGCAAGGCCATCAACATAACCAAAGTGGCCGAATGCACAGAGGAGGAGGAGGACGTGAATCCCAGTGAGAAAGATCTCATGGGACGTCCTTTGGACAAAAAGGAGTTCCCTATTGAGAAACCAAAGGAATCTGAGGCTCATAAAGAGACTATAGAGATTCCATTCAACTTACTTCTGCCATTCATGAGCTCTAATGAGTATTCTTCCTCTGAAGAGGATGAAGATATTAGCAAGTTGCTCAATATCTAGGAGCTATCATGAAGCTGAATGCCAAGTTGTTTGGTAATGAGACTTGGGAAGGTGAATCCCCCTTGCTCATTAGTGAACTAGATACATGGATTCAGAAAATTCTACCTCAAAAGAGACAAGATCCTGGTAAATTCTTAATACCCTATACCATAGGCACCATGACCTTTAACAAGGCTCTGTGTGACCTGGGGTCAGGCATAAATCTTATGCCACTCTCTGTAATAGAGAAACTAAGGCATAAATCTTATGCCACTCTCTGTAATGGAGAAACTGGGGATCATTGAGGTACAGCCTGCCTTATTCTCACTTCAAATGGCAGACAAGTCAGTAAGACAAGCTTATGGATTAGTAGAGGACGTGTTAGTAAAGGTTGAAGGCCTTTACATCCTTGCTGATTTCATAATCTTAGACACTAGGAAGGAAGAAGATGAATGCATCATCCTTGGAAGACCCTTCCTAGCCACAGCAGAAGCTGTGATTGATGTTATCAGAGGAGAATTAGTCCTTCAATTGAATGAGGACTACCTTGTGTTTAAAGCTCAAGGACCTTCCTCTGCAACCATGGAGAGGAAGCATGAAAAGCTTCTCTCAGTACAGAGTCAAAGAGAGCCCCCACAGTCAAACTCTAAGTTTGGTGTTGGGAGGCTCTCATCATGCTCTGAATATCTGTGAGGCTCCATGAGAGCCCACTGTCAAGCTAATGACACTAAAGAAGTGCTTGTTGGGAGGCAACCCAATTTTTATATATCTAATTTTAATTTTATTTTATTGTTATTTTATGTTTTATTAGGTTCATGATCATGTGGAGTCACGAAAAAAATACTAAAATTAAAAATAGAATAAAAAATAGCAGAAGAAAAATCACACCCTGGAGGAAGGACTTACTGGCGTTTAAACGCCAGTAAAGTGCATCTGGCTGGCGTTCAACGCCAGAACAGAGCATGTTTCTGGCGCTGAACGCCAGAAACAAGCAACATCCTGGCGTTTGAACGCCAGGAATATGCCTTGAGGAAAGCTGGCGCTGAACGCCAGTAACAAGCATGGAACTGGTGTTCAACGCCAGAAACATGCTACACATGGGCGTTGAACACCCAGAGTGTGCATCACTTCGGCGTTTAAAAGCCAAAATGGTGTGCAAAGGCATTTTACATGCCTAATTGGTGCAGGGATGTAAATCCTTGACACCTCAGGATCTGTGGACCCCACAGGATCATCTCAGAATCTGTGGACCCCACAGGATCCCCACCTAACATATTCTTCCCTCTTCTCAACATTCATTCTCTCTTCCCAAGTACCCCCTTCACCACTCACATCCTTCCACTCTTCCCCATAAACACCACCCACCTTCAAAATTCAAAAATCTTTCCCACCCAAACCCACCCTAAATGACCGAAACTACACCCACTCCCCTCCCTATATATACCCTTCCATTCTACTTCATTTTCACACAACACAAACCCCCTCTTGTACACCTTGACTGAAACACCTTCCCTCACTCTCCTCCATATTTTCTTCTTCTTCTTCTTCTCTTCTTTCTTCTCTTGCTCGAGGGCGAGCAATATTTTAAGTTTGGTATGGTCAAAGCATAATCTTTTTATTTTTCCATTACCATCAATGGCACCTAAGGCTGGAGAATCCTCTAGAAAAGGAAAAGGGAAGACAAAAGCTTCCACCTCCGAGTCATGGGAGATGGAAAGATTCATCTCCAAAAGCCA
>NC_029773.3:61710765-61711347 GCF_000817695.3 Arachis duranensis
AGAGTTCTATGCCAATGCATGGATCACTAGGAACCATGATCAAAGTGTGAATCTGAGTCCAAAGAATTATCTCACAATGGTTTGGGGGAAATACTTAGATTTTAGTCCGGAAAATGTGAGGTTGGCATTCAACTTGCCCATGATGCAAGGAGATGCACGCCCCTACACTAGAAGGGTCAACTTTAATCAAAGGTTGGACCAAGTCCTTATGGACATATGTGTGGAAGGAGCTCAATGGAAAAGAGACTCCAAAGGTAAGTCGGTTCAACTAAGAAGACTGGACCTCAAGCCTGTGGCTAGAGGGTGGTTAGAGTTCATTCAATGCTCTATCATCCCCACTAGCAACCGATCTGAAGTTACTGTGGATCGGGCCATCATGATTCATAGCATCATGATTGGAGAGGAAGTAGAAGTTCATGAAGTCATCTCCCATGAATTCTACAAAATAGCCGAAAAGTCCTCCACCATGGCAAGACTAGCTTTTCCTCATCTTATTTGCCATCTATGTTACTCAGCTAGAGTTATCATAGAAGGAGACATCCTCATTGAAGAGGACAAGCCCATCACTAAGAAAAGGATGGA
>NC_029773.3:61712417-61714582 GCF_000817695.3 Arachis duranensis
CACGGCCAAGACTCATAAGTAGCTGTGTTCAAGAATCAACATGCTTAACTAGGAAAGTCAATAACACTATCCGAAATTCTAAGTTCCTAGAGAAGCCAATCATTCTGAACTTCAAAGGAAAAAGTGAGATGCCAAAACTGTTCAGAAGCAAAAAGCTACAAGTCCCGCTCATCTAATTAGAATTAATATTCATTGATATTTTGGAATTTATAGTATATTCTCTTCTTTTTATCCTATTTGATTTTTAGTTGCTTGGGGACAAGCAACAATTTAAGTTTGGTGTTGTGATGAGCGGATAATTTATACGCTTTTTTGGCATTGTTTTTAGGTAGTTTTTAGTAAGTTCAAGCTACTTTTAGGGATATTTTCTTTAGTTTTTATGTTAAATTCACATTTCTGGACTTTACTATGAGTTTGTGTGTTTTTCTATGATTTCAGGTAATTTCTGGTTGAAATTGAGGGACTTGAGCAAAACTCTGATAGGAAGCTGACAAAGGACTGTTGATGCTATTGGAATCTGACCTCCCTGCACTCAAAATAGATTTTTCGGAGCTACAGAACACTAAATGGCGCGATCTCAACGGCGTTGAAAAGTAGACATCCAGAGTTTTCCATCAATATATAATAGTCCATACTTTATTCGGGAATTGACGACATAAACTGGCGCTCAACGCCAATTTGGAAATTGATGACGTAACTTGGCGTTGAACGCCAAGTACATGTTGCTGTCTAGAGTTAAACGCCAGAAATACGTCATGATCCGGAGTTGAACGCCCAAAACACGTTGTAACTTGGCGTTCAACTCCAAGAAAAGCCTCAGCTCATGGATAGATCAAGCTCAGCCCAAACACACACCAAGTGGACCCCGGAAGTGGATTTATGCATCAATTACTTACTCATGTAAACCCTAGTAGCTAGTCTAGTATAAATAAGATAATTTACTATTGTATTAGACATCTTTGGTCTCAGTTTTATATTATTCTTCATCTGAGGAGACTATTGATCACGTCTTGGGGGGCTGGCCATTCGGCCATGCATGAGATTGGCCGTGCTGTGACATAGCATTTGGACCTTTTTCACTGAGAGGATGGGATGTAGCCATTGACAACGGTGATGCCCTACATATAGCTTGCCATAGAAGGGAGTGATAAAATTGGATAAAAGCAGTAGGAAAGCAGAGATTCAGGAGGAGTACAGCATCTCCATACGCCTATCTGAAATCCCCATCATTGGATTACATGAGTAACTTTATCTTTATTTTATGTTTATTATTTATTATTAATTTTCGAAAATCCATAATCAATTACTATCCGCCGGACTGAGATTTACAAGATGACCATAGCTTGCTTCATACCAACAATCTCTGTGGAATCGACCCTTACTCACGTAAGGTTTATTACTTGGACGACCCAGTACACTTGCTGGTTAGTTGAACGGAGTTGTGACCACACATTGTAAAGAGCTATTATCTCAAATTAAATTTCATACAAGTACAAAGAGTACGAATCACAATTTCGTGCACCAACAGTCCAATGGTTTGCTACCAGGACTTGTCAGGTTGGCTTTATAACCGATAGATGAGACTCATCAGCCACTAGAACAGGCATACATCATATGCTAATTGTCTAAATGTCGTATCTGCTTCCTATTTGTGCATTTCCTTGTTTGATATAATTGTGTTTGCAATATCAAATTACTGATGGCGGCTGGGAGGCTCGAAGGATTTGGAAAGGGGAATGTTAGTTAGACTGAAGACCCTTAGCTAGTTGCCTATTTCAATTTCATGGTTTAGTTATGTTTTAAGCTTTAATTATCTGTTGGAAGTTCTAGGATTGCCTTTGACTTTCTCAGGACATTACATCTTAGATATGTGGGAACTGTTACCATGCTGAGAACCTCCGATTCTCACCCATGCGGATTTTGTGTTTTTTAGATGCAGGACGTGAGGCTCCTCGCTGAGGCATGCTGGAGACTTCTGGATTAGCGAAGACCCTTAGCTCTCGGGACTTTATTTTGGTTTTATGTACTTACTTAGATACTTATTATCCCCACTATATACATATATACTGTATTGACTCCTCTTAGAGGTTATCTTGGAGAACAGGTTCTGGAATTTGTCTTTTGGATTTCTTTTGGTTCCTTACTTTATATATATATATATATAT
>NC_029773.3:61714588-61746367 GCF_000817695.3 Arachis duranensis
TCAGACTGGTTATCTTCGCAAACCGAGTCTTAAGTTTTGATATCTGTATCTTTGGCACTCTCTTGTTTATATACTCGCGTTAGCTTTTCCTTTATCTGTTTCGTTATGTTATCGATCAGAGTGTTGCGCTGTTCAATTTAACGATTTTGTTTTATCCCCTTTATTCAAAGGCTCCTAGTTATAAACATTTTTTTCACACTACTATATATACTAAATTTTATTTTTAGAGGTCGTAATACCTCGCCACCTCTGTTTTATGACTTAAGCATAAGGCTCTGTGTGGTAGGGTGTTACACCGGTAACTCAACATTTATATGATATATAATCATATAGATAATTAAAATATCTTACATGTGATTAAGATTCTTTTACAATAAAATAAGTTCTACAATTCAATTAAACACAACTTTTTTCTAACATAAAATTGTATCATATCGAATTTATAATTCTTGACTCTTCTACCATATTTCAGTCAATATAAAGTCTAGCATGTTGGCATCAGTTTTGTACCCCTACAAATATAAACAATGAAAACCAAAATTAAAAAATAACACATAACACTATCTTCATCTGAGTAAAAATTAATTTAGAACTTACAAGATAAAATAAACTAATTCTTTAAGAATCTATTCTCAAAGTTCAAAACTAGCCAATTAAGAGTGCAAATTATCAAGAATTACAAATTTAATATATAAACTTGGGCTAATTAATCACAATTCAATCACGACTTAGTGAACAAAGTTATTAAATTTACATAAGTATCAATTGTCAAACAAGCACTACAAAACACAATTTCTACCAAAATCTTCATAATAAATGTACTTGAATTTTTTTTATGCTTTTACACTCAAAAAGTTCCATAATGAGGTTTATATCAAAACAAAAGATAAGAACATAGAGAAGCATCTGAACAGAGTTTTTGTTATTGCAGAAGCAATAGTGATACAGAGAAAGTTTGGAAATATAGAAGTATAGAAAGAATGGAAAAATAGAACTTCAGGACGTAGCGTGTGACGGCGGCAACAACGGCTTGAACAGCGACGGCGGTAAGCTCCACGAACAGTGACGGTTCGAGCTTGATGGAAGGTAGAACGGCGACAGCAAGGCACGAATGCTGGCAACTCTGGCCAGCAACGCCTCCTTCGCGAGTTCTCTCTCTCTGCATGAGCTCTCTCTTCTCGATAGCACAACGGCGACTTTCTCCTCTGGGGTCGACAGTTTGGCGGGAAATTAGGGTTTATTTTTGTTTAATTTGTGAATTTTAGAATTTAGAATTAGAAATTAAAAATTTTATAAAGGAGTAGAGTAATTGGAGAATAGAGTAATTTTAAAACTAAATATACTCTATTAAAAATATTTAAAAATATTATTTATCAACATATTGCTAAGTTTAATTAATTATTTTTAATTTAAATTATAAAATAAAAATATAAAATAACCAATTATAATAAAATTCACAAAAATATTAATTAACTTAACTCTAAATATTCACAAAACTAATTTAATTACTTTAGATTAATTTCTACAAATAAAAAATTCAAATTAATAAAATAAACCCTAATTTATTCATAATAGAAATTATTTAAATTAAACTATATAATACTTCCATTACTGAATTTTAATCTCTATCATGCAAAATATTAAATTATAATAAAATTACATAAAAATCTTGATTAATATAAAAATCAGCGAAACAGATGCTTTGTGACAAAATTTTATATTTTGTAACAAACAAATAAGTTGTTACAAACAATATTGAATTTTGTGACAAATTAATTTTTTGTTACAAAATAATTAAAGTTTTTGAAATAAATGTATATTTTGTTACAAAATATTTTGAACTTTTGCAACAATTTCATGTTTTGTTACAAAATATTATAAAATTTTGCAACAAAATACCGATTCATTACAAAAGCCAATATAATTTGTAACAAAAAAATTAAGTCGTTACAAAATAACAAAATGTTTGTAACAAATTATATTATTATTACAAAACATTATTATTATGTAACAATTACTAATTTTTCTTACAAAAAAATAATTTTTTATAACAATTTTAAATTTGTTACAAAGTTTTTGTTACAAATGTTCTATTTTCTTGTAGTGAGGGGAAGATTGACGACCGACACGGGGAATCAAGTGAAGAGGAATCAGAGGATATTATTTTTTTGGAGGAAGAAGATATATCAAAAGGTGTGAATGCTTGCACTAACAGTTTCTATGGTAGAATTTTTGTTCCAAAACATTCTCAATTGGAACCATAAAGAATGCACTAAAGGCAATCTGGGGTAAACTAGAAGGATTCAAAGTATGCGACATGGGTGATAACAAATTCCAATTTTTCTTCTTGAATGAAATGGATGTAATTCGTATTGAACATAGAGAACCATGACTGTTCAAAGATTATGTGCTTCATGTTAAACGGTGGCATGAAGAGTGTAGCCCTAATGTGGAGATCATAACTAGCTTTCCAGTTTGGACACAATTTTGAAAATTGCCAAAGCCTTATAAAACACTAGAAGTTACCAGAAAGTTGGGGGAACGGATCGGCCCAGCGCTAGAGGTTGGACGCTTCCAAATGCGGGGTAGAAAGACAAGGATTCTCAAAGCAAAAGTCAGTATAGAGGCAAATCGAAGAGTTGAAGACAGCTTAAAAATTGCTGGTCCGAATAGGAAGGAGGCGGTGATTGGCATTCGATATGAGAGACTTGGGATATGTTGTTCTTATTGTGAGTGCATGGAGGATGATGCAAAATACTGTCACGATCTGATAAGAGACATGGAGGCTGATAAAGTTACACAAGACAAAATAGGAGAATGAGTGAAAGCCAGCCAATTTAGTGTGCGTATATTAATGGAAGGGGAAAATAGCCATAACCATTCAAATCAGATGCAGAACAGCAACACACAGAGGAAGAAGAATCCTGTTCTAAGTTGTCTTTTAGAGGAGTTTACTGGGATGGATATGAAGGAGAAAGTGAAAGGAGAGAAAGCAAAGGTTCATTCTGCATTACCAACAATTCCCTTGCCCCAAAACTGTGAGAATGAGACTTTGAAGATGGAGGTTATTGTAATTGAAGAAACATCTCCTATGGCTGCCTGGGACAAGTACCCGCAGAGTGACCCTAAACAGAGCCCGAGATTGGAAATGGTAAGAAGTGGAAGAGCCTCGCCAAATAGGGACCATACTCAACAGAAGCCTAATTAGGAATAAAGAGATGACTGAAGAATAGGGGGACAGATGACTCTCTAAAAAGGGCCAGATTCGAAGAAGAACAGTTAACATGTTTAATGGTAGAGGGTGCCAGCCTTGAAATGGTACCCAAGGTGCCATAAAGTTTTAGTATGGAATTGTCAGGGTTTGGGGAGACCATTGACAATCCACAACCTTAAAGGGATGAGTAAGACCCACTTCCCTGATATTGTTTTCATTAGCTTGACAAAGAATCAATCTCGATAAGTGGAAGCAAAACTTCTTCACATGGTTATGGTAATTGGAACATTATGGACCCAATTGGGGTGGCTGGTGGCTTAGTTTTAGGATGGAGAGACACTATCAATCTTCGTATTCGAAATAGTGGTGATTACATTATAGCAGCAGAAGTTCATGACAAGCAAAAACGAAGTTTAGGGGTTCATTGAAGTTTACCTAAATTGCTCGGACTCTATTCAAGACCCTCGGTATAATGAGCTATTCTCTATTATTCAACAGTTCCAAGGCAGAATGGTTATCATGGATGACTTTAATGCTATAGCAGAACAAGCAAAAAAAAAATAGGGTGGTGGTAAAAAATCAGCAACCTCCATTCTTGCATTTAATAACTTCATCAATGTTAATGAGTTATTGGATATTGGAATGGTGGGTTGCCCCTTCACATGGACAAATAAAAGGCAAGGTTTAGAATCGGTACAAGAGCGACTGGATCACGAGTTAGTTGGATTGAGTTGGAAAACACAACACCCGCATGCTATACTAAATAGGCTTTTAGAATCACGCTCAGATCATGCCCCTGCTTCTCTTGGAAACTGATCCCCAAATCTAGCGCAATAAAAGAAAGTTTAAATTCTAAGAGCGGTGGTGTTATGAAAGAAAAGTCAAACAGATTGTGGCGGAGGTCTGGGGGTTGGAAGTAGAAGGCTCAGCAATGTGTTCTTTGGCTAAAAGGATAAAGCAATATAGATACAAGATAGTCCAATGGCAGATTCACCATAAAACTAACTCGAAAAGAGAGATTGAAAAGTTACAATCAGTCATAGAGGAAGTCTAGGATGGGGGAGTTCATGGAGGTGATGAGCTGAATGGATTAGAAAAAAGGTTAGAACTGGCATTCAATAAGGAAGAAAGCTATCGGAGAGAGAAATCTCGTGTTAAATGGCTCAAAAAAGGTGACTAAAATACAAGATTCTTTCATCAGAAATTCCAGAGTCAGATGAGGAAGAATAGAATATGGAGATTAATTGGTCGAAATAGTGAAGTCACATCCCATCCAGAACAAATAGCAAGAGTGACAGAAGAGTATTTTTGAGATATATTCACATCCAATGGTGCGGCTGATCCAACCCGATTTCTTGAGGATTTGAAGCCTAGAGTTACAGCTTCCATGAACCGGAGGCTCCAAAGACCAGTTTTTATGGAAGAGATCAAATGTGCTACTTTTAGTGTCTATCCTCAAAGTGCACTAGGTGATGACAGTTTCACTGTGGAATTCTTCCATCCCTTTTGGGATATTGTAGGGAGCGATGTGTTTAAAGTTGTCAGGAGTTTCTTTTATAATGGCCAGATTCTAAGAAATTTTAACCATACTCATATATGTTTGATCCTTAAAGTACCTGATGCTAGTACTATGAACCAGGTGAGAGCTATTAGCTTATCCTCTGTTATATACAAAATTATTTCTAAGGTTATGGTGCACAGAATGTAGAGCATTATAAGTAAAGTCATTAGTCCCAATCAAAGTGCTTTCTTAAAGGGGGGACTTATTTCAGACAATATCCTTATTGCACATGAATGCTTGCATTATTTGAAAAATAAAAGAAGTGGTCTGGACTCTGAATGACTATTAAGCTTTATATGAGCAAGGCATACGATAGGGTTGAATGGAATTTCTTTGGTTTATTATGGAAAAGCTAGGCTTTAATTCAAAATGGATTAACTGGATAAGAGAACTAGTAACGACTGTTTCTTATTTTGTCATTGTGGAAGGACAACCTTTTAGTTTTTTAGACCAAATAAGGGTCTTCACCAGGGAAATCCTCTATCTCCATGTCTTTTTTTTTTGTGCAGAAGGACTATCCTTCTTGCTACACAAGGTAAAGAAAAATAGAAAAATTCAAGGTGTTCAGGTTAATCAAAGATGTCCATCAATTAATCACCTACATTTTGCGAATGACTCTATTTTATTTTGTAAGAGTTCAACTGAGGCAACCCAGCAAATTTTGGAGCTTTTAGACAATTATGAGAGTTTCAGTGGTCAAAATGTGAACTTGGGTAAGTCTGCGGTCTTCTTTAGCCGTAACACCCCCCAAGCAACTGGACCTAACATTCCTCACAACCTCAATATTAATCATATCAGAGCCCAAGATAAATATTTAAGACTTCTCTTCATTGTTCAGAAATTGAAAAAATCCACATTCGGAGACATTAAAGATAAAATTCAAAAGAAGATACAGGGTTGAAAAAGAAGTTTGTTATCATCTGGTGGGAGGCAAACTCTTTTAAGGGTAGTTGGTGAAGCAATTCTCATCTACTCGTTGTCTTATTTTAGACTCCTTGATACTTTACTCGATGAGATTCATAAAATGATGTCTCAATTTTGATGGGCCAACGAGGCTCAGAAAGGAAGATCGTATGGATTAATTGGGATACTATGACAAGACTCGAAAAGGAAGGCGGGCTCGGAATAAAAGATTTATAGGTGCAGAACCTAGCTCTACTCGGAAAGCAATACTGGCAAATTGCTAAATAACCTAATTCAACTATTTCCATATTACTAAAGGGCAAATACTTCAGATATAGTGATATATTGAGAGCTGAGTTAGGTAATGTACATTCTTGGGGCTGGTGCAGCATCTTGGAGGGCCGAAAAGTGATTGAAAAGGGCTTGTCAAGGAGAATAGGCTCTCAAACGTTAGTCAGAATTACCCAAGATTCTTGGTTGCCTCCTCCGGTACCGACCACCGTTCCCTTATTAGGCTTATAGCAGCAACCTACCCACACTCTATTCTATGTCAGTGATCTAATGACTCCTGAACAAAGATGGAACCAAACGGTAATAGAGTCCACCTTCGCTACGACCATTAGCTCGAGAATCCTATCAATAACACCAACAAAAAGGGAAGATGAAATTAGTTGGATCTGGTTCAAATCAGGAACATACGAGGTAAATTCAGGTTATAAAATTATTTATTCTTTCTACCATCCACCACTTTTTCAATGCTCCCAATCTTTCCAAAATCACAAAGTTTGAAAAAGTCTATAGAAAATGAAGTTGTTGTACAAGATAAAGATTTTTCTGTGGAAATGCTTAGATGAAAAACTCCCGGTGATGAGCTTATTGCACAACAAATTCCCAGGAACTCCTAGCACTTGCCCTGACTTTCTAGTCCAAGAAGAAACCATCTACCACTGTCTCTTCCAATGCCCCATCTCTGCAGTAATTTGGAGATCAGCGTTGATTAATAAAAGTGTGTGGAGCAATCGCCCAAAGTCCTTCTCCCATTGGTGGCAGAAAGCTTGCATGCATGGGGCTGGAAATCTTGATGGATGTCGACTAAACACACTTCTGGTAGTGCTCTACTGGAATTGCTGGAAGGCAAGGAACTGGTATGTCTTTGACAAGGAAACATGTTATGTAGATCAATTGGCTCAAAACTCTCACCAGCTACCCAACGAGATTTTGGAAGCAAGTGTTGCTTGAATTTTTTGGTTACCGTGCTTGAGTGTTTCACCACATAACTTTACTCTTTCGTTTATCCTTCTCTTTATTTTCTTTTTCTTCGGCACCTGTGTTAGTGTCATTTGGGAGGTCTTCATTTTTTTTATTGTTTCCAATTTTGGATCCCCTGTTATTTTTTAAGCTCTAATAAATAACATACATCTCCCATGTACACCACTTTTGCTTGATCCATATCAATTAAATCTTGGTTGGGCATCAAGAACTTTGCCTAGTTAACTGCTCTTTCAAAACCTTCAGCAAAAGTAGCTAAGATTTCAGCTTCTTTTCTTTTTTTCCAAATTTTTCATTTTCACAGTTGTCTCTATCATTTGATTATTTATATCTTTCATATCATTCTCTTTCTTTTTCAAAAGCTCGGCATCCTTTTCACAAGCAATTTTTTTCCATTTTAACTCCTCCTCTTGATAAATAAGTTTTTCCTTCAACTCAATGGTGTGGAATTTCAAACCACGAATTTACTTAGTCAGACAAGCAGAAAACGGTATTTTGGGGTTCAAAAGCTTTAAGCAGTAATTCAGGAATTAAGAAAGTAATCAGTGAATTGGGTGAAAAAATGATATGAGAGAATAGTTAAGGTTTCAGAGATATTTATTTTTTTGGATTAACAATATTTACCGACTACTTTAATCATGCAAGATTCAATTCATGGCAAACTCTAATTAATTAAACCCTAGTTCTTTAGTGATTTAATCATCTCTAACGTAATCAATTGCCAATCCTTTGGTCACTTAATTTAGATTAAACATTTAGGTCCAATTCAAGTTTATTAGCCACAAAAACCCTAATTACCCAAATATAAGTTGATTATATGTTACGTATCACGTTAAGTCCAGGTAATTAGTGGTTTAGGAGGAATTACTTTTAAGATGTTATTCAAGTGAGTTAACTTTTTCAAGATTCAACAAGAATCCATGTAGAAAAAGAGCTATACTCTAATATACTCAAATTCATAAGATGAAGAACGAAAGTAATCCTTGAAATTAAATCAATACATTAATTAAAAGTAGAATAGGAATAGTATTAATCTATAGAATAAACGAAGCTTCTAACC
Source organism: Arachis duranensis (assembly GCF_000817695.3). Taxonomy (NCBI): domain Eukaryota; kingdom Viridiplantae; phylum Streptophyta; class Magnoliopsida; order Fabales; family Fabaceae; genus Arachis; species Arachis duranensis. Next base: position 61,722,596 of record NC_029773.3, read on the forward strand.
TTAAAATAGGAGGTTTAGTTGCTCATGGCTCAGAGAAAACTAGGGTTTCAAAAGTGTGTGAAGTGCAGAATGAAGAAGTGAGAGGAGAAGAGAGCAGACGGAAGCCCGAAGGGCTAAATATTTTTCCCTTTTATATCTAATCTAATTTGATTTGAAAATAAATAAAGTAATAAAATCTGAATCCTAAAAGATTGTCTTTGGTAATAATAATAAACCAAACAAACTAAAATAAAAATAATTATTAACTAAATCTTCAACAAAGAGCCTGGCGTTTAGCAACGCTGAGGCAAAAAGGAATTGTGGTGTTGTTGTCTTCCTAGCACTAAACGCCCATATCGGCATTTAGCGCCACTAGCGTGTGGTACTAGGCACGAATTATAGAGCACCTGATGCTAAACGCCAGGTTGTGGCATTTAGCACCACCTTAATAGAATGGTTGCACGCGTTACGAAGCACCTGACCTAAATGCCAGGTCATGGCGTTTAGCGCCAACTTAATAGAGGGCTTGCATGCTTTACGAGGCGCCTGGTGCCGAACGCCAGGTAGGGGCGTTTAGCGCCAGCTTGGCAGCATCAAATTTCTTCCTTTTTCTTCTGCACGAACTCTGCCAAATTCGCCCGGATTTTTCCTGAAATAAATAAAACTACAATGCGCCTCAAAGAAGCATCTAAATAGACTTCAAGCACTAGAATCTCAATAAAATTTAATAAATTCATATCTAAAATAATAAGAAAATAGAGAAAAGATGACGACGCATCACTCAACTATCAATTTTTTGTTTACAGCAATTTCTTTTTTCAAATCTTCAGAGTCATTATTCTCCACCATCCTTTTGTGTTTGTTTTTTTTGCTCCGACCAATACTTGCCGCACACAAGCCAATTACCTGGTCAACATATATATAATAAAACACATAAATAATAGATTCTTAAAAGTCAAAAACACAAATTTATGTGCATACCTGCATATATTGGTCAATGGCAATATCACTAGTATCATTGACCAATTTGACATCAGACAGTGATTTTAACACTTCATCGGTTACCAAAAAAAGCTCCTATCCCTAACTGATGGCCCATGAATGAGCGGATAATTTATACGCTTTTTGGCATTGTTTTTAGGTAGTTTTTAGTAGCATCTAGCTACTTTTAGGGATGTTTTCATTAATTTTTATGTTAAATTCACATTTCTGAAGTTTACTATGAGTTTGTGTGTTTTTTTGTGATTTTAGGTATTTTCTGGCTGAAATTGAGGGAGCTGAGCAAAAATCTGATTCAGGCTGACAAAGGACTGCTGATGCTGTTGGATTCTGACTTTCCTGCACTCGAAATAGATTTTCTGGAGCTACAGAACTCCAAATGGCGCGCATTCAACGGCGTTGGAAAGTAGACATCCAGAGCTTTCTAGAAATATATAATAGTTCATACTATGTTCGAGTTTAGATGACGCAAACTGGCATTCAACGCCAGTTCTATGCTGCATACTGGAGTAAAACGCCAAAAACACGTCACAAACCAGAGTTAAACGCCAAAAACACGTTACAACTTGGCGTTTAACTCCAAAAGAAGCCTCTGCACGTGTAAAGCTCAAGCTTAGCCCAAGCACACACCAAAGTGGGCCCCGAAAGTGGATTTCTGCATTTAGACTTATTTCTATAAACCCTAGTAACTAGTCTAGTATAAATAGGATATTTTACTATTGTATTAGAGACCTTGGTATTTATCTTTGGTCTCAGTTTTAATCTATTCTTCATCTTAGGAGACTATTGATCACATTCATGGGGGCTGGCCTCTCGGCCATGCCTGGACTATCACTTATGTATTTTCAATGGTGGAGTTTCTACACACCATAGATTAAGGGTGTGGAGCTCTGCTGTACCTCGAGTTTTAATGCAATTACTACTATTTTCTATTCAATTCATGCTTATTCTTATTCTAAGATATTCGCTACAATTCAACTTGATGGATGTGATGATCCGTGACAGTCATCATCATCCGTCCTTATGACCGCGTGCTTGACAACCACTTCCGTTCTATCTTAGACCGAGCGTGTATCTCTTGGATTCCTTGATCAGAATCTTCGTGGTATAAGCTAGAACCCTTTGGCGGTCACTCTTGAGAATCCGAAAACTCTAAACCTTATCTGTGGTATTCTGAGTAGGATTCGGGGATTGAATGACTGTGACGAGCTTCAAACTCGCGATTGTTGGGCGTGGTGACAAAAGCAAAAGAATCAATGGATTCTATTCCGACATGATCGAGAACCGACAGATGATTAGCCGTGATGTGACAAGAGCATTTGGACCTTTTTCATTGAGAGGATGGAAGTAGCCATTGACAATGGTGATGCCCTACATACAGCTTGCCATGGAAAGGAGTATGAAGAATTGGATGAAAGCAGTAGGAAAGCAGAGATTCAACAGGAACAAGCACCTCTATGCACTTATCTGAAATTCCCACCATTGAATTACATAAGTATCTCTATCTTATTTTATGCTTTATTTATTATTATTTTCGAAAACTCCATAACCATTTATAATTTGCCTAACTGAGATTTACAAGATGACCATAGCTTACTTCAAGCCAACAATCTCCGTGGGATTCGACCCTTACTCACGTAAGGTATTACTTGGACGACCTAGTGCACTTGCTGGTTAGTTGTGCGGAATTGTGACAAAGTGTGATTCATGTTTGAGAGCGCTACCAAGTTTTTGGCGCCATTATTGATGATCACAATTTCGTGCACCAAGTTTTTGGCGCCGTTGCCGGGGATTGTTCGAGTTTGGACAACTGACGGTTCATCTTGTTGCTCAGATTAGGTAATTTTCTTTTTTGTTTTATTTTCAAAAATATTTCAAAAATCTTTCAAAAAAAAATTTTACTTCTATTTTCGAAAAATTATTCTAAATTTTTAAGAATGAATTCTAGTGTTTCATGAAGCATGTTGAAGATTCGCTCACTGTAAAGCCATGCCTAATTCAATTGGATTGAGGCTTCCTCTTATCAGTATATGAAGTTGGATGAAGTATCAGCTGCTGTATGTCTGATTTGTATGCTAAAGCTTGGCTGGCCATTGGCCATGTCTAGTATTTTGGAAAGAAGCTTTCACAAAAAAGCTTGGCTGGCTATTAAGCCATGTCTAATCCATGGACCGAAGCTTTAGACTAACATTGCAAAGATTCCTGGAATTCTTATTAAAAATTTTAAATTTCTTATTTTATTTTTTCTATATGTTTTCGAAAAAAAATAAAATACAAAAAATCAATAAAATCATAAAAACCAAAAATATTTTGTGTTTCTTGTTTGAGCCTAGTGTTAATTTTTAAGTTTGGTATCAATTGCATGTTTTAGAAACTTTTGCATTTTTTTTTCGAAAATTCATGCATGTGTTCTTCATGATCTTTAAGTTGTTCTTGGTAAGTCTTCTTGTTTGATCTTCATATTTTCTTGTTTTGTGTCTTTTGTTGTTTTTCATATGCAATTTTGCATTCATAGTGTCTAAGCATTGAAGATTTCTAAGTTTGGTGTCTTGCATGTTTTTCTTTTCTTGAAAATTTTTCAAAAATAAGTCTTGATGTTCATCTTGATCATCAAAGTGTTCTTGGTGTTCATCTTGACATTCAAAGTGTTCTTGCATGCATCTTGTGTTTTGATTCATAATTTTCATATTGTGAGTCATTTTTGTGTTTTTCTCACTCCTCATTAAAAATTAAAAAATAAAAAAAATCTTTTCCTTATTTTGCTCATAATTTTCGAAAATTTGAGTTGACTTAGTCAAAAAATTTTTAAAACTTAGCTATTTCTTATAAGTCAAGTCAAATTTTCAATTTTAAAAATCCTATCTTTTCAAAATCTTTTTCAAAAATCAAATCTTTTTCATTTTCCTTTTATAATTTTCGAAAATTTTAAATTATTTTCAAAATCTTTTTCTTATCTTTATTTCAAAATTGAAAACTTCACTAACAATTAATGTGATTGATTCAAAAATTTGAAGTTTGTTACTTTCTTGTTAAGAAATGTTCAATCTTTAAATTCTAGAATCATATCTTTTAGTTTCTTGTTAGTCAAGTAATCAATTTTAAATTTTCAAAATTAAATCTTTTCCAAAATATCTTTTTCAATCATATCTTTTCAAAATATCTTTTTCAAAATTGATTTCAAAAATCTTTTCCAACTTCCTATTTTTTCAAAATTGAATTTCAAATCTTTTTCAACTAAATAATTGACTTTTGGTTGTTTCTTATCTTTTCAAAACCAACTAACCACTTTTCCCTCTCTAATTTTCGAAAACTCCTCACCCCTTTTTCAAAATTCTTTTTAATTAACTAACTATTTCAAATTCTAATTTTGATTTTATTCCTTCTCTTTGTTTTCGAATTTTAACTTTAATTTAAAATAAAAATAAAAATATTTTTCTTCTATTTTAAGTTAATTTTCGAAAACCCCTCTCTCTCATCTCTTTCTATTTATTCATTCATTTACTAACACTTCTCTTCATCTCAAGAATTCGAACTCACTCTTCCCCCTTGTGTTTGGATTCTTACTTTTTCCCTCTTCTATTCTTTTCTTCTTCTACTAAAAAGGAATCTCTCTACTATGGTAAAGAGGATCCCTATTATTAGTATTTTCTGTTCCCTTCTTTTTCATATGAGCAGGAGCAAAGACAAGAATATTCTTGTTGAAGTAGACCCTGAACCTGAAAGGACTCTAAAGAGGAAACTAAGAGAAGCTAAATTACAACAATTCAGAGACAACCTTACAGAAATTTTCGAAAAGGAAGAGGAGATGGCAGCCGAATATAATAATGCAAGGAGAATGCTTGGTGACTATACTACACCCACTTCCAAGTTTGATGGAAGAAGCATCTCAATCCCTGCCATTGGAGCAAACAATTTTGAGCTGAAATCTCAACTAGTTGCTCTACTGCAACAAAACTGCAAGTTCCACGGACTTCCATCAGAAGATCCCTACTAGTTTTTAACTGAGTTCTTGCAGATCTATAAGACTGTTAAGACTAATAGAGTAGATCCTGAAGTCTACAGGCTCATGCTTTTTCCTTTTGCTGTAAGAGACAGAGCTAGAATGTGGTTGGACTCACAACCTAAAGATAGCCTGGACTCCTGGGATAAGCTGGTCACGAACTTCTTGGCTAAGTTCTTTCCTCCTCAAAAGCTGAGCAAGCTTAGAGTGGATGTTCAGACCTTCAAACAGAAAGATGGTGAATCTCTCTATGAAGCGTGGGAAAGATACAAGCAGATGACCAAAAGGTGTCCTTCTGACATGCTTTCAAAGTGGACCATTCTGGATATATTCTATTATGGTCTATCTGAGTTCTCTAAGATGTCACTGGACCATTCTGCAGGTGGATCCATTCACCTAAAGAAAACACCTGCAGAAGCTCAAGAACTTATTGACATGGTTACAAATAACCAATTCATGTATACTTCTGAGAGGAATTTTGTGAATAATGGGACGCCTCAGAGGAAGGGAGTTCTTGAGATTGATGCTCTGAATGCCATATTGGCTCAGAACAAAATGTTGACTTAGCAAGTCAACATGATTTCTCAAAGTCTGAATGGATGGCAAAATGCATCCAAAAGTACTAAAGAGGCATCTTCTGAAGAAGAAGCCTATGATCCTGAGAACCATGCAATGGCAGAGGTAAATTACATGGGTGAACCTTATGGAAACACCTATAATTCCTCATGGAGAAATCATCTGAATTTCTCATGGAAGGATCAACAGAAGCCTCAACAAGGCTTTAACAATGGTGGAAGAAACAGGCTCAGCAATAGCAAGCCTTTTCCATCATCTTCTCAGCAATAGACAGAGACTTATGAGCAGAGCACCTCTAGCTTAGCAAATATAGTCTCTGATCTGTCTAAGGCCACTTTAAGTTTTATGAGTGAAACAAGGTCCTCCATTAGAAACTTGGAGGCACAAGTGGGCCAGCTGAGTAAGAAAGTCACTGAAACCCCTCCTAGTACTCTCCCCAGCAATACTGAAGAGAATCCAAAAAGAGAGTGTAAGGCCATTGACATAATCAAAATGGCCGAACCTATAGAGGAAGGGGAGGACGTGAATCCCAATGAGAAAGTCCTCATGGGACATCTCCCAGACAAGAAGGAGTCCCATATTGAGAACCTAAAGGAATCTGAGGCTCATATAAAGACCATAGAGATTCCATTAAACCTCCTTCTGCCATTCATGAGCTCTGAAAACTATTCTTCCTCTGAAGAGGATGAAGATGTAACTGGAGAGCAAGTTGCTCAATATCTAGGAGCCATCATGAAGCTGAATGCCAAGTTGTTTGGTAATGAAACTTGGGAAGGTGAACCTCCCTTGCTCATTAGTAAACTAGATACATGGGTTTAGCAAACTCTACCTCAAAAGAAATAAGATCCTGGTAAATTTTTAATACCCTGTACCATGGGCACCATGACCTTTGAGAAGGCTCTGTGTGACCTGGGGTCAGGTATAAATCTTATGCCACTCTCTATAATGGAGAAGCTGGGGATCTTTGAGGTACATGCTACCATATTCTCATTACAGATGGCAGACAAGTCAGTAAGACAAGCTTATGGATTGGTAGAGGATGTGTTAGTAAAGGTTAAAGGCCTATACATCCCTGCTGATTTTATAATCTTAGACACTAGGAAGGAAGAGGATGAATGCATCATCCTTGGAAGACCTTTCCTAGCCACAGCAGGAGCTGTGATTGATGTTGACAGAGGAGAGCTAGTCCTTTAATTGAATGGAGACTACTTGGTGTTTAAAGCTCAAGGATCTTCCTTTGCAACCATGGAGAGGAAGCATGAAAAGCTTCTCTCAATACAGAGTCAAACAGAGCCCCCACAATTAAAATCTAAATTTTGTGTTGGGAGGCCATAACCAAACTTTGAGTTTGGTTTGAATCCCCACATTCAAACTCTAAGTTTGGTGTTGGGAGTCCACAACATTGACCTGATCACCTGTGAAGCTCTATGAGAGCACACTGTCAAGCTAGTGACATTAAAGAAGCGCTTATTGGGAGGCAACCCAATTTTTATTCATCTAATTTTATTTTTATTTTATTGTTCTATTATGTTTTATTAGGTTCATGATCATGTGGAGTCACAAAACAAATACTAAAATTAAAAACAGAATCAAAAACAGCAGAAGAAACAGCACACCCTGGAGGAAGAGCTTACTGGCGTTTAAACACCAGTAAGGAACATCTGGCTAGCGTTCAATGCAAGAACAGAGCATGAATCTGGTGTTGAACGTCAGAAACAAGCAGCATTCTGGCATTCAAATGCCAGGATTGCACCCTGAGGAAAGCTGGCGTTAAACGCCAGAAGCAAGTATGGAACTGGCGTTCAATGCCAGAAACATGCTGCAGACTGGTGTTGAACGCCCAAAACAAGCATAGAGCTGGCGTTTAACGCCAGAAACAAGCATCAATCTGGCGTTAAACGCCAGGATTGCATGCAGAGGGCGTTTTACACGCCTAATTAGTGCAGGGATGATAAATCCTTGACACCTCAGGATCTGTGGATCCCACAGGATCACCTCAGGATCTGTGGATCCCACAGGATCTCCACCTACCTCAACTTACCTTCTTTCTTCTTCACATAATCCAATAACACTCTTCCCCAAACACCCTTCACCAATCACCTCAATCTCTCTTCCCAATTACCCTTTCACCACTCACATCCATCCACTCTTCCCCATAAACCCCACCTACCTTCAAAATTCAAAATCTCTTTCCCACCCAAACCCACCCTAAATGGCCGAACCTACTCCCTCTCCCTTCACTATATAAACCCCTCTATCCGTCTTCATTTTCACACACCACAACCCTCTCTTCTTCACCTTGGCTGAAACCACACACCTCTCCCTCTCCTCCATATTTTCTTCTTCTTCTTCTTTTCTTACTTCTTTTGCTCGAGGGCAAGCAATATTTTAAGTTTGGTGTGGTAAAAGCATATCTTTTTGTTGTTTTTCCATAACCAGTTATGGCACCTAAGGCCGGAGAAACCTCTAGAAAAGGAAAAGGGAAGACAAAAGCTTCCACCTCCGAGTCATGGAAGATGGAAAGATTCATCTCTAAAGCCCATCAAGACCACTTCTATGAAGTTGTGGCTAAGAAAAAGGTGATCCCTGAGGTCCCTTTCAAGCTTAAGAAAAATGAGTATTCGGAGATCCGACATGAGATTCAAAGAAGAGGTTGGGAAGTTCTTACTAACCCCATTCAAGAAGTCAGAATCTTAATGCTTCAAGAGTTCTATGCCAATGCATGGATCACTAGGAACCATGATCAAAGTATGAACCCGAATCCAAAGAATTATCTTACAATGGTTCGGGGGGAAATACTTAGATTTCAGTCCGGAAAATGTGAGGTTGGCATTCAACTTGCCTATGATGCAAGAAGATGCACGCTCCTACACTAGAAGGGTCAACTTTGATCAAAGGTTGGACCAAGTCCTTATGGACATATGTGTGGAAGGAGCTCAATCGAAAAGAGACTCAAAAGGCAAGCCGGTTCAACTGATAAGACTGGACCTTAAGCCTGTGGCTAGAGGATGGTTGGAGTTCATCTAACGCTCCATCATCCCCACTAGCAACCGATCCAAAGTTACTGTAGATTGGGCCATCATGATCCATAGCATCATGATTGGAGAGGAAGTAGAAGTTCATGAAGTCATCTCTCTTGAATTCTACAAAGTAGCCGAAAAGCCCTCCACCATGGCAAGGCTAGCTTTTCCTCATCTTATTTGCCATCTATGTTACTCAGCTGGAGTTATCATAGAAGGAGACATTCTCATTAAAGAGGATAAGCCCATCACTAAGAAGAGGATGGAGCAAACAAGAGAGGCCATCCATGGATCTCAAGAGATGCACGAGGAAGCTCATCATCAAAAAATCCCTGAGATGTCTCAAGGGATGCACTTTCCTCCAAACAACTATTGAGAACAACTCAACACTTCTCTAGAAGACTTGAGTTATAACATGGGCCAATTAAGGGTGGAGCACCAAGAGCACTCCATCATTCTCCATGAGATTAAAGAAGATCAAAGAGCTATGAGGGAGGAGCAACAAAGGCAAGGAAGAGACATAGAGGAGCTCAAGGATATCATTAGTCCTTCAAGAAGAAGACGCCACCATCACTAAGGTGGACTCATTCCTTCTTCTTAATTCTCTATTTTTTTATTTTTAAGCTTCATGTTTATCTATGTTTGTGTCTTTACTACATGATCATTAGTGTTTAATCTATGTCTTAAGGCTATGAATAATTCCATTAATCCTTCACCTTTCTTAAATGAAAAATGTTTTTAATACAAAAGAACAAGAAGTACATGAGTTTTGAATTTATTCTTGAAATTAGTTTAATTATATTGATGTGGTGACAATACTTTTTGTTTTCTGAATGAATGTTTGAACAGTGCATATTTTTTATCTTGTTGTTTATGAATGTTAAAATTGTTGGCTCTTGAAAGAATGATGAGCAAGAGAAATATTATTGATGATCTGAAAAATCATAAAATTGATTCTTGAAGCAAGAAAAAGCAGTGAAGAACAAAGCTTGAAAAAAAATATAAATAAATAAATAAAAGAAAAAGAAAAGGCAAGCAGAAAAAGCCAATAGCCCTTAAAACCAAAAGGCAAGGGTAAAAAGGATCCAAGGCTTTGAGCATCAATGGATAGGAGGGCCCAAGGAAATAAAATCCAGGCCTAAGCGACTAAATCAAGCTGTTCCTAACCATGTGCTTGTGGCATGCAGGTCCAAGTGAAAAGCTTGAGAATGAGTAATTAAAGTCGTGATTCAAAGCAAAAAGAGTGTGCTTAAGAGCTCTGGACACCTCTAACTTCACCCAGTCATGTGTCTGTGGCATTTATGTATCCGGTGGTAATACTGGAAAACAAAGTGCTTAGGGCCACGGCCAAGACTCATAAAAGTAGCTGTGTTCAAGAATCAACATACTTAACTAGGAGAATCAATAACACTATCTGAACTCTGAGTTCCTATAGATGCCAATCATTCTAAACTTCAAAGGATAAAGTGAGATGCCAAAACTATTCAGAAGCAAAAAGCTACAAGTCCCGCTCATCTATTTAGAACTAATCTTCATTGATATTTTGAAATTTATAGTATATTCTCTTCTTTTTATCCTATTTTATTTTCAGTTGCTTGGGGACAAGCAACAATTTAAGTTTGGTGTTGTGATGAGCGGATAATTTATACGCTTTTTGGCATTGTTTTTAGGTAGCTTTTAGTAAGTTCAAGCTACTTTTAGGGATGTTTTCATTAGTTTTATTAGTTTTTATGCAAAATTCACATTTCTGGACTTTACTATGAGTTTGTGTGTTTTTCTGTGATTTCAGGTATTTTCTGGCTGAAATTGAGGGACCTAAGCAAAAATCTGATTCAGGCTGGCAAAGGACTGCTGATGTTGTTGGATTCTGACCTCCCTGCACTCGAAATAAATTTTCTGGAGCTACAGAATTCCAAATGGCGCGCTCTCAACGGCATTGGAAATTAGACATCCAGAGCTTTCTAGAAATATATAAGAGTCTATACTTTTTTTGAGTTTATATGACGCAAACTGGCGTTCAACGCCAGTTCCATGCTGCATTCTGGAGTAAAACGCCAGAAACACGTCACAAACCAGAGTTAAACGCCAAAAACACATTACAACTTGGCATTTAACTCCAAAAGAAGCCTCTGCACGTGTAAAGCTCAAGCTCAGCTCAAGCACACACCAAAGTGGGTCCCGGAAGTAGATTTTTGCATTTAGACTTATTTCTGTAAACCCTAGTAACTAGTCTAGTATAAATAGGACATTTTACTATTGTATTAGAGACCTTGGCATCTATCTTTGGTCTCAGTTTTAATCTATTCTTCATCTTAGGAGACTATTGATCACGTTCATGGGGACTGGCCTCTCAGCCATGCCTGGACCATCACTTATGTATTTTCAACGGTGGAGTTTCTAAACACCATAGATTAAGGGTGTGGAGCTCTGTTGTACCTCGAGTTTTAATGCAATTACTACTATTTTCTATTCAATTCATGCTTATTCTTATTCTAAGATATTCACTGCAATTCAACCTGATGGATGTGATGATCAGTGACACTCATCATCATCCCTCCTTATGAGCGCGTGCTTGACAACCACTTCCGTTCTATCTTAGACCAAGCGTGTATCTCTTGGATTCCTTGATCAGAATCTTCGTGGTATAAGCTAGAACCCTTTGGCGGTCACTCTTGAGAATCCAGAAAGTCTAAACCTTATCTGTGGTATTCCGAGTAGGATTGAGGGATTGAATGACTGTGACGAGCTTTAAACTCGCGATTGTTGGGCGTGGTGACAGACACAAAAGAATCAATAGATTCTATTCTGGCATGATCGAGAACCGACAGATGATTAGCCGTGCTGTGACAAGAGCATTTAGACCTTTTTCACTGAGAGGATGGGAAGTAGCCATTGACAACGGTGATGCCCTACATACAGCTTGCCATGGAAAGGAGTATGAAGAATTGGATGAAAGCAGTAGGAAAGCAGAGATTCAACAGGAACAAGCACCTCTATGCACTTATCTGAAATTCCTACCATTGAATTACATAAGTATCTCTATCTTATTTTATGCTTTATTTATTATTATTTTCAAAAACTCCATAACCATTTATAATCTGCCTAACTAAGATTTACAAGATGACCATAGCTTGCTTCAAGCCAACAATCTCCGTGGGATTCGACCCTTACTCACGTAAGGTATTACTTGGACGACCCAGTGCACTTGCTGATTAGTTGTGCGGAATTGTGAAAAAGTGTGATTCATGTTTGAGAGCGCTACCAAGTTTTTGGCGCCATTGTTGATGATCACAATTTCGTGCACCACCCATCACCCAACTATGAAAAAGAATGCAACCTTTCTTGGTTACTCATAAAGCTAGTCATTCCTCCAACTAAATTTCTTTTCCCGTTCCATCTGCTTCATCGTCGCCAACAGTCAGCTCAGCTTTTCTCTTTTTGAAAATCATAGGTTTTCTTTTTGGAACAGTTTGATTTACCTCATTTTCTCCATCTCCCCCAGAATTAGACGAGGATCCTTTTTTATCCAAATTTTTACTTCTAGGATGAGCTTTTAAGGTCGTTGCAGTCACATCCGGATACTTACTACCTATAATATACAAATAACCAATTATTCAAGCAACACCAAAGCCATTTTTTTATACAGAATACATCATCAAATCTCTTACCTAAATATTTCACCACTGACTCTTTATCATCTTCTCATGGAAGTATTTCATAAATGAATATCAACTTGCCTTTTTTTATATGGCTCAATAAAAACTCTATTATACATGCGTTTTTTTCTACTAATTTCTTCAGGTCCTAACACATGTATCAACTGTGAACACCAATAAAGTAACAATTTTTTCCTCATATATTCATCCAAATAGAACGAAAATTCCTCATCAACACTCTTAATTTTTAAAAATATTTCTTTAAAATCCTTAAAAAAGGTTTTATACAATTTAAAAATTCCTAAACTAAAACTGTTTAAGTTCACCCACATTTCCTTTCGAACTCCTTTTGCTTGAAATAAAGAAAAAAAGCAGGCTTAATGAAGGTTTTATATCCAAAAACTCTATTAGTATTTCAAAACATTTTAAAAGTGCCTATCCATTAGGATGAAGTTGAGATGGAGCACAGTTCAACTGTTTTAAAATAGAACACTCAAAATTTGTAAATGAAAGTTTTACTCGCAACTCTTGCAAAACATAACTATGCATGTAGAAAAACTCAAAATCTTTTCTTTTGTGAAACACACATTCTGCCCTTGTACATGGCAACAACACCACATGAATACCTGAACCCTCCCTCACTATTTTTTGTTTATCAATTTCACTCACACTCTCTTCGTCAACAAACAATGAGCCACAAATTTTTACATCATCCTTAACCTACTTATATGACCCATCTTCCTTTTTCTGCAACTCTGTCAATTTTTTAACACCCATTGCTTTCATAAATGTAGAAGAAGAATAAACAAAAACGTACGTACTAACTTCTTTTGCTCATACTTTGTTCCCTGTTGGACACTATGGAGTTAAAGTTCTTGCCTTTATGGAACACACTTGTGATTCCAAATTAAATAAACTGAACCAATTTATGAAACCATTTGAAATTCCTCTAAGCAATCTTAACCCTTTATTTTCACCAATGACTTACATACCATTGAAAAATCAACCGGTGTCTAATCAATGTACAACCCCTTCATTAAAGACCTTTTTATTTACTTTTTTTCCTTTTATTTTATTTTATTTTCCTTTCTAACATATTTTAATAAAGCATGTTAACCTGGGCCTACACTTATAACATATATGCCGAGTTATACATTGTTATTAAAAGCTCAACATACTTTATTAAAATATCACCAGACCCAACTTGGGAGCTATGATAACATCGTTATAAATCGATTATAAAAACTCGTCATATACGTTATAAGTCGGCTATTAAAATCATAGCAACAAATCAGAATGTTACAATATAGCTCTATATGTTATCATTATAATTCGATAACAGCAAAAAACAACCTCTGACTACTTACTCTCGTTATAAAAGAAAGTAATCAGAAGAAAGGTACGGCATTCATGAATGCAAGAATTACTTGAAAATAGAGCTTATTCACATACTGATTAAGTGTCAGAGTACCTTTTTGAAGGTACTCACCTCCTTGTTCCCAAGGTGCCGAGGTATAACCCGTCTCGAAAGAAGGCTTGAAAAAAGTCGCCATGGAACGGGCTATACCCCAGCCAACCCACACAAGAACATAAATGATATGTCAATAATCTGTACAAGTAGTAAATCGAATAAATTTGATTCAATTTATCACTAGTACAACTTATACATGGTAAATTAAACCAAATTGATTTGATTTGATTTGATTTACTACTTGTGCAAGATACACATAGTAATTCGATTTATATGTAAATAGCATAAATCGAATCAATTTGATTTAATTTACATAAAGGTATTTAAGACAGAACATGTAATCAATTATAATTTAGGACATCTGTATAATTTTAAGTTCTATTTATTTTATCAACGTAAATTACCTTATTAAGTATAAGGCTAGATTGGTAAAGTGGTTAAATATAAGGCTAGATTGATGGGAAAGAAAAATCTTCAAGTAAAAAGCATATATTGAGTTAACTTGTATTTTAAATTAGTCAAAAGAGATTTATTTGATTAAACTCATCTGAATTATCGAGTTAACTCATTTGATTTTTTTTAATAAGAGCATTAACACATAATTGTAGCAATTTTTTTCTTACTTGATATTCATACAAATTAAAAAAATTAGTGATTATTAAGTAATTATCATCCTTTGGTTAATTAAATTGTTCAGTTGTTCTTTGACGAGGATAATTTTTATAAAACATAAAAATTGAGTTTCTAAGTTTAACTATCAATGACATACTAATTCCATTTCAATTGTTGGTGGATGAATTGGAAGCTCCTAAATTAGATCAAGAAAAAGAATGAATAAGGATGAACAAAAATAAATATTTAATAAAATTACTAATAAGAAGGAAAATAATATACTCATTAATTAATTTTCATATACTCTAATAACCAAATAAATTAAAGAGGGAAACTCCTTTAGGCTCTGTTTAATAACAAAGATACACAAAAAAATAGACAGAAATACAAAAATATAGTAACACATAGATATAAATACATACAATTTTTTTATTGTATTTAGTAAAAATATATATAACAATATACTAAATTTTTATTCATATCAAAATACCAAATTTATTCTTATCAGAAACAACACTATCACCACCATCATCTACAACCATCATCAATACCACTGTCATCATTCTCATCATCATCTATAATTACCAAAAAATGTTGAAATAAATTTCTTATCAATAACTATTTGTCTCTCTCAAAAAAAGATTGACAGAGAGGCAGCTAGTAATCACAATAACAATCAACCAAAATTAAAAAATTCAAGAGAATGAGAGATATTGGGTGACGACAATAGAAGGAAAGAAGAAGGCAATGGCGGTTGCGAGTTGCTGGCGATGGCAGTTGTGAAAATGAGTAGGCACAACGCACGAGTGTTCCTGTGTCACGAGGGGTGGGTGTTGCGAGGTGCTAGGCCGCGAGGGATGGATGACAATGGTGGACGATGACAGCTCTGTGACGGCGCGGCGACTTTCTACTCGTGAGGGTTGGACGGCGATGACGTTGTGACTGTTTCAATGGTGGGCGACAGATCTTGAGGAGTGGCTAGTGGTAGAGGGAGGAGTGATTGAAGGAATATGATAGAAGTAGAAGAAGATGGAGGAGGGAAGAGGGAAGGAAAGAGAAGAAGAAACATTATTAGGGTCTAGGGTTAAAATTGAAATTTAAAGGAAAAAAGTCAATGTTTTGTGTCTATGTCTTAGTGTCTCAGCTTATAAGTGGTATACAAATTTTGTATATTTATGTCCATCTATGTCTTCTCGTATTCATCAAGTTTTTTGTGTCTCACCAAACTAAATCAAAACAAATGAAGGACGTTTGTTACCGTGTTTATGTCTTAGAGGAACATGGACAGTAACCAAATGTTACCTTAGTTACCCATGCAGTCTAAATACATTTATTTAGTGCATCAATCCAATTTTAGTTAAATGCTTTATCTATTTCATAATATGTATTCTCCAAACCCAAACAAGATATAGATTTAGAGGGAGGAAGGGGAGGATATTGATATAAATTAACCTCATATAAAATGATAAATTTAATTAATACAATGATATTTTGATTCTTCTAACAATGATTATTAAGTGAATAATTAATACGTCAATTTTTTCGAACAAAAAAGTAAAAGAAAAATATGCTTCTTAATTCATGTTTCAGTTGGCATTTTAACGATAAAGAGCCATATTCTGCAATTTAACTATGTAAAATATAAACTAATATTTTATTTAAATCCATAAAATCTTAAATCTTTCTTGTAGTATGCATTTTTTATTGAGAAATGTTACTTCACCAACAAAATATTTAGTTTATCAACTGCCAACTACGATATACATACATATGTTAATGTACAAAGTCCGTTTTTTCTTTGTACTGCCGATCGAAGTAACACGCGCTTTTTTCCTTCGATTGAAACCATCGCGTGTGATCTCTATCTTAATTTTCAGGTTTGACCGTCTTCTACGCAAATTCAAAAATTCTAAGTGTTAACTGCCAAAATTAATCCCTATAAACATCTATCAGTCTCTCTCAAATCATACTCCGATTTTTACTCTATTTTCATGCCCACCGATTTCGAATCTCCATTATTCTCCCATTTTTTCAATTTTCACTCATTCGCTAGCATTTCACACCCGTTCTCCCGCTCTAGAATTCTTTACTGATTTGTCATCCTGAAGAGTCTCCAAGTCACTCCCCAATCATCGACGATTGGAGAAAGAAAAACAGTTCACCGGCAAGGTTTATGAGGTTCTTCACGGGTCATGCACAACTTCCCTATGGGTCGTGCAAGCTCCTCCACGGCAATATTCCTGTAATTTCTCATCCTCTCCTTCGTGATTTCTCTCTTGTTGCCGCAAGAGCTGGGATGTGTGGCTTTTTTCATTGTTTGTCTTATCTCTATAACAAAAAGTATTGCTAACTATCACCGTCAATTATGGTAAGTCTACCACATCATTTCTCCTTTTCATCAAGGCCAAATCCTTTTTTGGGTTCTTTTGGACTTAGATTTAACTTTGATACACTAAAACTTCAACTTTAATATATATATTTTTTCTTCTTTTTTTTCCTGGTCTGTAGGATCTGATCACGATTAATGGAAGAATTGAAAGTTGTCTAAATTATTGTGTTGCTATTTTTATTGATGTTGTTAAAATTAAATTTGTATTTATGCAATTTATTTCATTCAATTTCCTACTATGTGTTGTTATTATAATTTGAAATTAAGTTTCTATTATAATTTCCTAAATGGAACGTTTCACTAAATCCTGTTACTGTAAAAAATTTTTAACGAAAAATCCAACAATAAATATGGCGCTAATAAAATTAATTTTCATGCCTCTATTTACAGTCAAATTTAGCGGGAAAATTTTAAATCCCATGGTAACATATTTGAGGGACAAATTTTCACTCATAACTATCAGAAAATCTACTGCTAAATCCATCGGTAACGTCCGACAGTAAATCCGACGATATTCAACATATTTTTTTTAGTGATCTACCATAAAGCAAACTTAAGCGTCATGATCTGATTCTTCATCTCCTTCTTCATCAAAATCATTCTCCAAATATTCCTATGAAGCTATAAACACCTTCTTCTTGTTCTTCTTAGTTTGTCTTCCTTCTCTTTGCGAAAAATTAGCTTTATAATGATTAGATTCTTTACAATTGTGGCATATAATTTTGTTTTGACCCTTAACTTTTTGAAGTCTCTAAGCTAGATGATGATGATCATTTGCCTCTTCCTTTCTTTTCTCATAAATCTTCTTAGTTTTCTTGAAAAATACCAATTCATTATTGAATTGTTTCTTCGTGTGTGTCGTGTAGTTTGTGTCAATTTTTTTTGATGGTCTTGCATTTTAAAACTTTTTTAAACTCTTTAAAATTAATAGTACAGTGTATCATGTTGACGATCTTAAAATTTAACTCAACCTTTTTCTTTTCCAATTTTAAAGAATTTAATAACCCCATCATTCTGATTTAACTAAATTAAGTATGAGAGTATATCTTGAAAAAGAAGTAAGCGTGAATTGAAAGAGAAACAATAGTACTTGCATTAAAATAATTAATACATAAATTGTTTAGACTAATTATTTAGATAATTTAAAATTGATTAAAAATTTTCAAATAATTATTAAGTGACGATATGTCTTTCAGCAAATGGTTATAAATAAAAAAGGACATTCTCAAAATTAAAAAAAAAAAAACCAAACACTTGCAGTGTGGTATAAACTGTGAATGGTATATTGGAACTCCCAGAAAGAGTGGTGGTGGGTTAGACAAATAAAACTAGCAATCTCAAAATTCATTTTTCACTTGGTATAAGCTTGGCTGTGAATTCTATTACATACAATTTCGTTTCTAAAAAATAATTTAATGGAGTATTTTTAGAGTATTGTTTTTTATATTTTTAAGAAGTAAACTAATTTCAAATAGAATTTTGTATTAGAATTGATAAATAAAATAAAATTAATTTTATTTTAATATCAAACTAATACAATTTTATCAACTTGTATAATTATCTTAATAAAATAATTAAAAATAATATAAAATTTTAATTAAATTGAGGTCAAATATTGAAATAATACATCTCATTTTTTTTAAAATTATTATTTATTATATATGATTCCATAAATCTAATGTGTTATTTTGTAGGACACATAATAAAAACGGAACTTAATTAAAAATAGCATTAAAAATGTTCTTAAAGATTAAACTTACAAGTTAATTACCGGTGTCATACACGTGATAAGATTGAAATTATAATTTTAAATTATTTTTTAAAATTAATTTAAATTATAATAATTTGATTAATAAAAAATTAATATGTTATGCATTGTTTATTTTTTTTAAATTTAATATTAATTGGATTAACTCTAAAATAGTTATTAATCGATTTTAATAATCTACTTTCTTCAATAAATCAGACATATATACTGAATGTGATCATAAATAATATATTAATAGTTAAATCTACCCACAAATATATTGACAATTATCAAAGTCTAAAATAAATTAAATATAAAGGCTAGTAGCACGCACTTATAAATCTATAAAATTGCACTGTCTTTAATTCGTGCAAGGGTTTATTTATCAAATAAACTTAAAATATAAACAAAAAATATTTATAAAATAGACCTAGCATCACTTGAAAGAATCATGGAAAATAATCAACTTACCTTATCATCCATAAGAACCATTTCTATGTAGGTCGTGTTGTTCTTGTCAAATTTGGATGAGACTTTTCATAACCTTATAATTGTTGCCATTATTTTTCAAACTTTTTTATTACATAATCTATCATAGGTAATACTGTTGATAGAATCATAGTTAGTATCCTTTAGGTATGAAAAATAATAAATAGAAGAAGTTCTATGTCTAAGGTACGAATTTTCTAGATGATAAATAATTGTAACAATTCACTATTAATCCTTATATATATATATATATACACACACACTAATTATACACGATAATAGTTAACAAATATTTTCAATGGAAATACTTACGCAATATATATGTTATCGACATTAATTATATGCCAATATTTTTAGGAAAGAGCTAAAAGAGGAGATATATAAATATATATAATATTATTGCTATATAGGAAGCATACATAAATTGCTACAATTTTTATTATGTTATACAATTTAAAATTATACTATCATGTTATTATTAATCCTAGATACTTTCTATAATTATATCAAATTTAATTATGAATCTAAATAAATAAAATAGATAACATTCAATATTATTTTTTTCTTTTTTACATTCAATATTACTGTAAATATAAAAAGTAAAATAATTAATGAAAAAATATGAGCAGAAAATAAAACATATTAATTAAAATTCAATTTGTTATCTAATTAATCTTGTGTTCATACGATATAACTTTACAAAAATGTTATGAATCACAACCTTTTTTATTCTACAAAAAAGAAAAACACTATATGTAGCCTTTAGTAGTAAAAAAAATAATTATAAAAATTAATTATTGATATTGATATTAATCATAATTGATTATTAATACTCTAATTTTTTAAAATATATTTTACCTTTTTAAAATATAATGCATGTACCGTGTAGACTTTATTATTATTATTATTGTTATCCACTAATTGATATCAAATTAAATGGGTCACTATTAATGTGTGTATCAATTATCTCCTAATAAAATTATTGCACTTGAATGAGAATTAGAACTATATCAATTAATATAATTAGAATGATTAAAAATATCGATGATTTATAAGTAGTTTAATAACGCATTAAATATTAATTTGATATAATTATAATGACGATATTTTCTTAAATTAATATAATCATGCATTATTCATGAGCTAATTGTAATATAATTAAAATAAATTTATTTGAGAAAAAAAATTCATGTATAATTTTCAGAAATTATAATAATTTTTTTATTTATATATACGTATATATTAATTTTGTTAAATAATTATATATATATAAATAATTATATACATATACCACTACTAGAAAACTAGTTAATACAGACAGATATTTTAGACGGATTTTATCCCACGGAAATACAGACAGAATTTCAGAGGAATTTATTGTCAGAAAACAAAAAAAATGAATTAACACAAATTACAGACGGAAAAAAATCCATCGATAATTCTGTCGGAAAAATTATTTTTTTCCATAGGAAATAGTTACAGACAGAAAATTCGTTTGTAATTAAATGAACAAAATACTGCATTTTATTAAATTATTACAGACAGAAAATCTGTCTGTAATTTAAACTTTTCCGTCGGAAATATTAAAATAAAGAGATGGGTTACTTTACTCCCAATCCTTTAGTTCACTTTTTTCCCGATATCCTTAAATTACTCCAATGCCTTCTCTCTCCATTGAAGATGTGACTTCCTCCGTCGCTGCCGCCGCTCGCGTCGCATAAGCTCCTTCTACCGCCGCTCTCAATGCGGTTGCTCCTTTCATCGTCACACGAGCTCTCTCGGGCGTGCTCTTGTCTTACGAGCTCCCTCCGCCGCCGCTCTCGCGCTGCTTCTTCTCTCCTCGCCGGAGGTTTGTCATCGTCTCTTCTCGTCGCTGTTAGTTCAGGTAGGCTTCCGCCTCCTCCTCATCCCTAGCCCTAACCCTTCCATTATGATTCTGTTCCAATTTCATGATCCCTAGCCCTAACCCTGTCCTTTCCCTATTTTGATTGAACTTCAAAATCAAAGAATACGATCGACGAGAGCTCTTATGTTTGCAAATCAGTTGTTGCTTGCTGCAGAGAACGGAATTTCTAAATTCTAAGGTATGAATTTTGTATATTCCTATAATTTGTGAAATCTGAAACATAATTTCTATGATTGTAGTATAGAATGAACTTTGTTTATGAACTATATATTTGAATTGCTGTAATGAAAAAAATTTCCTAAAATAATATAATCATACATTATTTATGAGCTAATTATAATACAATTAAAGATATTATTATATTATAATGTCTACTTACTATATTAATATAATATCAAAAGATACATGTTTCATTATTTTTTATAGATAAAATCGATTTTTATTGGCAACTAAATTGTATTTAGGTCAACGAAAACTATATGTTTAGGTAGAGATTTTTTGTCAAATATAATGAAAATACAAATAAAGAAATAAAGGGTAAAAATAAACTTAAATAATATATCTGACACCACTTCATTTTATTAATTATTAAATTATTTAAAAATAGTACATCCACGAAAAATACTCATAATATATAAATTGAGGCAATAATTTAAAATTTATAATTTAATCAAATACTAATATTAAAACCAAATTACTTAAACAATATTGAATCTATTCTAGTTCTTAGTCACGTATAATATAGAATCATTCTCGTAACGATAACCAACTGAAATAACATCATAAATATCAACATTTAGAATTCGTGCAAATTCAAACCATCATCTTGTTAAATAAGCTTCATCATTGGTGCACGAAATTGTGTATGCCAATGTTAATGGACTATTTCTCACAGCTTCGCACAACTAACCAGCAAGTGCACTGGGTCGTCCAAGTAATACCTTACATGAGTAAGGGTCGAATCCCACGGAGATTGTTGGCTTGAAGCAAGCTATGGTTATCTTATTAATCTTAGTCAGGATACCAATAGGATTCTTTAGCCTCGACTGTAAAAGATAAATAAAAGAGTTTAAAAGGAGTAATTGTTACGCAGTAATGGAGAATATGTTGGAGTTTTGGAGATGCTTTGTCTTCTGAATTCCTGCAACATAATGCTTTCTCACTTTCATAAATGCAAAGTTCCTTCCATGGCAAGCTATATGTAGGGCATCACCGTTGTCAATGGCTACTTCCCATCCTCTTAGTGAAAATGGTCCAAATGCTCTGTCACAGCACGGCTAATCATCTGTCATTTCTCGATCATGTCAGAATAAGATCCATTGATCCTTTTGCGTCTATCACTACGCCCAACACTCGCGAGTTTTAAGCTCGTCACAGTCATCCAATCTCCGAATCCTACTCGGAATACCACAGATAAGGTTTAGACTTTCCGAATTCTCAAGGATGCTGCCAATGGGTTCTAGCTTATACCACGAAGATTCTGATTAAGGAATCTAAGAGATACTCATTCAATATAATGTAGAACAGAGGTGATTGTCAGGCACACGTTCATGGATTGAGGAAGGTGATGAGTGTCACGGATCATTACCTTCTTCATAGTGAAGCGTGAATGAACATCTTAGATAGGAACAAGCGTGTTTGAATGGAAAACAGAAATAATTGCATTAATTCATCGAGACGCTGCAGAGCTCCTCACCCCCAACAATGGGGTTTAGAGACTCATGCCGTCAAAAGGTATAAAACTCAGATCTAAAAATATCATGAGATGTAAAATAAGTCTCTAAAAGTTGTTTAAATAGTAAACTAGTACCCTAGGTTTACAGAAAATGAGTAAACTAAGATGGATAGTGCAGAAATCCACTTCTGGGGCCCACTTGGTGTGTGCTGGGGCTGAGACTTAAGCTTCTCACGTGCCTGGGCTATTTCAGGAGTCAAACGCCAAGTTGTAACCTGTTTCTGGCGTTGAACTCCAACTTGCAACCTATTTCTGGCATTGAACGCCAGACTGCAATATGGAATTGGCATTGAACGCCAGTTTATGTCGTCTATCTTCGTGCAAAGTATGGACTATTATATATTGCTGGAAAGCCCTAGATGTCTACTTTTCAACCCTATTAAGAGTGTACCAATTGGACTTCTGTAGCCCCAAAAAATCCATTCCGAGTGTAG
Organism: Arachis duranensis; assembly: GCF_000817695.3. Taxonomy (NCBI): domain Eukaryota; kingdom Viridiplantae; phylum Streptophyta; class Magnoliopsida; order Fabales; family Fabaceae; genus Arachis; species Arachis duranensis. The sequence goes on from NC_029773.3 coordinate 61,745,609, forward strand.
GGAGGTCAGAATCTAACAGTATTCGTAGTCCTTTTTCAGCCTAAATCAGATTTTTGCTCAACTCCCTCAATTTCAGCTAGAAAATACCTGAAATCACAGAAAAATACACAAACTCATAGTAAAGTCTAGAAATATGAATTTTGCCTAAAACCTAATAAAAATATACTAAAAAGTAGCTAGAACATACTAAAAACTACCTAAAAACAATGCCAAAAAGCATATAAATTATCCGCTCATCACAACACCAAACTTAAATTGTTGCTTGTTCCTAAGCAACTGAGAATCAAATAGAATAAAAAGAATAGAATATACTATAAATTCCAAAATATCAAGGAGTATTAGTTCTAATTAGATGAGCGGGACTTGTAGCTTTTTGATTCTGAACAGTTTTGGCATCTCACTTTATCCCTTGAAGTTTAGAATGATTGGCATCCATAGGAACTCAGAGTTCAGATAGTGTTGTTGATTCTCCTAGTTAAGTATGTTAATTCTTGAACACAGCTACTTTTATGAGTCTTGACCGTGGCCCTAAGCACTTTGTTTTCCAGTATTACCACCGGATACATAAATGGCACAGACACATGACTGGGTGAACCTTTTCAGATTGTGACTCAGCTTTGCTAAAGTCCCCAATTAGAGGTGTTCAGAGCTCTTAAGCACACTCTTTTTTCTTTGGATCACGACTTTAACCACTCAGTCTCAAGCTTTTCACTTGGACCTGCATGCCACAAGCACATGGTTAGGGACAGCTTGATTTAG
>NC_029773.3:61746380-61756085 GCF_000817695.3 Arachis duranensis
CTTGCCTTTTGGTTTTAAGGGCTATTGGCTTTTTCTGCTTGCTTTTTCTTTTTCTTTCTCTATTTTCTATTTTTTTTGCCAATTTTTTTCGTAAGCTTTGTTCTTCACTTCTTTTTCTTTCTTCAAGAATCAATTTTTTTATTTTTCAGATCATCAATAACATTTCTCTTTTTTATCATTCTTTCAAGAGCCAACAATTTTAACATTAATAAACAACAAGATCAAAATTATGCACTGTTTAAGCATTCATTCAGAAAATAAAAAGTATTGTCACCACATCAATATAATTAAACTAATTTCAAGGATGAATTTGAACTCATGTACTTCTTGTTCTTTTGTATTAAAATATTTTTCATTTAAGAAAGGTGAAGGATTCATGGAATTATTCATAGCCTTAAGACATAGTTACTAAACACTAATGATAATGTAATAAAGACACAAACATGGACAAACATGAAGCTCAAAAACCGAAAAATAGAAAAATAAGAGCAAGGAGATTAAGGAATGAGTCCACCTTAGTGAGGGTGGCGTCTTCCTCTTGAAGAACCAATGGTGCTCTTTGAGCTCCTCTATGTCTCTTTCTTGCCTCTGTTGCTTGATCCCTAGTGATTTTGGTGCTCCTATCCTTAGTTGCTTCCAATAGTTGTGTGGAGGAAAATATATCCCTTGAGGTATCTCAGGGATTTCTTGATGAGGGAATTCCTCATGCTCTTGTTGAGGTCCATGAGTGGGCTCTCTTGATGTGCAGTCAAATGCTCTATTACTGAGCTATGGACCTTTGAGATGAATCTCTCCATCTCCCATGACTCGGACATGGAAGCTTTTGTCTTCCCTTTCATCTTTCTAGAGGTTTCTCCGGCCTTAGGTGCCATAAATGGTTATGGAAAAACAAAAAACTATGCTTTTGCTACACCAAACTTAGAATATTACTCGCTCTCGAGCAAAAGAAGAAGAATAGATGAAGAAGAAGATATGGAGGAGAGGGAGAGGGATGTGTATTTGGCTATTTAGGGTGGGTTTGGGTGGGAAGAGATCTTGAATTTGAAGGTAGGTGGAGATCCTGTGGGGTCCACAGATCCTGAGGTGTCAAAGATTTACATCCCTGCACCAATGAGGCATGTAAAATGCCCTCTACATGCAATCCTGGCGTTTAACGCCAGATTGATGCTTGTTTCTGGCGTTAAACGCCAGCTCTATGCTTGTTTTGGGCGTTCAACGCCAGTCTGCAGCATGTTTCTGGCATTGAACGCCAGCTTTCCTCAATGTACAATCCTGGCGTTTAAACGCCAGATTGCTGCAGGTTTTTGGCGTTCAACGCCAGATCCATGCTCTGTTCTGGTGTTGAACGCCAGCCAGATGCTCCTTACTGGCGTTTAAATGCCAGTAAGCTCTTCCTTCAGGGTGTGCTGTTTCTTCTGCTGTTTTTGATTCTGTTTTTAATTTTTGTATTTGTTTTGTGACTCCACATGATCATGAACCTTATAAAATATAAAAGAACAATAGAAATAAAAATAGAATTAGATAAATAAGAATTGGGTTGCCTCCTAATAAGCGCTTCTTTATTATCTTTAGCTGGACTATTGTTGAGCTTTAATTAAGTCTCAGTTTTGAGCATTCTTGCTTAAAATTGCCTTCAAGATAATGCTTGACTCTTTGCCCATTAACAATGAACTTTTTGTCAGAGTCACTATCATGAAGCTCTGTAAACCATGGTGCTTCCTGAATGGCAAAAAGTTGCTCATCCGGAAATGTTTCAAAGATCTCAATAAGAGGGAGGGACGTCCCTTCTACTGGTTCTATTTGGGACAGGTGATTGATAAACCCAATTTGTAGGGTTTATCTTGTATTGATTTTAGGGGATTTTATCACCTTTTACCCACATTTATTCAATGAAATAGCATGGTTTTGTATATTCTCCTTTAATTGTGCTTAAGAGTGAAAACATGCTTTTTAGGTCTTAAAATAAATAAATTTAATTCACCTTGATTCCATTAGATGGACTTAAAATAGCTAAATCTAATTCACCTTGATTTCATTAGATGCCTTGATATGTTTGTTAAGTGATTTAAGGTTTAGGAGGCAAAGATTGGATCAAGGGAATGAAGAAAGAAAGCATGAAAAGTTGGAGAACTCATGAAGAAATGAAAGAACCGGAAAGCTGTCAAGCCGACCTTTCCGCACTTAAACGACCATAACTTGAGCTACAGAGGTCCAAATGATGCGGTTTCAGTTGGGTTGGAAAGCTAACATCTGGGGCTTCAAAACGATATAAGATTTGCTATGGTTGAACCGCGGATGGTGACGTGTACACGCATAGTACGCGCACGCGTCGTTGCTGCCACCTGGTTCACTTAAAGCAAAACGTGGCCAGCGATTTTAGAAGCCTTGTGGGCCCAATCCAACTCATTTCTGATGCTATTTAATCCAAGGATTGAAGGGTGAATGAACATACTCTCATACTTTACAAGTTAGTTACCATTAGTCATAGTTTAGTTTTAGAAGTAGTTTCTAGAGAGAGAAGCTCTCACTTCTCTCTAGGATTAGGATTAGGATTAGGTTTAGTTCTTAGATCTAGATTTTAATTCATATTCTTCTACTTCTATCTTCTCAATTCCTTTTTGTTACATTAATTATTCTTCCATTCTTTTATTGTAATTTCCTTTATGTTGTTCTTATACTTTGTTGTAGATCTACTATTGTTCCTTCCATTTTCTTTCAATTCAATAAGAGGTAATTCATAATAATTGTTCTTCTTTGCTTTTCTATTATTGATCTCTTCTAATTGGTTTGGAGTGCACTAAAGCCAGTCTTTCCTTGGGAGTTGGCTAGGACTTGTGGCTCAAGTCAATTCATCCACTTGACTTTCCTTTATTTAGTAAGGGTTAACTAAGTGGTAGCAATGAACGATTCTCATCACAATTGAGAAGGATAACTAGGATAGGACTTCTAATTTTCATACCTTGCCAAGAGCCTTTTATAGTTGTTAGTTTATTTTCATTGCCATTTACTTTTCATGCTTCTTATCCAAAACCCCAAAACACATTTCTAACCAATAACAAGGCACTTTATTGTAATTCCTAGGGAGAACGACCCGAGGTTTGAATACTTTGGTTTATAATTTTAGGGGTTTGTTTTAGTGACAAACAACTTTTTGTATGAAAGGATTAGTGATTGGTTTAGAAACTATACTTGCAACGAGAATTCATTTGTGAAATTCTAAACCATCAAAAATCCAATCATCAGTGATCTGCTACTTGGTTCTCTGTCCCTTTTCTGTCTCTTATTTCTATATCAAACTCTTGCAGAAGCAACACCCATCTTATGAGCCTGTGTTTTGAATCCTGCTTTGTGAGTAGATATTTAAGAGCAGCATGGTCTGTGTACACAATCACTTTTGATCCTACTAAATAGGATCTAAACTTGTCAATGGCATAAACCACTGCAAGCAATTCCTTTTCTGTGGTTGTGTAGTTCTTCTGCGCATCATTTAGAACTGGCTGGCATAATAAATGACGTGCAGAAGCTTGTCATGCCTCTGTCCCAACACTGCACCAATGGCATGATCACTGGCATCACACATTAATTCAAATGGTAATGTCCAATCTGGTGCAGAGATGACTGGTGCTGTGACCAGCTTAGCTTTCAGAGTCTCAAACGCCTGTAGACACTCCTTATCAATGATAAATAGCGTGTCAGCAGCTAGCAGATTACTCAGAGGTTTTGCAATTTTTGAAAAATCTTTTATAAACCTCCTATAAAATTCTGCATGCCCCCAGAAAGCTTCTAATTGCCTTAACATTGGCAGATGGTGATAATTTTTCAATTACCTTTACCTTGGCTTGATCCACCTCTATTCCCTTGTTCGAAATTTTGTGCCCAAGGACAATTCCTTCGGTTACCATAAAGTGACATTTCTCCTAGTTTAAAACCAGGTTAGTCTCTTGGCACCTCTTTAGAACAAGTGCTAGATGGTCAAGATAGGAGCTGAATGAGTCTCCAAATATTGAAAAGTCATCCATGAAGACTTCCAGAAATTTTTCCACCATATCAGAGAAAATAGAGAGCATGCACCTTTGAAAGGTTACAGGTGCATTGCATAGGCCAAATGGCATCCTTCTGTATGCAAATACTCCAGATGGACATGTGAATGCTGTTTTCTCTTGATCTTGGGGATCTACTGTAATCTGGTTGTAACCTGAATAGCCATCCAAAAAGCAGTAGTAATCATGACCTACTAATCTTTCTAGCATCTGGTCTATGAATGGTAAAGGAAAATGATCCTTTCTGGTGGCTATATTGAGTCTTCTGTAGTCAATACACATACGCCAACCTGTAACTGTTCTTGTAGGAACCAGTTCATTGTTTTCATTATGAACCACTGTCATGCCTCCCTTTTTGGGGACGACTTGGACAGGGCTTACCCAGGTGCTATCAGAAATAGGATAAATAATCCCAGCCTCTAGTAATTTAGTGACCTCCTTCTGCACCACCTCCTTCATGGCTGGATTCAGCCGCCTCTGTGGTTGAACCACTGGCTTAGCATCACCCTCCAATAGAATCTTATGCATGCATCTGGCTGCGCTAATGCCCTTAAGATCACGGATGGACCACCCAAGAGCTGTCTTGTGTGTCCTTAGCACTTGAATTAGTGCTTCCTCTTCCTGTGGCTCTAAGGTAGAGCTTATGATTATAGGGAAGGTATCACCTTCTCCCAGAAATGGATATTTCATGGATGGTGGTAATGGTTTGAGCTCGGGTTTGGGAGGTTTTTCCTCTTCCTGAGGAATTTTCAGAGGTTCTATTATTCTCTTTGGTTCCTCCAGATCAGGCTGAGCATCTTTAAAGACATCCTCTAGCTCTGATTTGAGGCTCTCAGTCATATTGGCCTCTTTTACCAGAGAGTCAATAATATCAATGCTCATGCAGTCGTCTGGGGTGTCTGAATGCTGCATAGATTTGACAACATTCAACTTAAACTCATCCTCATTGACTCTCAGGGTTAATTCCCCTTTTTGGACGTCAATGAGGGTTTGTCCAATTGCTAGGAAAGGTCTTCCTAGAATGAGAGTTGCACTTTTGTGCTCCTCTATTTCCAGCACCACAAAGTCAGTGGGAAAGGCAAATGGCCCAACCTTGACAATCATGTCTTCAATCACGCCTGATGCGTATTTAATGGAGCCATCAGCAAGTTGGAGACATATTCGGGTTGGTCAGTCAAACCAAGCTTTCTGATAGTAGATGCAGGTATTAGGTTGATACTTGCCCCAAGGTCACATAGAGCTTGCTTGGTACAAGTACCCTCTAATGTGCATTGTATCATAAAGCTTCCGGGATCTTTAAGCTTTTTTGGGAAGCTTTTCAGAATGACTGCACTACATTCTTCAGTGAGGAAAACTTTTTCAGTTTCTCTCCAGTCCTTCTTATGACTTAAGATTTCTTTCATGAACTTAGCATAAGAGGGTATTTGCTCAAGTGCCTCTGCAAATAGAATCTTTATTTCAAGAGTCCTGAGATAGTCTGCAAAGCGGGCAAATTGCTTATCCTGTTCCGCTTAGCGGAGTTTCTGAGGATAAGGCATTTTAGCTTTGTATTCTTCAACCTTAGTTGCTGCAGGTTTATTACCTACAGATGTGGGTTGAGAAGCCTTTTTAGAGGGGTTGCTATCAGCACTTGTATGTGTCTGATCTCCCACTGGCGTTTGAATGCCAGGGGTGGAAGCTGGAGTGGCGTTAGACGCCAACTCCTTACCTATTTCTGGCGTCTGAACGCCAGAACTGTGCTTTCTTTGGGTGTTCAACGCCAATTCCTTGCCTGTTTCTGGCGTTGAACGCCAGGACTGAGCATGGGTTGGGCGTTCAACGCCAGCTCTCCACCCCTTTTCTGGCGTTTGAGCGCCAGAATTATTCCTCTCTGGGCTCTGACTGTCCTTAGAGGGATTTTGGATAGCAGTTTGTTCATTTCTTGGCTTCCTGCTGCCTTGAAGTGAAATATTTAATGTTTTTCCACTTCTTAATTGAACTTCTTGGCACTCTTCTGTTATTTGTTTTGACAATTGATGTTCTGTTTGCTTCAACTGCACTTCCATATTCATATTAGCCATTCTTGTTTCTTGTAATATCTCCTTGAATTCGGCTAGCTGTTTTATTAGAAAATCTAATTGCTGATTGAATTTAGTAACTTGTTCTGTAGGACTTAGTCCAGCAGTTACTGTTTTAGCCTCTTCTTTCATAGAAGGTTCACTGCTTAGATACAGATGCTGATTTCTAGCAACTGTATCAATGAGCTCTTGAGCTTCTTCAATTGTCTTTCTCATGTGTATAGATCCACCAGAAGAGTGGTCTAGAGAAATCTGAGCTTTCTCTGTAAGCCCATAATAAAAGATGTCTAACTGTACCCACTCTGAAAATATTTCAGAGGGATATTTTCTTAGCATCTCTCTGTATCTCTCCCAGGCATCATAAAGGGATTCATTATCTCCTTGTTTGAAGCCTTGGATGCTCAGCCTTAGCTGTGTCATCCGTTTTGGAGGAAAATAGTGATTCGAAAATTTTTCTGACCGCTGTTTCCATGTCTTTATGTTGTCCTTATGTTGGTTATTTGACCACCTTTTAGCTTGGTCTTTTACAGCAAATGGAAACAGTAATAATCTGTAGACATCCTGATCTACTTTCTTATCATGTACTATGTCAGCCATTTGTAAAAACTGTGCGAGAAACTCTGTAGGTTCTTCTTGTGGAAGACCGGAATACTGGCAACTTTGCTGCACCATGAGAATGAGCTGAGGATTCAACTCAAAGCTATTAACTCCGATGGAGGGTATACCAGTACTACTCTCATATGAAGCAGTAGTGGGGTTGGCATATGACCCCAGAGTCCTTCTGGACTGTTCATTTCCACTTAAGTCCATAATGGAGAAAGGGAGATGATGTGAATTTATTTTATTTATTTTATTATATATAAAAATTTCAAAATAATAAAATAAAATAAAATAAAATAAAGACGACAATAAAATTAAAAATAAATAAAAATAAAATAAAATAAAATAAAAGAATTTAAAAATATTTTATGAAGATTTTCGAAAAAGTGAGGAGAGAGAAAGTGATTAGGATATTTTCGAAAAAGATATAATTTTTTATCTTAAAAGGATAAGATTTGAAAAATTTTGAAATTGAAATATGATTTTTTTAAAAAAAATCGAAAATATGGCTTAAAAATAGTTAGAAAATATATTTTTTTGAATTTTGAATTTTATGATGAAAGAGAAAAACACACAAAAGACACAAGACTTAAAAATTTTTAGATTTAATGCTCTTTGTTTTCAAAAATTTTGGAGGGAAAATACCAAGGAACACCAAACTTAAAAATTTTAAGATCAAAACACAAGAAAGACTCAAGAACACCTTGAAGAATTACAAGAACAACAAGAACAAAAGAAAGAACACCAAACTTAAAATTTTTAGAAAACCAAAATAAATTTTCGAAAATCAAAGAAAATTAACAAAAAAACACCAAACTTAAAGTTTGGCACAAGATTCAATCAAAGAAAAATTATTTTTGAAAAAGATTTTAAAAAGTAGATACCCAATTACCAAGAACATAAATCAACGCTCTAGCCAATTGAGCTATAAATGTACCGTGTTTTAAAGAGGTATTTCTAATAAATAAAAATAAATTTTTTTTGAAAACTAATATTTTGAACTTGCACAAGGAAAACAAGAAAAATACACAAAATAAGAAAAACCAAAGATCAAACAAGAAAATTTGACAAGAACAATTTGAAGATCAAGGAAAAATAAAGAACATGCAATTCGAAAATTGAAAGACAAAGAAGAGCATGCAATTGACACCAAACTTAAAATATGACACTCAATTCACAGAAAAACTAAAAATTAATAAAGAAAACTAATATTTTTGAAATTTTTTTTAGAAGGGATAATAAAAGATGCAATTCTAGTAAAAAAGATAATTTTTTCCAAATCTAAGCAACAAGATTCACCGTCAGTTGTTCAAACTCAAACAATGCAAGGCAACGGCGCCAAAAACTTGGTGCACGAAATTGTCTATGCCAATATTAATGGACTATTTCTCACAGCTTCACACAACTAACCAGCAAGTGCACTAGGTTGTCCAAGTAATACCTTACGTGAGTAAGGGTCGAATCCCACGGAGATTGTTGGCTTGAAGCAAGCTATTGTTATCTTATTAATCTTAGTCAGGATACCAATAGTATTCTTTAGCCTTGACTGTAAAAGATAAATAAAAGGGTGTAAAAGGAGTAATTGTTACGCAGTAATGGAGAATATGTTGGAGTTTTGGAGATGCTTTGTCTTCTGAATTCCTGCAACATAATGTTTTCTCACTTTCATAAATGCAAAGTTCCTTCCATGGCAAGCTGTATGTAGGGCTTTAGAGACTCATGCCATCAAAAGGTACAGAATTCGGATCTAAAAATGTCATGAGATGTAAAATAAGTCTTTAAAAGTTGTTTAAATAGTAAACTAGTACCCTAGGTTTACAGAAAAATGAGTAAACTAAGATGGATAGTGCAGAAATCCACTTCTGGGGCCCACTTGGTGTGTGCTGGGGCTGAGACTTAAGCTTCTCACGTGCCTGGGCCGTTTCAGGAGTCGAAAGCCAAGTTGTAACCTGTTTCTGGCATTAAACTCCAACTTGCAACCTGTTTCTGGCGCTGAACGCCATACTACAACATGTAACTGGCATTGAACGCCAATTTACGTTGTCTATCTTCGCGCAAAGTATGGACTATTATATATTGCTGGAAAGCCCTGGATGTCTAATTTCCAACCCAATTAAAAGAGTGCCAATTGGACTCCTATAGCTCCAAAAAATTCATTCCGAGTGCAGGGAGGTCAGAATCCAACAGTATTCGCAGTCCTTTTTCAGCCTAAATCAGATTTTTGCTCAGCTCCCTCAATTTCAGCTAGAAAATACCTGAAATCACAGAAAAACATACAAACTCATAGTAAAGTCCAAAAATATGAATTTTGCCTAAAAACTAATAAAAATATACTAAAAAGTAGCTAGAACCTACTAAAAATACCTAAAAACAATGCCAAAAAGCGTATAAATTATCCGCACATCAATCATCCGCTATCCATGCAATGTGGCAAGGTGGTGCACGAATTTGTAATGCCAATATCAAAATCAAGATTTCTTACAAATTCGCACAACTAACCAGCAAGTGCACTGGGTCGTCCAAGTAATACCTTACGTGAGTAAGGGTCGAATCCCACGGAGATTGTTGGCTTGAAGCAAGTGATGAGCGGATAATTTGTACGCTTTTTGGCATTGTTTTTAGTATGTTTTTAGTATAATCTAGTTAGTCTTTAGTATATTTTTATTAGTTTTTAGTTAAAATTCACTTTTCTGGACTTTACTATGAGTTTGTGTGTTTTTCTGTGATTTCAGGTATTTTCTGGCTAAAATTGAGGGACCTGAGCAAAAATCTGATTCAGAGACTGAAAAGGACTGCAGATGCTGTTGGATTCTGACCTCCCTGCACTCGAAGTGGATTTTCTGGAGCTACAGAAGCCCAATTGGCGCGCTCTCAATGGCGTTGGAAAGTAGACATCCTGGGCTTTCCAGCAATATATGATAGTCCATACTTTGCCCAAGATTTGATGGCCCAAACCGGCGTTCAAAGTCACCCTCAGAAATCCCAGCGTTAAACGCTGGAACTGGCAC
>NC_029773.3:61762835-61763026 GCF_000817695.3 Arachis duranensis
CTGAGATTCCTCAAGGGATGCACTTTCCTCCACAAAACTATTGGGAGCAACTAAACACCTCCCTAGGAGAATTAAGTTCCATGGGACAACTAAGGATGGAGCATCAAGAACACTCCATCATCCTCCATGAAATTAGAGAAGATCAAAGAATCATGAGAGAGGAGCAACAAAGACAAGGAAGAGACATTGAA
>NC_029773.3:61763396-61763741 GCF_000817695.3 Arachis duranensis
TGAATTTGTGGTTCATGAATGTTGGCTCTTGAAAGAATGATGAAAAAGGAGACATGTTACCGAGGATCTGAAAAATCATTACAATGATTCTTGAAGCAAGAAAAAGCATTACTATTAAAAAAAACGAAAAAAAAAGGGAAAAGAGAAAAGAAAGAAAAAGAAAGAAATAAAGTTGTGATCCAAGGCAATAAGAGTGTGCTTAAGAACCCTGGACACCTCTAGTTGGGGACTTTAGCAAAGCTGAGTCACAATCTGAAAAGGTTCACCCAAGTATGTGTCTATGGCATATATGTATCCGGTGGTAATACTGGAAGACAGAGTGCTTTGGGCCACAGCCAAGACTCA
>NC_029773.3:61764353-61765429 GCF_000817695.3 Arachis duranensis
CTGGGCTTTCCAGCAATGTATAATAGTCCATACTTTGCCCGAGATTTGATGGCCCAAACCGGCGTGGCAAATCAGCCTCCGAAATTCCAGCGTTTAACGCTGGAACTGGCATAAAACTTGGAGTTAACGCCCAAACTGGCATGAAAGCTGGCGTTTAACTCCAGAAAAGGTCTCTACACATGAAAGCTTCAATGCTCAGCCCAAGCACACACTAAGTGGACCCAGAAGTGGATTTTTACGTCATTTTACTCATTTCTGTACACCCTAGGTTACTAGTTTACTATTAATAGGATCTTTTGACATTGTATCAGTACCTCATGACACTTTACACGTTTTCTTTGTGCACTTTCCACAGCATGAGTCTCTAAACCCCATGGTTGGGGGTGAGGAGCTCTGCTGTGTCTTGATGGATTAATGCAATTACTACTGTTTCTCATTCAATCATGCTTGCTTCCATTCTAAGATAATACTTGTTCTTCAACTTGATGAATGTGATGATCCGTGACAATCATCATCATTCTCACCTATGAACGTGTGACTGACAACCACCTCCGTTCTACCTTCGATTGGGTGACTATCTCTTGGATTCTTTAATCGGAGTCTTCGTGGTATAGGCTGGAACTGATGGCGGCATTCAAGAGAATCCGGAAGGTCTAACCTTGTCTGTGGTATTCTGAGTAGGATTTAATGACTGAATGACGATGACGTGCTTCAAACTCCTAGCAGGCGGGGCGTTAGTGACAGACGCAAAAGAATCGATGGATTCTATTCCGGCCTGACCGAGAACCGACAGCTGAATTCCGCGTGCTGTGACAGAGCATATGCAATCGTTTTCACTGAGAGGATGGGAGGTAGCCATTGACAACGGTGAAACCCTACACAAGCTTGCCATGGAAAGGAATAAGAAGGATTGGATGAAGACAGTAGGAAAGCAGAGAGACGGAAGGGAAGGCATCTTCATGCGCTTATCTGAAGTTCCTACCAATGAATTACATAAGTATCTCTATCTTTACCTTTTTGTTATTTTCGTTCATCACCATTACTATTTGAGTTTGCCTGACTAAGATTTACAAGAT
>NC_029773.3:61768386-61768557 GCF_000817695.3 Arachis duranensis
AACGGAGGTAGTTGTCAGGCACACGTTCATAGTTGAGAATGATGATGATTGTCACGGATCATCACATTCATCCAGTTTAAGAACAAGTAATATCTTAGAATGGAAGCAAGCATGATTGAATGAAAAACAGCAGTAATTGCATTAATCCATCAAGACACAGCAGAGCTCCTA
>NC_029773.3:61768865-61783461 GCF_000817695.3 Arachis duranensis
CAAGTTTTATGCCAGTTCCAGCGTTAAACGCTGGAAATTCTGAGGCTGATTTGCCACGCCGGTTTGAGCCATCAAATCTCGAGTAAAGTATGGACTATTATACATTGCTGGAAAGCCCAGGATGTCTACTTTCCAACGCCATTGAGAGCGCGCCAATTGGGCTTCTGTAGCTCCAAAAAATCCTCTTCGAGTGCAGGGAGGTCAGAATCCAACAGTATCTGCAGTCCTTTTCAGTCTCTGAATCAGATTTTTGCTCAAGACCCTCAATTTTAGCCAGAAAATACCTGAAATCACAAAAAAACACACAAACTCATAGTAAAGTCCAGAAAAGTGAATTTTAACTAAAAACTAATAAAAATATACTAAAAACTAACTAGATCATACTAAAAACATACTAAAAACAATGCCAAAAAGCGTATAAATTATCCGCTCATCAGAGGCCACAACCAAACTCTAAGTTTGGTGTTGAACCCCCACATTCAAACTCTAAGTTTGGTGTTGGGAGGTCCCAACAATGCTCTGATGATCTGTGAAGCTCCATGAGAGCTCACTGTCAAGCTATTGACATTAAAGAAGCGCTTATTGGGAGGCAACCCAATTTTTATTTATATATTTCTATTGTTCTTTTATGTTTTATTAGGTTTATGATCATGTGGAGTCACAAAACAATTGCAAAAATTAAAAATAGAATCAAAAACAGCAGAAGAAACAGCACACCTTGGAGAAAGAGCTTACTGGCGTTTAAACGCTAGTAAGGAGTATCTGGCTGGCATTTAAACGCCAGTAAGGAGTATCTGGCTGGCATTTAACGCCAGAACAGAGCATGAAGCTAGCGTTGAATGCCAGAAACAAGCAGTAGTCTGGCGTTTAAATGCCAAGATTACACCCTGAGGAGAGCTAGCGTTAAACGCCAGAAACAAGCATGGAAGTGGTGTTCAACGCCAGAAACATGCTGTAGATTGGCGTTGAACGCCCAAAACAAGCATGGAAGTGGCATTTAACGCTAGAAACATGCTGCAATCTGGCGTTAAACGCCAGGATTGCATACAAAGGGTATTTTACATGCCTAAAGGGTGCAGGGATGAGAAATCCTTGACACCTCAAGATCTGTGGACCCACAGGATCACCTCAGGATCTGTGGACCCCACAGGATCCCCACCTACCTTCTCCCTCTCTCTCACATCTTTTCATAATGCTCTTCCCCAAACATCATTCACCAATCACCTCAATCACTCTTCCCCACCTACCTTCAAATTCAAAATCTCTTTCCCACCCAAACCCACCCTAAATGACCGAACCCTTACCCCTCTCCCTCCACTATATAAACCCCTCTATCCTTCTTCATTTTCACACATCACTACCCTCTCTTATCTTCCTTGGCCAAATACACATCTCTCTTCTTCTCCTCCATATCTTCTTCTTCTTCATCTATTCTTTCTTCTTTTGCTCGAGGACGAGCAACATTCTAAGTTTGGTGTGGTAAAAGCATAGCTTTTTTGTTTTTCCATAACCATTGATGGCACCTAATGTCGGAGAAACCTCTGGAAAGAGGAAAGGGAAGACAAAAGCTTCCACCTCCGAGTCATGGAAGATGGAGAGATTCATCTCAAAAGCCCATCAAGACCACTTCTATGAAGTTGTGACCAAGAAGAAGGTGATTCCTGAGGTCCCTTTCATGCTCAAGAAAAATGAGTATCCGGAGATCTGACATGAGATCCAAAGAAGAGGTTGGGAAGTTCTTACCAACCCCATTCAACAAGTTGGAATCTTAATAGTTCAAGAGTTCTATGCAAACGCATGGATCACTAGGAACCATGATCAAAGCATGAACCCAAACCCAAAGAATTGGCTTATAATGGTTCTGGGAAAATGCTTAGATTTCAGTTCGGAGAACGTAAGGTTGGCGTTCAACTTGCCTATGATGCAAGAAGACGCACGCCCCTACACTAGAAGGGTCAACTTTGATCAAAGGTTGGACCAAGTCCTCATGGACATATGTGTGGAAGGAGCTCAATAGAAAAGAGACTCAAAAGGCAAGCCGATTCAATTGAGAAGACTGGACCTTAAGCATGTGGCTAGAGGATGGTTGGAGTTCATCCAACGCTCCATCATCCCTACTAGCAACCGATCCAAAGTAACTGTGGATCGGGCCATCATGATCCATAGCATCATGATTGGAGAGGAAGTAGAAGTTCATGAAGTCGTCTCTCTAGAACTCTACAAAGTAGCCGAAAAGCCCTCCACCTTGGCAAGGCTAGCTTTTCCTCATCTCATTTGCCATCTATGCTACTTAGTTGGAGTTGTCATAGAAGGAGACATCCTCATTGAAGAGGACAAGCCCATCACTAAGAAAAGGATGGAGGAAACAAGAGAGCCCATTCATGGATCTCAAGAGATGCATGAGGAAGCTCATCATCAAGAAATCCTTGAGATTTCTCAAGAGATGAAATTTCCTCCAAAAAACTATTGGGAACAACTCAACACTTCTCTAGAAAGATTGTGTCATGACATGAACCAATTAAGGGTGGAACACCAAGAACACTCCATCATTCTCAATGAGATTAGAGAAGATCAAAGAGCTATGAGGGAGGAGCAACAAAAGCAAGGAAGAGACATAGAGGAGCTCAAGAACACCATTGGTCCTTCAAGGAAAAGGTGCCACCATCACTAAGGTGGACTCAATCCTTAACTTCCTTGTTCTTATCTCTCTGTTTTTTTGTTTTTGAGCTTCATGTTTGCCTATGTTTGTGTCTTTATTACATGATCATTAGTGTCTAGTGTCTATGTCTTAAGGCTATGAATAATTCCATGAATCATTCACCTTTCTTAAATGAAAAATGTTTTTAATACAAAAGAACAAGAAGTACATGAGTTTCGAATTCATCCTTGAAATTAGTTTAATTATATTGATGTGGTGACAATACTTTTTGCTTTCTGAATGAATGCTTGAATAGTGCATATTTTTTATCTTGTTGTTTATGAATGTTAAAATTGTTGGCTCTTGAAAGAATGATGAAAAAGAGAAATGTTATTGATGATCTGAAAAATCATAAAATTGATTCTTGAAGCAAGAAAAAGCAGTGAAGAACAAAGCTTGCAAAAAAAATATAAATAAATAAATAAATAAAAGAAAGAAAAAGAAAAAGCAAGCAGAAAAAGCCAATAGCCCTTAAAACCAAAAGGCAAGGGTAAAAAAGATCCAAGGCTTTGAGCATCAATGGATAGGAGGGCCCAAGGAAATAAAATCCAGGCCTAAGCGACTAAATCAAGCTGCCCCTAACCATGTGCTTGTGGCATGCAAGTCCAAGTGAAAAGCTTGAGACTGAGTGGTTAAAGTCGTGATCCAAAGCAAAAAAAAAGTGTGCTTAAGAGCTCTGGACACCTCTAACTGGGGATTTTAGCAAAGCTGAGTCACAATCTGAAAAGGTTCACCCAATCATATGTCTGTGGCATTTATGTATCCGGTGGTAATACTAAAAAACAAAGTGCTTAGGGCCACAACCAATACTCATAAAAGTAGCTGTTTTCAAGAATCAACATACTTAACTAGGAGAATCAATAACACTATCTGAACTCTGAGTTCCTATGGATGCCAAGCATTCTAAACTTCAAGGGATAAAGTGAGATGCCAAAACTGTTCAGAAGCAAAAAGCTACAAGTCCCGCTCATCCAGTTAGAACTAATATTCATTGATATTTTGGGATTTATAGTATATTCTCTTCTTTTTATCCTATTTGATTTTCAGTTGCTTGGGGACAAGCAACAATTTAAGTTTGGTGTTGTGATGAGTGGATAATTTATATGCTTTTTGGCATTGTTTTTAGGTAGTTTTTAGTAAGATCTAGCTACTTTTAGGGATGTTTTTATTAGTTTTTATGCAAAATTCATATTTCTGAACTTTACTATGAGTTTGTGTATTTTTCTGTGATTTCAAGTATTTTTTGGCTGAAATTGAGGGACATGATCAAAAATCTTATAGGAGGCTGGCAAAGGACTGCTGATGCTGTTAGATTCTGACCTCCCTACACTCGAAATAGATTTTCTGGAGCTACAGAACTCCAAATGGTGTGCTTTCAATTGCGCTGGAAAGTAGACATCTAGAGCTTTCCATAAATATATAATAGTTTATACTTTATTTGAGTTTGGATGACGCAAACTGGCGTTCAACACCAGCTCCATGCTGCATTCTGGAGTAAAACGCCAGAAACACGTCACAAACGAGAGTTAAACGCCAAAAAGCCGTTACAACTTGGCGTTTAACCCCAAGAAAAGCCTCTGTACATGTAAAGCTCAAGATCATCCCATGCACACATCAAAGTGGACCCCGGAAGTGGATTTCTGCACTTAGACTTATTTCTGTAAACCCTAGTAACTAGTCTAGTATAAATAGAACTTTTTACTGTTGTATTAGACATCTTTTGATCTTTTGATCATCTTTTGATCTCTGGATCACATTTTAGGGAGGCTGGCCTCACGGCCATGCCTAGACCTTTATCACTTATGTATTTTCAACGGTGAAGTTTCTACACAGCATAGATTAAGGTGTGGAGCTCTGCTGTTCCTCGAGTATTAATGCAATTACTATTATTCTTCTATTCAATTCAGCTTATTCTTATTCTAAGATATTCGTTGCACTTCAACATGATGAATGTGATGATCCGTGACACTCATCATCATTCTCACCTATGAACGCGTGCCTGACAACCACTTTTGTTCTACCTTAGATCGAGCGCGTATCTCTTAGCCTCTATTCCGAAAGATCGGAGTCTTCGTGGTATAAGCTAGAATTATTGGCAGCCACTCCTAAGATCCGGAAAGTCTAAACCTTGTCTGTGGTATTCCGAGTAGGATCTGAGATGGGATGACTGTGACGAGCTTCAAAATCGCGAGTGTTGGGCATAGTGACAGATGCAAAAGAATCACTGGATTCTATTCCGACATGATCGAGAACCGATAGATGATTAGCCGTGCTGTGACAGAGCATTTGGACCATTTTCACTGAGAGGACGGGAGGTAGCCATTGACAACGGTGAAACCCAACATATAGCTTGCCATGGAAGAGAGTAAGAATGATTGGATGGAAGCAATAGGAAAGCAGAGATTCAAAAGAAACATAGTATCTCCATGCGCTTATATGAAATTCCCACCAATGAATTACATAAGTATCTCTATCTCTATTTTATGTGTTATTTATCTTTATATTCGAAAACCATTATAACCATTAGAATCTACCTGACTGAGATTTACAAGATGACCATAATTTGCTTCATACCAACAATCTCCGTGGGATCGACCCTTACTCACGTAAGGTATTACTTGGACGACCCAGTGCACTTGCTGGTTAGTTGTGCGAAGTTGTGACAAAGTGTGATTCACGTTTGAGAGCTCCAAGTCTATTGGCGTCATTGTTGATGATCACAATTTCGTGCATCAATGAGTATATGAAAAATATTATAAAAAATTATAAATTGTACCTTAAAAGGATCAACTTCAATAAAAAACGAAGAATACATTCTTATTCTATGAAGTTGTAAAAAAAAATACTAAATGTAAAATTATGAGCTGACTCTAAAATTTAGATTCATGTACCACAGAAAAATACTATTTATAGACCTTAGTAAAACAAAAATAAATAATGTATTTTTTATAAAATAATTTAGAATAGATGAAAAATTTCATTCGTTTTGGAAGGAAAACGGACTCATGAGAGATCGACACGTCACTCTTATTAGCCGGGAAAAATCGAGTTTTAATATATTAAGTAGATAAATAGATAATATAACATTTAAGCAACTCAAATAATTACTATTTGGATTAGGTCTCACGATTAAATCAATAGTTATTTAATAATAGAGAAATTAATTTGATTCCAAAACGTTTTTAGCCCAATTAGAGAGTATTGAAATAACGCATACATGTCCAACATCACCAATAATGCAAAGGAATGATCCAGGTAGGGGAGGGACTGGTTTAAATGAGCTAGAGTGGTCCATCATTTCAAGGCCTCCAACATTTTCATCATCTTGAAGTAAGGTAATGAAGCCTGTATCCGTATGTATTGGTGCCCCTGTAGAGCCTATGTTTTCTGGGTTGAAGCTATATCTGATACTTCTAAATATGAATGGCCAATCCTTAATATCAGTAGTCACTAGTCACTACGCCTAAAAGACTCCGCCATTTTTTGTGATACACTTGCTGCCACGTCATAAATAGTTTGGCTATATTCGTGATGTGAAACAAACAAAGTCACAACTAGGGTGGCAAACGGGTTTAAATCTGTCAAAATTAGTTCGTGTAACTCGCTAAAAAAATAGGTCGAGCTGAAAAGTTAGGACCACCAAATAATAAGAGTCCGTCTAACCTGTACTGCTTAAACTGCGGGTTTTGGTGGGGCAAGACGGGCTTCCTTGCCGGAATTAGTTTTTTTTTGGTAATGGGGTATTTTTTCAATTTTTTTGCCAAAATCCAATTTTTTCCAACCTAACTTACAAGAGTATGAAGATAAAAATTGAGTATTTTGGATTATATTTATGTTGCTTAGGAGATAATATTTATAATTATGTTTTGGTAAGACGGTAATTTTTTGACCAAAACTCAACTTCTTCCTACCTAACTTATAAGAGAATAAAAATAAAAATTGAGTGTTTTGGATTATGTTTATTTTGCTTTGGAGACAATATTTATAATTACAAAGACTTTAATATTTGTGAATATAAAAAATATAATTTTTTTATGCCTTTAGAAATTATAAATTTACTAACATGATTGTGAAATTATATATATATTATTTAGTAGTTAATAGTTAAAAAAAAAAAGAGAAATTTTGGCGGGTTCAACCCGCCATCTCGCAGTTAGGCGGGACGGGGTGTGATTCTAGGCGGACTTCTGGCGGAGCGCGCTTCCCCGCTTGCCACCTCTAGTCACAATCTTATTATAAAGTGTGAAAGAGGCAACTACCAATGCAAAGATCTAAAACTAGTATTTTTATCCGTAATACTATTATGAGAATATAAATCTTTTAAAATTACGTAGGTCCTGGTATTATAGATTATGACACGAAAAATGTATAGTATTAAACTACTTTTATAAAATGGTCATAAGGGACAAAAGTTCACATCGACTAAAAAGACTAGAGTCTTAAACAGAATTAAATAATAAATTTTTTAGTTATTATTTTCAAAAGAAACAGTTAAATTTTTTTTACTTAATTTTACATTTGTTTTAAAAAGATAAGCAGTAAAAATTTAAAATTAAATAAAAAATATGTATATAATAATATTTTTATTTAAATTATATTATGTTGTTAATTTTATTTTTTGTAGAACATAAAGGTAGAGAAAAATAGAGAATGAGAGAAAAAAAAAAGAAAGATAAAGAAAAATGAGAAAGAGAGTTTGTTAATTTTAGAAGTTAAGAAAATTTTTTATTTTAATTATAATAAAAATATCTGATGACACATTTTGATTACTAATATAAAATATGAATTATAAATTATATATAGAGTTGAAAGGATAGAGAGAGATAGAATAAAAAGAGAGAGGTAGATAAGAAAATATAAGAAAAAAGTTTACTAATTTTAGAAAAAAAATATTTTTTCTAAATTTTAATAAGAAAGTGTCATGTGACATATTTTAGTTATTAAATTAGTTAATAATATATAAATATAATATATAATATAGCTATATTTCAATTTTAATATTTTAATTTTAATTTAATATAGCTAATTTTAGTATACACATGACATATCAATAAAATTAAACACACATAAAACTATGAGATTAGCCAAGTCAATTGAATTTGGTCGTTTCATATATGTTCACTTTTTTTTTGCTAGCTTTCTAAATAATATGGTTTTAATCGATTTTTTATTTTAATTGAATTAAATGAACAATTTGATTTGAATCGGTTTAAATTTGAACATTTTTTATTTGTTATTATTTAATAAAAAATATCTACAAAATTTAAAATATAATCTGAAGAATGATTTACATAAAAATAAAAATTAAAAATTTCATTTTACAATTAAAATTTATTAAGTATTAAAATATTGGACTAAAAATTTTTTAAAATTGCTTTGGGATATTCCCGGGAACAAGAAGAACTGACATGTGCTTTGGCGGTACACCCAATTGAGAGCAAAAATGATGCAGAGTCTGCGGTGACTTATGAATGTCATAGACTCCCAAACTCTCATAGCAAGGATATATTTCCTTAATAACGGACTATTGCTTCTTCCTAGGAACAAGTTTGATAACATGGAAGAGCAAGAAGCAAAATGTGGTGGCCAGATCATTAGCAGAAGCTAAGTACAGAGTTCTCACGGCAGCAACATGTGAAGCCCAATGGATACGCTTCATCATGAATGACCTCAAAATCCCACAAATAAATCCAATAGCCATCTACTGCAACAGCCAAGCAGCATTACACATAGCTGCAAATTCAGTGTTTCACGAGAGAACAAAGCATATAGAAGTAAATTGTCACATTGTTCGCGACAAAACCAAGGAACAAGTGATCAAGCTACTGCCCATTAAGTCTGCCGAACAAGCTGCAGACATCCTGACTAAAGCATTGAGTCCCAAGTTGTTCGATTCATGTCATCGCAAGTTCAGGCTCCTCAACATACATACGCCTGACTTGAGGGAGGGTGTGACTTGATAACTCGCCTGATTAGATTAGATTAGTTAGCAAGTTAGCACTACTTTAAGTTTGTTAGAATTAGTTAGCATTGGCTCACTCTATTTATAATTAGTTAGTTAGCCTTCTTAGTAAGTTTATGTATAAATACAAAAACCTGTGACTAAAAGTAATAGTTCAATCACTAATTTGATTTCTACAAATTCTCTTAACAAAAAATGTGCAAAGAAACGTTCTCCCTATACTCCACTGATTCTTGAATCATTTCCTTTAGATAAAGCTCGAACTCACCTTTCACATGGTGCGGTGAGCTTGGAGCTAAAATCTGAAGGTTGAGTAGATTCGAACGAACAGTGAGGGAGAGGTGATTGACGCATCAAGTCGAATTGTCATTTGAGACTACAAGTCCAATTTCTTGCTTCAAAACCCTAGATCTTTCGATTCCTGATTGTGATCGATGCATCAGTTCCTTATTCATGACTTCCATTTCAAATTATTGTTTCGAACCCTTAAACTTCAAGTCTTGATTCAATCTTCTCTGATTCTTCCCCAAATTCTTCAACCAACAACTTCTCCTCTTCGTTTCTGCCCAATTCTTCATCTTCTCTTCACTCACATGATAGAGATTGATGAGATTACAATGAGCTTAGCAAATTTTTGGTTTTTCCGATGCTAACAATTGTTTTCCGATCAATGAGTTTAGAGAAGAAGTTCTGAATCTTGAACGCTAAAAAATTCATTGATACATATGGCACCAGATTAGAGAAACGAGCTTCCAAACATAGACATGCACACTTTCGTGAGTATGATGAATCAATTCAACTTCATGCAATCTCAGCAAGCAAGGAACAACATGAGTCCTCTCACATATCCATTGAGACCGTACTACCTGCATCCTGGTGAAAGTCCAGGATCTCCTTTGATCGCTACAATCTTAACATCCTCAAACTACCACAGTTGGGAAAGAGGAATGTGGAGAGCGTTGAGATTAAAAAATAAGGTAAAATTTGTTGATGGTTCAATTGAAAAACCAGATGTGAATGATCCATGGTATGAAGCATGGGATAGATGTAACAATATCGTCATTTCTTGGATAACCTTGGCATTAAGTCTAGAAATTGCTCAAAGTGTGATCTGGCACGATGTTGCAGCAGATTTGTGGCGAGACCTAAAACACAGGTATAGTCAAGGGGATATATTCAAGATGGCCGAACTTGATGATGAGCTAAGCACAATCAAATAGGGTGAACTCTCTGTCACAAAATACTTCACCAAATTGAAAGCAATTTGGGAAGAACTTGAAAATCTGCGACCTATACCTCCTTGTGTAACGTGTACAGCAACTAACTGTGCGTGTGGTCTGGAGATTGTCAGAAAGTATAGAGAAGATGCCTATGTGGTACGATTCCTGAAAGGATTGAATGAAGCTTACTCTCAAGTAAAATCTCAAGTCATGTTGATGAAGCCAATACCAAAGATTGACCAATGTTCATATTATGGTAAGACTGGCCACTTAGTTGATGTATGTTACAAGAAACACAGAATGCCACCTTATTTCAAACAAAGTGGAATAAGCTTCATCAACAATGTAGCTGCTGAAGAGAATCCCGACACAGACAGCAGCGCCATTGGAGAGGACAGTAAGGCTGAGCTAAAGTTTACCCTAGAGCAAAAACACACACTATTGTCTCTGCTACAGCAATCAGATGCACAACAAATACAAAAGACGATAGGTACAACAAACCAAGCGGTATCACTCCTATCCAACCAAGGTATAGCTTTCACAATGTCTCTTGAAGTGTTTAGCAACAGTGCCTGGGTGATAGACTCAGGGGCCACACACCATGTGTCATTCTCTTTAGATGCTTTTCAATCATACTATCATGTTGATCCGATCACTGTCAAACTCCCAGATGGAACCCGTACAAACACCTCAATAGTAGGAACCATATTTTTCTCAGAGTCATTCTTTCTTAACAATGTCCTTTTCATTCTAGAATTTAAGTTCAATTTGGTTTCAGTTTCTAAACTAGCTAGCTCCATTCACTGTGAATTTGTTTTTAATGATGTTTGCTACATGATTCAGGATTGCTCTTCCAGGAAGATGATTGGTCAAGCTGAACAAAGAAGAGGGCTATATGCTTTTGAGAACTTAACTCCAACTCGGTCAACTAATAAGGTACCAGCAGCAGCACTCATCACACACAACCACAACAAAAGGGACACCACACAATTGCATAATAACATCTGGCATTGTAGACTAGGTTATTTACTAAAGGATAAAATTGTTATAATGCAAAAATACTATGGTTGCATAGAAAACTCACATTGTAATAAACCATGTGACTCATGTCATTTCTCAAAACAAAAATGATTGGCATTTGGACATAGTTTGTTAAAGACAGAAAATAATTTTGATTTGATTCACTTAGATATATAGGGACCCATTAATCACTTATCTGCTGCTGGTCATCAATACTTCCTTACAATTGTGGATGATAATACATGGCTCTTTTTTATGAAATTAAAGTCTGAAGTCAGAGACCTGATCAAAAGCTTTGTGACACTAATCTAAACTCAGTTCAACAAAACAATTAAAAAGATACGAACTGACAATGGATTAGAGTTCCAAATGCAATCATATTATGAGGCCATGGGCATTATCCACCAAACTAGTTGTGTTGAAACTCCTCAACAAAATGGCATTGTTGAGAGAAAACATCAACACATACTAGAAGTGACTCGAGCACTCATGTTTCAAGCAAACATTCCAAAGTGATTTTGGAATTATGCAAGTGCTCAAGCCATTCACATAATTAATAGGATTTCCAGCACAATTTGAAAAATAAGTCCCCATACCAAATTCTATTTGACAAACTACTAGATATCAACTACTTTCGAGTATTTAGCTGTCTTGCTTATGTGGCCACCACTGCAGCTCATTAAAAAAGCTTGATTCAAGAGCCAGAAAATGTGTTTTTTTTATGCATAAGCAAAGAGTTAAAGGTTACCTTCTCTATGATCTAAAGACTAGAGAAATGTTCCTTTTTAGAGATGTTGAGTTCTATGAGCACCTTTTTCCTTTTCATTCAATTACTCATGACACCTCTGATTCTACACTAGAATCAGAAAATCATATTCATCAATTCATAGATCCATTTGACTCAACCATTCACTCTCATTCATAAAATATCACTCACTTCTCATCCAATAATACACTGTGTGCATCTTCTCAAATAGTTTCAAGTTCTCCCTCACACACATCATTACATAACCATTCATTATCACAACATGAATTTCAACCTGCATCACACACTATTGCACCAAATCAGAACACTACACTGCCTGCTGGGCCTATTAGGCGATCCTCAAGAGAACAGAGACTCCCTCTTACCTAAAGGAATTCCATTGCTCCTTATGGAACACAGGACCAACTTGCCAATCATCTTCAGCTCCTGCAACTCGATGCAAATATCCACTAAGTGATGTCTTATCCTACGAGTCACTGTCATCTTCACATAGAAACATATCCTTAGCACTTTTCACTATCAAAAAACCAAAAACCTATCAAAAGGCAATTGTGCATCCTTGCTGGCAGCAGGCCATTACTGCAGAACTTGAAGCTCTAGAGAAAAACAACACTTGGTTCCTTAGTACTCTGCCAAAAGGGAAATGCACGATCGACTGCAAATGGGTATTCAAAACTAAACTCAAAGCTGATGGAAGCGTTGAGTGGTACAAGGCGCGTCTCGTTGCAAAGGGTTTCACCCAAGTCCCTGGCCATGACTACTTTGATACGTTCAGCCCTGTGGTTAAAATGAACACACTCAAAATCCTTCTCGCTGTTGCAGCCACAAGTGATTGGATCGTTCATCAAATTGATGTCAACACAGCCTTCCTCCAAGGCGATCTCCCTGAAAATGTGTATATGAAGGTTCCACCAGGCCTTAAAGTTGATGATTCTACTTTGGTTTGCAAACTCACACGGTCCCTTTATAGTTTAAAACAAGCAAGTAGACAGTGGCACACCAAACTTGCCACCACTCTAACCGGTCTTGGGTACCATCAATCGAAACATGATGATTGTCTCTTCACCAAGAATTCTGGTAATTCCTTCACTGTTTTACTTGTATATGTAGATGACCTCGTCTTGGCAGGAAATTGTATGGTTGAGATTCAGACTGTCAAGGATCACTTGTATAAATTGTTCCAGATCAAGGACATTGGTGAGCTTAAATACTTTTTAGGCATCGAGTTTGCCAGAAGCAGGGAGGGATTTGCAATGTACCAACACAAATATTGCCTTGAACTACTTGAAGACTGTGGCATGCTGGCTGCCAAGAGTGCCACAACTCCAATGGATTACTCCAGTCAACTATCAAAATCCACAGAAACAAGGTTGGAGACCAACACTGAATATCGAAGACTAATTGGGCGCCTACTCTATTTAGCAAACACAAGACCCAAAATCAGCTATGCCATCGGCAAGTTGAGTCAATTTCTGAAATATCCTACTGACAAACACTTCGAAGTTGGCCTGAGAATACTGAGATACTTAAAATCCTCCCCAGTATAAGGCCTATTTTCTCCACTAAGTTAGATCTTGAAGTAATTGGATATTCAGATAGCAATTGGGTTGTATGTCCCGATTCGAGAAGGTCAGTAACCGGCTATTGCTTCTTCCAAGGAACAAGTTTGATAACATGAAAGAGCAAGAAGCAAAATGTGGAGGCCAGATCATCAGCAGAAGCTGAGTATAGGGCTCTCACGGCAGCAACATGTGAAGCCCAGTAGATACGTTTCATCATGAATGACCTCAAAATCCCACAAATAAAGCCAATAGCCATTTACTGCGACAGTCAGGTAGTATTACACATAGCTGCAAATTCAGTGTTTCACGAGAGAACAAAGTATATAGAAGCAGATTGTCACATTGTTCGTGATAAAACCAAGGAACAAGTGATCAAGCTACTTTCTATTAAGTCTGCTGAACAAGCTGCAGACATCCTGACTAAAGCATTGAGTCCCAAGTTGTTCAATTCATGTCATCGCAAGTTCAGACTCCTCAACATACATGCACCTGACTTGAAGGAGGGTGTGACTTGATAACTCGCCTAATTAGATTAGATTAGTTAGCAAGTTAGCACTGCTTTAAGTTTGTTAGAATTAGTTAGCATTGGCTCGCTCTACTTATAATTAGTCAGTTAGCCTTCTTAGTAAGTTTGTGTATAAATACAAAAACCTGTAACTGAAAGTAATAGTTCAATCACTAATTTGATTTCTGCAAATTCTCTCAACAAAGAATGTGCAGAGAAATGTTCTCCCTACACTTCACTGATTCTTGAATCATTCCCTTTAGATAAAGCTCAAACTCATCTTTTACATTTCCGGTGCCCTGTACCCACTTTCAGGGATCACTGCCTTCTTTTGCTTCTTGATCTCCATAGGAAGCTCATAAAGATATTTTGCCACTATTTTCATATCCGCCATGAGTATTTCTGGAACTGTGAGATTGATGATCTTGAAGCACCTACATCTCTCACATGCCTTTTTTAGCTTCTTCAACTCCTCCTTCTTATTTTTTAGTTGCTCAAAATCTACTACGAAAACCTTCACTGTTGTTTTCTTTATCTTTGCTTCTGGGTTGTTTTTGTTTTGGCCACAAGAGAAAATATATAACAGCTCCATTTGTATATCTCTTTTTAATTTGATGTCTACCACTTTTGCATATATTTTTCACTTTTGGATTTAAAAATGACAAATATACACTTATAACATATATATGTGTGTATATATAGGTCTATCTAAAACTAGCACAGTAATTTTGTGCTTTTTGAAGGCGTCACTTTTAATGAATTATTTGATTTTTTTAAATAAAAATTAAAAGATATTATAAAAAAAATTATTGATAAACTTTATGAGTATAAAATATATTAGTGTATACATATATAAATATATT
>NC_029773.3:61783466-61800948 GCF_000817695.3 Arachis duranensis
ACTAAATAAAAATTAATATATTAACAATAGTATTGCTTAAAAATATATTATTATTAATATATTTTTTATCCAAATATTTTTTATTTATTAATATTAATTGTTATGCAGTTAATTCGGTTGCATCTAAAATATATTATTACAGAAAAATAAATTAATTTTTTTATTAAAAATATATAATACTTTTTTATCTAAATATTTGTAAACATAAATTTTATTCAAAATATTATATACACGAAGCATAATTATATAATTGTTCATATCTTGACTCAAAACATAAAAGTCAGTTCCAATAAAGATGAAAGACCCATCCGAAAGGACGGTCTCTATCACGTACTCGACATCTTTAAAGAGGTCAGACAAAATGAAGGAGACCGGCTTGCACTTATCCAAATAAGTAACTGCCTCTCCGAATCTCTCCAACTATCTTTATCCTTCTTGAAAGATAGATCCAAATAAATTTTCAAGATAAAGGGAACGAGTATCCATCAACAAAGGTGAAACTACTTCAACAAAGGTGGTTATCAGCTCTACTATAAATATATTGACACTCTTCAAGTATACACACATTCTAATCTACTAAAAAAATATGCTTAAAGTTCTTGCTAACTTAAGCATCGGAGTCTCTTGCAGGTACCACCGCTCACCTCCTCACGGGAAACTCGGACAGCGGCACCTCAACGTCAAACAAGTCAGATGCTGCCCTAGAAGGATATTGGATCTCACATCCAGGCCCAAATCAACGGCGCTTGTTGCGTCGCTCAATCTACTCAATTTTTCGGTCTTGCCGGTCTACCTTCTCAGTAAACTTAATCAACAATTGGTAGGTGGACCGTTGTGGTGCATGTGGTGCTGTTGAAGTTGCCGGGATATCGGAGTGCGGGGCCACATCCAAGCTCGTGGTCACCACCTGAGGCCTAATATATTTTCCATTCGAGACAATTTCATCGTTTCTTGGAATCATTGTCTTCACATCCTTAACCTCATGGGGAACTCCAGCTGCAGATACTAAGTCCGTAACCAAAGCAGAAAAAGGGAGGTTGCCCACTGTTTGAAGTCGGCCCATAGCTTGTCAGATGAGTCGTGGAAAGTTGAGAGATTTCTCTGTGAGAATACACCAAACAAGAATGGCCATATCTGCAGTAATGGTGGACTCATGAGTGCTTGGCAATATATAATGAGACATGATCTATTCCCACACTCGAGCCTCCATAGTGAGCGCATGCACTGAGATGCACTTGGGTTGAGTCCTGCTTTTCCCATGGATCCACTGGCTTCCAGGTTGAGCAATGACTCTAAGGACGGAATCCCAGTCAAAATTGTACCTCTTGCGCTTAAGTTGTTCTTCTTGCTAAGCATCTATCCCTTCTGGACTTAGTAAAACCCCAAGTCTCTGCTGAATAGCATCTTGCAATATCGGAACTTGCTTTCAGCGCAAAAAAAATGATTGAAGGGTAGGCGTGTGATAATTGGCGTAGAATTCAACTACCCAAGATAGGTTAGCTTCACGCGGCCTCCGATTTAAAAATCCCCAATGCCGCCTCTTAATGCGGGGCACCACAAATTGAACGATGTGTTCTAGAAGAAGTAGGAGATGCTTATTGTGGTAGTTTCCAGGGTTCTAAAAACCAAACAGGACCGGCCGATTCAACTGGGTAAACCGGGAACCGGTCATCTGACCAGTCCAGTCCACCTATAAAATCATTCTGCAAAAAACTAGGGAAAAAACTAGTTGAACCAGTGGTTAACCGTCAAATCGGACGAATTGGCCGGGTTTTACCGAGCTCCGGTTTTCTCACCCAGCCACCCAAACGGCGTCGTTTTGACACCTTTAACAAAAAGGGGCTGAAATGCTGAATGAAATTGAACGCTGCTGAGTGATCCACCTTCTCCTCTTCGAAGAGGCCCAAGTCCCAACCCTAATTTCCTCTTTCAAGACAATCACCTCCAACGCTCCAACAAATGCCACTATCACCTCCAACAAATGCCAGATCGAAGCATCACCATCGCGGACGAGGCAGCTGTCACCGACGTCGTTGTCTTGATCTCTGAACTCCGAAGCGTCTGATGTTGGAGTCATCTAGCCGTTGGCATCGTCGGCTTGTCATCCTGGTCATCGGCATCGTCTAGTCATCGTCGGGCATTTGGTCATCGTTTCCTGGCCTTCTGTGCTCTTCCACGGTGAGTACTCTAACATAACATCTTTGTTTTTCAATTAATTTTGTTTATTTGGTTTGGTGACAAAATTGTATGAACTGGGTTGCTGACTTGCTGACGTTATTAAGTTCATGGGTTTTTGGTTTTTGTTTTCAATTGATTTTTATTCAGCGGGGAATTTAGGGCAGATTTTAGTTTTGAGCTACAGATGCAGAGTTTTTCAATTTTTCTTCTGAGTTCTTGTTCTGCTTTTCAAATTTTTTATTTTGTTAATTATATGTATTAAAGGTTCTGTAATTTTGAATTTTGGTATATTGAATTTCGCTATATAAGTTCAATTATGCTATATTGAATTCTGCTATATTGAGGGTCCGTTTGGGAAACACCAATAAGCTACTTTTTTTAACTTTTGACTTATAAAAAGTTACATTAATAGTGTTTGGTACAATTTTTTAGATAAACTTTTAACTTTCCAAAAAGTTATTTAAGAGCTTTTAAAGAAGTTAAAAAATGTGACTTTTCCTATTTTCAAAAGCTATTTTATCACTCCTATTTAATGCACAACTTTAAAACAAGGACTTCTATAATAACTTTCCAAACATAAAATAACTTATTTAAAAGTTGTTATTAATAAAAAGTCCTTATATTTTAAGCTCTTTTTCAAAAGAACTTATTTAAGAAGTTTAGCCAAACTGGCCCTGAGTTTTGGTGAATTAACTGATGAATTACTGAATTTAATTATGTTGAATGTTGTATGAATTGTATGAATTGATATATTTATCTGGAATCTGGATTGCTATCATTCTAAATTTAGAAGGAACAACCACAAAATGATCAGCAACCACACTATAATGGCTGAGTTTTTATTTTGCTGCCATTCTGAATTTTGATATAGTTGTTGTCATTTTGAGTTTATATATTGTTGTCAATTCAAAATGTCCAATTTACTTCCTTGACTTGAGGGTATTTTGTTAGACATTGTTTATCTTTGGCATGTTTAATTTATTTGTTTTTAGAAGCTAAATTGTAAGTGTCATCATCTTTTGGATATTAAATTGGTGGTTTATCCTTATTTTTTTATTATCTAGCATTTGGTCCTCGAAATATTAGTTTGCTAGCAAAATGGTCTTCATTTTGTGTGGAAAAGTCAAGAAGAACCAATCTTTTGGAGACTAAGGTGTAATTCTCAATCTTTGAAGGATCATTTTTGTCAACAAACTAATTTTTGTAATGTTTTACTCATTTGATGTGTGTATTGGAGCATATATGTAATCAAAATAGCTTATGTAAGGACAACCTTTCATTTACACAAGTACTTATATCATATGTAGTTTTCCATTCATAATAAGCTCACAAGCCTATAAAAGCATTAGTCTTGTTTGTTCATGAGATTTTTAGTCTATATTTAATTAAATCGGTTCAACCACGGTTCAACTCCGGTTAAATCATTGAACCATTGAACTAGTCACTTGATCGGTCCGGTTCTCGCAACCTTGGTAGTTTCTATCGACCAAGATGGGGAACATCCGCTCACAATAGCGGTTAGTAAATCTTGCAGAGTCATTCGCAGGAACTTCCTTCTCCGCCTCGTCGATGCGGTTAGCTTTCTTCAACTGCTTAGAAGGTGGCTTGCCTTTTGACGGAGTTTGTGCCTTAGTGGGCGCTCTTTGAGTTGCCCCTTTTGTAGGTGTCTTTTTCGAAGCCTTTCCCTTTCCTTTCTTGGTGGCCCTCCTGAAAAGGAAGAAAAGAGGAAACATTAAGCCCAGAGAGATCAACACCGGAAATAAGAAAAAGCAAATGAGAATTAATGCCGAAAAAAAAGTAAAGCATCTTAAATACATGGTAGCTACAACATGTAAGTAAAACATCAATATGATCATGTGGGCATCTCACTAGCACTAGATACAAGAGTGAAAGAAGCATATAAGTATAAAGCATGAAAAGGGTAAACTCAAGCATCGATGTCAATAATGATAACAGATGCAAGAATGGTGCGAATCATAAGAAGACAATTGGCTCAAACTAACTCCAAGACAATGAAGCATAAAAATTGGAGAAGGTGGGGTTAGAGAGTATTGAACCACTAATTCTCGCATGACACTACAAGCGTAGCAATCCATAAATAATGAGCATTTTGATGATGAAAAACCATGGAAAATAAGCTCAATGCACACGGAGTGCTAGTGTTATGAAAAAGAAGCACTAAGTTGAAAGAATAAGATAAAAAATGAACCAAGGTGTCATTAGTTCTTTTTTACAAACACTTGGTGTGCATATTATAAACAAGAAGCAAATTGAGAAGTCCAAGTGTGTAATATACCCAAATAGAATGCCAACTACCATAATACCACATAATAAAAATAAGCCAAGAGGTATGAAATAATCCACCAATTCAAAATGTAAATTGAAACTCAACACCCATGCAAGAATATAAGAGGAAGAAAGAAAAAAACAAGAGTAAGCTACAAATAACAAAATTAAAATGCAACTAAGAACAAAGAGAGTATTCAAATGTAATAAAAAAATAAAAGTAAAAAAAAAACAAAAGAGAATGAGAAATAAGACCTTGAAAAGAGGAAGAAAGTGAGGTTGAGTGCAAGTGAGAATAAGATAAGAGGAAAGAGAAGAATGGGGGGAAGGGAGAAGGTGGGACCGCCGGAGGTGGTGGTCGCCGATGGTTGGAGGTGGGGAGTAGATGGCAAGGAGAAGGGAGAAGAAAGAAAGAAAGAATAGAAGAAAGAAGATGAAATGGAAAGAAATAGGGCAGTGCGCCCTGTAAGTTGAATCGGCCATGTGACGTGTGCGCGTCAACCACGCGTACGCGTGGAAAGCAGAAAAGAGAAGATGATGCATATGTGTCAGTCATGCATACGTGTGGAGACTTTTCTTGCTCTTCACACAACACCCGCATGGTTCCAGCATAACTCTCTGTTTTGGAACCATGCAGTAGCAACATTTCAGCAAAATTTCAGCACAATTCATGAAACCAGCGCAATGCGTATGCATCTGCCACGCACAAACGTGGGTAGGAAAAAATCGGGTGACGCGTACGCGTCAAATATGCGTACACATGGGGTGGGTTGTGCGCCTTGCACCCGACCCGCATGGTTCTAGCATAACTCTCGGGTTTTGGAACCATGCAGCAGCACCCTCCCCGCACCAATCTCGCATGGTGGTTTTCGGGAGTCACGCGTACGCATCAGGCACGCACACGCGTGAGATGCCTTATTTTGTTTCAAGCATAAGAAAAGGTAATTAAAGCACAATACAAGCGTCTATGCAATCAAAATAGCACTAGAACACCTAAAATTCAATGATACTACTCAAATAGCCAAACTAATCAAACTAACAACAATGAAAACCTTATCAAACAATCAAAATTCAAATAGATCTAAGCAAACTCAAACAATTCAACCAAAGAAAAGAGAACAAAGTAAATCAAGCTATCAATAAAGAAGATCATACCATAGTGGAGTGTCTCCCACCTAGTACTTTTCTTTAACGTCCTTAAGTTGGACGGTCATGAGCTCAAGACTCTTCTCCCTTGGGTCCATCCTTAAGAAGGAACACCTCCAATTCCTTTGGTGACTTATAACCATGATACTTTTTTACCTTGTGGCCGTTTTCTTTGAATGTTGCTCCACTTTGAGGATAGAATAGCTCAACCACTCTGTAGGGCTTCACTTCTTTCACTTTGAAAGGGCCATCCCACCTCGAGCAAAGTTTGCCTGGCATAAACCTAAGTCTTGAATTGTATAGAAGAACTTTATCACCCTCTTGGAAATCTTTCTTGCGGATATGGTCATCATGAAATGCCTTAGTCTTCTCCTTATAGATCCTTGCATTCTCATAGGCCTCTATCCTAAGACATTCAATTTCTTCTAATTGCAACTTCCTTGCTATGCCCGCCTTAGTGAAGTCCATGTTACATTGCTTGACCGCCCAATACGCCTTATGTTCAATTTTAACCAGGAGATGACATGCCTTCCCATAGACAATTCGAAAGGGACTCATCCCTAACAGAGTCTTATAGGCCGTCCTATATGCCCACAAGGTGTCTCCTAACCGAGAACTCCAATCCTTTCTTTGTGAATTCACCACTTTTTACAAAATTCTTTTTATCTCTTGGTTGGATACCTTCGCTTGGCCGTTAGTCTGAGGGTGGTAAGCAGTTGCAACCTTGTGTAGTACACCATACCATTTGAGTCATGCTTCCATCTTCCTGTTGCAAAAGTAAGTATCTTAGTCGCTCACGATGCCTCGTGACGACCCATAGCGGCAAACAATATTATTTCTTATGAAAGAAACCACAGTGTTAGCGTCATCAAAGCGAGTAGGAATCATTTTCACCCACTTTGATACATAATCAACCGCCAATAGAATGTAAAGATACCCACTAGAATTAGGAAATGGTCCCATAAAATCAATGCCCCATACATAAAAAATTTCACAAAAAAGCATTGGTTGTTGACGCATTTCATCCTTTTAGGATGTATTTCCTGATTTTTGACATTGATGGCATAAGAGACAATATTGGTTTGCATCCTTGAATAATGTTGGCCACCAGAATCCGCAATCTAAAACCTTTTTAGTTGTCCGTTGGGGGTCAAAATGGCCACCACACTCGGAAGAATAACAAAATTCAAGAAAAGATTTGAATTCCAACTCCATAACACATCTACGAATCACTTGGTCGGCCCCACGTGTCCATAAGTGAGGGTCATCCCAAATATAATACTTGGAATCACTCCTCAACTTGTATCTTTGTTGTTTTGAAAAGTTAGAAGGAAAGATTTTTGTGACCAAGTAATTCGCCATAGGCCCAAATCAAGGAAGGCTATTTGAAATAGCATGCAAACCATCCAACGAAAATGAATCGTCAATTGGGAATGGATCATACTTAAGATTTTCAAGGCGGCTTAGATGGTCCGCAACCAAGTTTTGTGACCCACTCCGATCTCTAATCTCAATACCAAATTCTTGCAAGAGCAAGATCCAACGGATGAGCCTAGGTTTCGATTCATTTTTCGCTAATAAGTATTTCTGGGCCGCATGATCCATATACACCAATATCTTCGAGCCTAGCAAATATGATCTAAATTTTTCTAATGCATGAACAACCGCTAGAAGCTCTTTCTCAATAGTGGTGTAATTGGAGTGCGTCGCATCCAATGTCTTAGAAGAATAGGCAATAATGTAAGGGAGCTTACCCTCGCGTTGTGCAAGCGCGGCACCCATAGCACGATTGGAGGCATCACACATAATCTCAAATGGTTGTGTCCAATCGGGTCCTCTTACAATGGGTGCTGTGGTGAGGGCCTCCCTTAGCTTTTCAAATGCCTCTTTGCAAGCATCACCAAACTCAAACTCCACATCTTTCTACAGTAGACTTGACAAGGGAAAGGCGATCTTACTGAAATCCTTAATGAAGCACCTGTAAAAACCTGCATGTCCCAGAAAAGAGCGGACTTTCCTTACAGAAGAGGGTAAGGCAGACTAGTAATAACATCAACTTTAGCTGGGTCGACTAAAATGCCTTTATTAGAAACAACATGTCCTCACACTATATGAACTACCCAAAGACAACGTTTCAAGTTCACCAATCATATCCTTATGTGTGCACAAATCTTTTGAGAACTTAGCATACTTAGGAATTTGTTGAATAGCATCAAGAAGTAGAATGGTTACCTCAACCTTCTTGAAGACTTGTAACATGCTGAGGTCGAACTCCAGAGCCTTCTTAGCTTTCTTCACCATAGAAGGAAATGGAATGAGGATGGATTCATCCATCACGGCCTTCCTCTTGGGTTCCTTGATGTTCACTTCACCTCCTTATTGCCTTAGTTCCTCCTCATCCTCAATTTGTGCTTCTACAACCACCTCCTCCTCATGGATATCCTCCATGGTCTTGGGAGTCACCTATTTTAACATAGTTTCGGACCTTAGAGTGATGGTATTAAGGTTACCTTTTGGGTTAGGAAGGGGTTGGGAAGGAAGGTTAGAAGAGCTAGAAGCTTAGGAGGTGTTGGCATTGTTGGTGGGAGGAGGTAAGGACATCTTAGAGAGCATCTCAGCTATATTGGACATTTGGGTGTCAAGACTCCCAAATTGGTTCTTAGTGTTCTCTTCATTTTTTCTCTATCATAGCCTGAAGCCTCTCTTGTTCTTGGTAGATTGAACGGAAAGCATCCTCGTTTTGGTTTGTGGAAGCGGAAGAGGGTTGATTGGTAGGGGCTTGTTGTCTTTGGTGGGGTGGTTGGTATCTTTGGTTGTTGGTTTGGTTTTGTTGCGTGTGTTGGTATGGTTGATTATGGTGATTTTGGTTGCCTTGATAGGTATTATTATGGAATAGTGGTTGAGAGGGAGAGTGGTAATTGTTTTCGTATTGAGAAGAGGGGTTGCTTTGATTCCACCTTTGATTGTAGTTGTTTCCTTAGGAGTTGTTCCTCCACCCTTTATTATAC
Organism: Arachis duranensis; assembly: GCF_000817695.3. Lineage (NCBI taxonomy): Eukaryota > Viridiplantae > Streptophyta > Magnoliopsida > Fabales > Fabaceae > Arachis > Arachis duranensis. Next base: position 61,792,085 of record NC_029773.3, read on the forward strand.
TTATTAACCATGAGAGTAATTGCCTTGACCTTGAGGGTGGTTGGAAGAACATTTGTTGTAATTGTTGGCTACAGCGAGAGTGTAGTCTCCTTAGACTTGAGGGCATTGATCAGTGCAGTGTGAGGTACAAGAGCACACACCACACACCCTTGGAGGTCCTTCAAGTTGGAGGATTTGAGGTGGGGCTTGAATGGCTTGGATCGATGGAAATGCCTTTTGTCCTTGATGAATCTTCTTTAGGAGAGTGGTCATTTTTCCAAGCACTTTAGTCAAAGGCAAGTCGAAAGAAGGTGCTTCCACCACACTTTTAAGAGGATTGTTCCTCATCTTGCATGTTGGGTAGCTTCGGCGACATCATTGATCAAACTCCATGCTTCCTCCGCCGTCTTATTCTTAGAAGGAGAACCACCACTAGATGCATTAAGCAATCTCCTATCTGCTGCACAGAGACCTCTAGTGAAATAGCTAATGAGTAAATGAGTATCTTACCCATGATGTGGGCAAGACTCTAACAACCTCTTGAATCTATTCCAGTACTCATAAAGTGTCTCTTGGTCTCTTTGCATAAAACCAGAAATTTCCTTTCGGATGTAATCAGTCTTTTCCAAAGGGAAGAACTTATCCAAGAATTCTTTTCTCAATGAATCCCATTCAGTTACCACTTCATCAGGCTGAGAATAAGACCACTCCTTTGCTTGCCCCTCAAGAGAGAAGGGGAAAGCAAAGACCATAATTGCAATTTCATCAGCACCATGTCTCCTAGCCGTAGAGCAAGCCACTTGAAAATCCCTCAAGTGTCTAATAGGATCTTGGCCTAGCAATTCATGATACTTAGGCAACAAATTGATCAAGCTATTCTTCAATTCAAAATTAGGATCGAGATTCGGATACCGTGTTTGCAACAGTTGAAGTATAAGATCCGGTGCTCCTTGCTCATTGATGCACCACTATTTTGTAGTACATCTTGTACTTAATTGAGTGGATTTTATCCATTATTCTCACACTTATTCATACAATTTGCATGATTTTACAATTCCTTGCCAATTTTGTTCTATGATTGAAAACTTGCTTCCTAAGACTTTAAATTGTGTAAATTTTATCCCTTTATATACCATTCGATGCCGTGATCTGTATGTTAAGTGTTTTCAAGCTTTATAGGGCAGGAATGGCTTAGAGGATGGAGAGGAAGCTTGCAAAAATGGAAGGAACACAAGAAACAAAGGAGATAGCCAGCGAGAATTGACGCGCACGCATGGCTCACGCGTGCGCGTGACTTAAAGGTTTTCACAGCGACGCGTGCACGTACCTGACGTGCACGTGTGACTTGGAGACTTGCACATCGATGTGTACGCGTGACTGACGTGTATGCGTGACATGCGCCACGTGCAGAAAATATTGGGGGAGAATTCTGAGCTCCATTTTGGCCCAGTTCCAAGCCCAAAAATACAAAATAGAAGCTACAGAGTGAGGGAATCATGATCATTGAAGAAACTTCTCATTATACTTAATTTAGGCTTCAGATGTAGTTTTTAGAGAGAGAGGCTCTCTCCTCTCTCTAAGTTTTAGGATTTTTCTTAGTTTTAGGTTTATTTCTTCTCAATTCCAGGTTCAGTGTTCCTTTAATTTAGTTTCTCTTCTACTCTTATTTGTCTTAGCATTCTAGTTTATTTATTCCTCTTGTTGATTCTCTTCTTTTCCAATTTAGTTATGAATGTTTCTTGTTAGATTGATTTTCTATTTAATACAATTTGAGGTATTTTATATTTATGATTGCTTTCTTCAATTTGTCTTATTGATGCTTTCAATTGATTGTTTGGATTTAATATTCTCGTATTAATTTTCTATATTTTTACTTTGTGCCTTCCAAGTGTTTGACAAAATGCTTGGGAGGATCTCAAATTAGACTTTTATGTTCTTGGCTTGGGATGGTAACTTAGGAACTCTTGAGTTACTAATGTCTAAGGAATTGATGATTGGGAGCCATTAACTCTAGTTCTCACTAATTGAATTGGTGGAGAGCTAGGACTTATGGACTTAGATCAATATAGCTCATTTAACTTTCCTTTACTACTAGTTAGAGGATGACTTAATGGGATTGATCCTTGCCAATTCTCATGTTGTGGTTAGTGATAAGGATAGAGATCCTTGACCACCAAACCTTGCCAAGAGTTTTTCTAGTCATTCGATTTTCATTACCATTTACTATTCTTGCTTCTTATCTTAAAAAACCCCAAAATATACCTTTACATAACCAATTATAAGAACACTTCCCTGCAATTCCTTGAGAGATGACCCGAGGTTTAAATACTCCGGTTATTACTTTTTAGGGGGTTTTGTTACTTGTGACAACCAAACTTTTGTATGAAAGGATTCTTTGTTGGTTTAGAAGCTATACTTGCAACGAGAGTTTATTTGTAAATTCTAGACCATCAAAAAATCCGACCATCAAAATGACCAGAGAGTCGGGCAGGAGTGGTGCTGGTGGCGTGCTTTGCGCACAAGCAAGTCCACGTGAACGCGTACCTCACACGTGCGCGTCGCTTGCGCTTTCAATAGATCACACATAAGCGTCCCTGACGCGTACGCATGCCCTGGAAATCGGCGTAAATGGGTGTTCTACCCAAAAGTTGTGTTGGCTTGGGGCTGGAATTGTGTTAGGAGCGCAATCTTCATCACGCGTACGCATCCCTGACGCATGCGCGTCCTCTTCACTTTTTCTCCACCCACGCGTGCGCGTACTTGACGCGCACGCATCGTTTGCATTTTTAGCCCTCATGCATATCAACCCGAGAGTTATGCATGCACAGGGCTACCTTCGCGTGATTCGCACAAACTGAGATCATGCGTACGCGTCCCAGATGCTTACACGTCACTTGACCTTTATGCGATCCATGCGTACACATGCTGTACGCGTACGCGTCGCATGCTCCGCGTTGTTAAACCAGAACGCCGCCAGATTTCTTATCCTTCCTCCCCCAATCCTAATTTCTTCCTTCTTTCTTCTTCTTTCTTCTTCTTCTTCTTCTTCTTCTTCTTCTTCTTCTTCTTCTTCTTCTTCTTCTTCTATCTTTTCTATCTTCTTCTTCTTCTCCTCCTCTTACTTCTTTCCCACTCACATCCTCCATTACCTCTCTCTTTTCATCTTCTTCTCAAGGTTCTTTCTTCCTATCTTCTTTCTCGCCTTCTTACTATTTATCTATTCTTTTTGCATTCTTTTAATTGGTGTTAGAAATTTAAATGGGTGATTATTTTCTTCTATATTTTGCTTGTGGACATACTAGGGAGTGATTTGACAATTAATATTAATTTTTGGGTTGCATGCATGTTTGGATTTCATACTTTCCCTAACATATTTTACATGCATACCAATTGTTTGTGAAAAGTGCATATGGCATTGTGAATTCTAAATTATTCTATTCTTCTACTTTACTGCATGTTTTTCATATAAACCTTGCAATCTTTTATTGATTAATTATAATTGTCAATACAAACGTGATTGTTAGTTTGTTATATTTGATAATCAAATTAAGCTATTAATGCTTGATCTATGCTACTCATGCCTTTGCCGGCATGCTAATAAACATCTTGCATCTAATTGTCTCAATTTATCATGCTATATTTCCATTGATGTCCAAATTACATGGAATCGCGACCATGTATTTACGACATTCTTCTTTACCTTGGCATTGATTATCACTTGTGTTTTCCTCCTCCCGGTTATAGCTATTTGATTTCATGTCCCTTTCTTTTCTCCCTTTTCAGGATGGCCACCAGGAAGGGTACAGAGAAAGCCTCTAACAAGCCACCGGTGAGGAGAAGAACGAAAAGAGCACCAGCTGCGGAACCATCCTCAACATCAGTCAAGCCTTCCACAAAGCGGGTCAAGAGGTTCATCAAGGTTGATGAAACTGAGAAAGCCTTTCCCGCAAGGGACACTGCGCGATTCACTAACCGCTACTGTGAGCAGATGTTCCCCATCCTGGCTGAGCAGAACTACAACAATGAACACCTACTCATCCTCCCTACCCACATTATTGATTTTGTAGAGCCCCACATTAAGCACAGACAATGGGGATTCTTACGGAGGCAGCCACGACAGGTCAACCTCTCATGGGTAGTTGAATTCAACTCCAATTTTCACATGCCAATCCTGCAGTCTGTCTATGTCCGTCAGAAGTAAGTCCCTATATCTGAAGGGGCCATTCAGCGAGCTTTAGATCCCCCTGCTCCAGAAGGATTGGACGCATACCAAGAAGCCTCTGTCAAGCGCCAGACATACCAATTTGACTGGGACGACGTCCTTAGAGTTATAGCACAACCTGGCAGCAGTTGGATCTATGGATACCATCGATCCTGACCTAAGGGCATCTTGGCTTCAGCACTTACCCTGGAGGCTCGAGTGTGGGCACAGATCATGTCCCACTATGTCTTTCTGCGCACTCACGAGTTCTCCTTCACTATGGACATGGCTGTTCTCATCTGGTATATCCATACAGACCAACCTCTCAACTTACCGAGACACCTCCGGCAAGCCATGGGACACGTACAGATTGCAGGCAACCTACCGTTTCCCGCCTTGGTTTCAGATCTAGTCTCAGCAGCCGGAGTCTCCTACAGAGCTGGAAACACCAAGGCCATGATTAACCCAACAGCCACTACCAGCCAGACTGCAGACCCGGTCGGAGATATTCCTCCTCTTTCCACATCACAAGCACCTTCAACAAATCAGCTGCTCCTTCAGATACTTCAGAGGTTGGACCGGCTAGACCGGCAGGCAAAGCGAATGGAGCGCCATAACAAGCACCAAATTACATACCTCAAGGAGCTGATTATTGACAACCACCTACCTGAGGGAGAACCAGACACTCCGGACTCCACTTCACCTACCAACACCGGGAGCCTTGACGACCCCGACTATGGAGATGCTGTCACCAGCCCCCCTTTATTCCTAACTGATGGCACCGAGGACGGTGCCAAGCTTTAAGTGTGGGGAGGTCGGTCAGTACCTGACTTTCAGAGGTAATTGCTTTTTCTTAACACCAATAGGTTATTTTTTTTCTTTTGTTAGATAGAATAGATTGCATAGTAATAAGTGTTTGCATGTATGTTCTACTTGGTTGAAAAATAATAAGTTTCTTTTCAAAGACCCTATTTTTGAAAATTTCACTAATTCAAATTAAAATTCTATGTTAAAATTGTCTGAAGATTGTAATTTGGAACATGGTTTTGAGCTAAGAACACACAACCCGTGAGTTTTTTAGCCTAATTGTATGGTTACATTATTTAACCATAATATTTTATTTTTGTGTGTTTGCTTCTCTATAATTGCAATCTTTGCTTTGTTCCATTCTATATGTCCATTGTTTAGTGTATTTTCATGCTTATATGTGATTGAGGCCGTCATTTGTTATTAACTCACTTATCCCAAATGACCTACCACCTCCATTTATCTTTGTTTACCACTTTGAGCCTTTTAATCCCCATTTGTTCTATATATTACCACATCACTAGCCTTAAGTGGAAAAATAATTAATTACCCCAATTGAATCTTTGGTTAGCTTAAGATAGAGATTATGTATCAATTAAGTGTGGGGAATTGTGAGAAACTGGGGTTAATAGGTGTTCCGAGGGTTTCCTGAAACTGTAGGTCGATCTCGGACGAGATCTTCTGTACTGGTCGGCGCTGTTGTATCCGACTTGATGATGGTGGTCAGAGCCGCCGTGCCCGACTTGTTGGACTTGGTGGTTGTGCTGATCCTTCGTCACCAGAGGGTGGTGGTACCTGCAAGGGACTCCGATGCTTAAGTTAGCAAGGGTATTAAGCAGGTTTTTAGTAGAATCAGAGTATGAGTTATACCTGGGTGCTCCAGTGTATTTATAATATCGTAGAGTGACCTTTTCTGGAGATAAGATAGTTATCTTATCTTATCTTATCTTTGAGTGGAGTTATCTTTATCTTTGAGGGAACCGCCCTTATCTTTCTAAGCTTGGACTGCCTATGGACTTGGGTCATGTTCCTCTATTTGGGCTCTTTTTGGGCTCCTCTAGTGATTTGGCTGATCTCTTTGAGAAGAGATCGGGTAGTCCTATCTTGAGGAGGTCGGTCGACTCAGCCCGGGTCGTACATCTCCACCCAGGGAATGAACAATAGGAATGTGTTGTGTTTTCACTTTATTTAAATATAGAAAATTTGGGTGCCTACTCATATAGAACCAAAAAAACCATATGCATTGAAATGTTATGTTTATTTAAAAAAAAGATTTAGGGAAATAAAAGTACCCCAATGTTAAGTTCAATAAAAAGATCAATGCATGTGAGATAAAATAGAAGAACATTTAAATACATGAGTAGGTGAAAAACTTAAAAGTGAGACTATGGGTACTTAGGCATGATTTTAGAAGCATAGGGAATGTGTGTGCGTCAGGTGAGAACTTAGGTTAATCAAGGATTCAATTCTTAGCTCACTTGGCCATACATGTATCCTCACCCTTACCTAAGCCCCATTACAACCTTGAAAAAGACCTCATGATGTTTGCATGTGTGCACTAAATATTTGTTGATTGGTTAGATGAAGAACAAATTTTAGAACGCATGAATAGAGGAAACTAGAGTGGATTACCCTGTATACTTGAGTGATTAGAATGCATATACACTTCCAGTGAGGGTTCAATACTTGACTCTATGTTCTCAGCTCTCATGAGCTATCTTCTCATAAGTTTACTTATCTTTTATTGTGTGATTTGAGTTAGTGGAATATGAATTTTATTTGTCTTGGAGAACTTGTTCATTTCCTTAACCAAGTAGGTATAGACATTTCATCATATAGTTGCATTCATATATAGGTTGCATTTCATAAGTCTTACTTTCCCCTATTCATTCTTTCTATCTCCTTGAGGTTAGCATGAGGACATGCTAATGTTTAAGTGTGGGGAGATTGATAAACCACTATTTTATGGTTTATCTTGTGCTCAATTGAGTGGTTTTTATCAAGTCTCTGCACACTTATTCATACAATTTGCATAGTTTTACAATTCCTTCCTAGTTTTGTTTTACAATTAAAAACTTGCTTCCTAAGCCCTTAAATTGTGTGTTTTAGTTCCCCTTTATACCATTCGATGTCGTGATCTGTGCGTTAAGTGTTTTCAGGCTTTATAGGGCAGAAATGCCTTAGAGGATGGAGAGGAAGCTTGCATAAATGGAAGGAGCACAAGAATTAAAGGAGATAGCCAGCGAGGAGCGACGCGTGCGCGTACCTAACGCGTGCGCGTGAATTGGAGTTCGCACAGCGACACATACGCGTGACATGCGAGGATGACCAGCGACGCGTACGCGTGACTGATGCGTACGCGTGACATGCACTACCTGCAGAAATCGTAGAAAATGCTAGGGCGATTTTGGGCCGAGTTTGGACCTAGTTTTCGGCCCAGAAACACAGACTAGAGCCAGGGGACAAGCAGAGACTCAACACACATTCTCATTCGCATAGTTTTAGTTTAAGATTAGAATCTTAGAGAGAAACTACTACTTCTTCTAGGTTTTCTTCACATTCACAAATTTCTAGTTTTATGCTTTTGATTTGGATATTGAGAAGAGTTACCACCTCCGTTGAAGTTTCCATTATTCTAGTTTGTTTCCTTATTCCTTTACTCTTTTAATTGCCCATTTACCCTATTCAGATACCTATGTTTATGGTTTTGGGATTTATTAATGCAGAGAACTATTTTTACCTTTAATCAATTTTTAGTTGTTATTCAATTTATCATGTCTTCTCTTTATTCCCCTTATATGCCTGTGAACGTAGTATTCATGTCAATGGAGTAGACTCCTAACTTGGCTTTGGGGTTGATTAATATTGGAAGAGTTAAATAGTAACTGGAAGTTGTTGGCTAGCTCTCTAGTTGCTAACGCTAATCCTTCCCAAGGGAGAGGATTAGGACTTGTAAATAGAAGTTGGCTCAACTAATTGACTTTCTTTTATTCGTTGAGGGTTAACTAAGTAGAAACAATAACATATTATTATTTATCTTGGGAAATCCAACAAGGATAGAACTTCCAATTAATCTTTCCCAAGCCAAGGCCTTTATTCCAATTACATAGATCTTTTGTTAATTTATAATTACTTGTGTGCCTATTCCCCAGACTCCAAATTTCTGAGAAAACCCCTAATCAATAATTTGAACTTTCTTAGCAACTCGTTGAGAGACGACCTAGGATTTTTACTCCCAGTATTTATTTCTAAATTTTGTGACAACCCCTTTTAAATTGATACACGGAATTTTTATTGATTAAGAACTGTACTTGCAATGCTGATTTCTGAATTAAATTCTTGATCGGTAATTTTCTGCATGTCACTCATGCATGTGATCTTTTGAGGCTCTGCCATCTGATTATCACCTGCAGTGTTTGATGAGCGGATAATTTATACGCTTTTTGGCATTGTTTTTAGTATGTTTTTAGTATGTTTTAGTTAGTTTTTAGTATATTTTTATTAGGTTTTTAGTTAAAATTCACTTTTCTGGACTTTACTATGAGTTTGTGTGTTTTTCTGTGATTTCAGGTATTTTCTGGCTAAAATTGAGGGACTTGAGCAAAAATCTGATTCAGAGGCTGAAAAGGACTGCAGATGCTGTTGGATTCTGACCTCCCTGCACTCGAAGTGGATTTTCTGGAGCTACAGAAGCACAATTGGCGCGCTCTCAACGGCGTTGGAAAGTAGACATCCTGGGCTTTCCAGCAATATTTAATAGTCCATACTTTGCTCTAGATTGGATGGCCCAAACCGGCATTCCAAATCAGCTCAAAACTGCCCGGCGTTAAACGCCGGAACTGGCACAAGAATGGGAGTTAAACGCCCAAACTGGCAC
>NC_029773.3:61801568-61804954 GCF_000817695.3 Arachis duranensis
CCTGACTAAGATTTACAAGATAACCATAGCTTGCTTCATGCCGACAATCTCCGTGGGATCGACCCTTACTCGCGTAAGGTTTATTACTTGGACGACCCAGTACACTTGTTGGTTAGTTGTGCGAAGTTGTGATAAATAGTTGAGATTACAATTGAGCATACCATGTTGATGGCGCCATTGATGATCACAATTTCGCGCACCAAGTTTTTGGCGCCGTTGCCGGGGATTGTTCGAGTTTTCGGCAAGCTTTTGGTCCGGTAACATCAGTGTCAAATTTCTGATCCGGCAACAGCACCAAGTTGTTGCCGCCGTTGCCGGGGATTGTTCGAGTTTGGACAACTGACAGTTCATCTTGTTGCTTAGATTAGGTATTTTTCTTCAGAGTTCTTAAGAATGAAATCTAGTGTTTCAAGGTGATGTTCTTATCATCACCAAAGCTGATTGATCTTCATCAATTTAGCTCTTGAATGCAATGTTCTGCTGAAGCTTGGCTGACTCAATTTAGCTCTTGAATGCAATGTCTTGCTGAAGCTTGTTCAGCCATGTCTAATTTCTTTAGACTGAAGCTTTAGACTAACATTGCATGATTCCTGGAATTCTCATTAAGAATTTTGATATTTTTATTTTTCTTCTTCACTTAATTTTTGAAAAATTCAAAAAAAATTTACAAAATCATAAAAACCAAAAATATTTTATGTTTCTTATTGAGACACTAGTCTCATGTTAAGTTTGGTGTCAATTGCATGTTTCTATTCTTCTTGCATTCATTCATGTATCTTAAGTGATCTTCAAGATGTTCTTGATGATTTCATTGCTCTGACCTTTGAATTCTCTTGACTTGAGTGTTTTGTTGTTTCTCATGTGTATTCTCATTTTGTTAGTGTCAGTAGTATACAAAATGCTAAGTTTGGTGTCTTGCATGCATTGTTATTTGATTTTAGTTGCATTTTGAATTGTCCTTATCATTAAAAATCCAAAAATATTTTTAATTTGTGTCTTTTCAAGTCAATAATACAGAGAATTGAAGATTCAGAACATTCAGCAGAGGAATTACACAGAAAAAGCTGGGCATTCAAAACGCCCAGTAAGGAAGGCAAACTGGTGTTTAAACGCCAGCCAGGGTGCCTGGCTGGGCGTTTAACGCCCAAAAGGGTAGTGGTTTGGGCGTTAAACGCCAGAATGTGCACCATTCTGGGCGTTTAACGCCAGGATGGCACAAGAGGGAAGATTTTGTTTTTAATGCAAATTTTTTTTCAAGTTTTCAAATTTTTTTTTCAAAATTAAATCTTTTTCAAATCATATCTTTTCAATCAAATCTTTTTCAAAATCAATTTCTTTCCATTTTCAAAAATACTTGCTATCAATTAATGATTGATTCAACATTTCAAGTAAGCTGCCTTTTCTGTTGAGAAAGGTTTAATGTTTGAATCATATCTTTTCTTGTTAGTCAAGTCATTAATTTTTTTAAAATCAAATCTTTTTAAATTATTTTTCAAATCATATCTTCTCAATCACATCTTTTTAAAACCATAACTTTTCAATCATATCTTCTTAATCACATCTTTTTCAAAATAGTTTTTAATTATATCTTTTTAATTTCTAATTTCAAAATCTTTTTCAAAAATCACTTGATTTCTTTTCCACTCTCATTTTATAAAATCAATTAAAGTTTTTCAAAATGTTTTTAAAATATTTTTAATATTTTCGAAAATTTCTTCCCCTCTTTTCACATCCTTCTATTTATGGACTAACACTCATTCTCAATGCATAATTCGAACTCCATCTTTCATTGATAAGTTTGAATTTTCTACCTCTTCCTTCCATTTTTCTTTTCCTCTGACACCATAAGGAATCTCTATACTGTGACATAGAGGATTCCACATTTTCTTGTTCTCTTCTCTTTCATATGAGCAGGAGCAAAGACAAAAGCATTCTTGTTGAGTCTGATCCTGAACCTGAAAGGACCTTGAAGCGAAAGCTAAGAGAAGCTAAGGCACAACTCTCTGTAGAGGACCTAACAGAAATCTTCAAAGAAGAAGAAAGCATTGCAGCCGAAAACAACAACAATGCCAACAATGCAAGGAAGGTGCTGGGTGACTTTATTGCACCTACTCCCGACTTCTATGGGAGAAGCATCTCTATCCCTGCCATTGGAGCAAACAACTTTGAGCTTAAGCCTCAATTAGTTTCTCTAATGCAACAGAATTGCAAGTTCCATGGACTTCCATTGGAAGATCCTCATCAGTTTTTAGCTGAATTCTTGCAAATCTGTGACACTGTCAAGACTAATGGGGTTGACCCTGAGGTCTACAGACTTATGCTATTCCCTTTTGCTATAAGAGACATAGCTAGAATATGGTTGGACTCACAACCTAAAGAATGCCTGAACTCTTGGGAAAAGCTAGTCAATGCCTTCTTGGCAAAGTTCTTTCCACCTCAAAAATTGAGTAAGCTTAGAGTGGAAGTCCAAACCTTCAGACAAAAGGAAAGAGAATCCCTCTATGAAGCTTGGGAAAGATACAAACAATTAATCAGAAAGTGTCCCTCTGATATGCTTTCTGAATGGAGCATCATAGGTATTTTCTATGATGGTCTGTCTGAATTGTCCAAGATGTCTTTGGATAGCTCTGCTGGAAGATCTCTTCATCTGAAGAAGACGCCTACAGAAGCTCAAGAACTAATTGAAATGGTTGCAAATAACCAATTCATGTATACTTCTGAAAGGAATCCTGTGAACAATAGGACAAATCAGAAGAAAGGAGTTCTTGAGATTGATACTCTGAATGCCATATTGGCTCAGAACAAAATATTGACCCAGCAAGTCAATATGATTTCTCAAAGTCTGTTTGGAATGCAAAATGCACCAAGCAGTACTAAGGAAGCTTCATCTGAAGAAGAAGCTTATGATCCTAAGAACCCTTCAATGGAAGAGGTGAATTACATGGGAGAACCCTATGGAAACACCTATAATCCTTCATGGAGACATCATCCAAATCTTTCATGGAAGGATCAACAGAGACCTCAACAAGGTTTCAACAATAATAATGGTGGAAGAAACAGGTTTAGCAATGGCAAGCCTTTTTCATCATCTTCTCAGCAACAGACAGAGAATTCTAAGCAGAGTAACTCTGACTTAGCAACCATGGTCTCTGATCTAATCAAAACCACTCAAAGTTTCATGACTGAAACAAGGTCCTCCATTAGAAATTTGGAGGCACAAGTGGGTCAGGTGAGCAAGAAAATTACTGAACTCCCTCCTAGTGTTCTTCCAAGAAATACAGAAGAAAACCCAAAAGGAGAGTGCAAGGCCATCAACATGGCCGAATTTGGAGAGGAGGGAGAGGCAGTGAACGCCACTGAGGAAGACCTCAATGGACGTCCACTGA
>NC_029773.3:61805273-61805451 GCF_000817695.3 Arachis duranensis
GTGATTGATGTTGATAGAGGAGAATTGATCATTCAAGTGAATGAAGAATCCTTTGTGTTCAAGGCTCAAGGATATCCCTCTCTCACCATGGAGAGGAAGCATGAAGAGCTTCTCTCAAAATAGAGTCAAACAGAGCCCCCACAGTCAAACTCTAAGTTTGGTGTTGGGAGGCCACAAC
>NC_029773.3:61805606-61806687 GCF_000817695.3 Arachis duranensis
AATGACATTAAAGAAGCGCTTGTTGGGAGGCAACCCAATCTTATTATATTTATCTATCCTCTTTTGTTATTTTATGTTTTCAGTAGGTTGATGATCATGAGAAGTCACAAAATCAATTGAAAAAGCAAAAACAAAAAGAAAAACAGCACACCCTGGAGGAGAACTTGCTGGCGTTTAAACGCCAGTAAGGCTAGCAGATGGGCGTTTAACGCCCAGTCTGGCACCATTCTGGGCGTTTAACGCCAGAAAGGGGCACCAGACTGGCGTTAAACGCCAGGAAAGGGCTAGAAGTTGGCGTTAAACGCCAAAAATGGGCACCAGCCCAGCGCTTAACGCCAGAATTGGCTCAAAACGCGTTTTTGCATGCCAATTAGTGCAGGGATGACTTTTCCTTGACACCTCAGGATCTGTGGACCCCACAGGATCCCCACCTACCCCACCACTCTCTCTCTTCTTCACCCATTCACCAATCACCTCAACACCTCTTCTCCAAAAACCCTTCACCTATCAAATCCCATCTTTCTCTTCACCACTCACATCCATCCTTAAAACCCCACCTACCTCACCATTCAAATTTAAACCACTTTCCCTCCCAAACCCACCCTCCCATAACCGAACCCTAACCCTTTCCCCACCCCTATATAAACCCATATTCACTCATTCATTTTCACACAACCTAAACACTACTTCTCCCCCTTTGGCCGAACCACAAAGCCATTTCCATCTCCTTCTTTTCTTCTTCTTCTACTCTCTTCTTTTCTCTTTTGCTCGAGGACGAGCAAACCTTTTAAGTTTGGTGTGGTAAAAGCATTGCTTTTTATTTTTCCATAACCATTGATGGCATCCAAGGCCGGAGAAACCTCTAGAAAGAGAAAAGGGAAGGCAAAAGCTTTCACCTCCGAGTCATGGGAGATGGAGAGATTCATCTCAAGGGTGCATCAAGACCACTTCTATGAAGTTGTGGCCTTGAAGAAGGTGATCCCCGAGGTCCCTTTCAAACTCAAGAAGAGTGAATATCCGGAGATCCGACATGAGATCCTAAGAAGAGGTTGGGAAGTTCTTACCAACCCCATTCAACAAG
>NC_029773.3:61806805-61807288 GCF_000817695.3 Arachis duranensis
GGCTTACTATGGTTCGGGGGAAATACTTGGATTTTAGTCCGGAAAATGTAAGGTTGGCATTCAACTTGCCCATGATGCAAGCGAACACCCTTACACTAGAAGGGTCAACTTTGATCAAAGGTTGGACCAAGTCCTCACAGTCATTTGTGAAGAGGGCGCCCAATGGAAGAGAGATTCAAGAGGAAATCCGGTTCAATTGAGAAGGCATGACCTCAAGCCCGTGGCTAGAGGATGGTTGGAATTTATCCAAATTCTGACTAGCAACCGGTCCGAAGTTACTCTAGACCGGTCCATCATGATTCATAGCATCATGATTGGAGAAGAAATAGAAGTTCATGAGGTTATATCCCAAGAACTCTATAAGGTGGCGGACAAGTCCTCTACCTTGGCAAGGTTAGCCTTTCCTCATCTCATTTGTCACCTCTGTTATTCAGTTGGAGTTGACATAGAGGGAGACATCCCCATTGATGAGGACAAGCCCAT
>NC_029773.3:61808479-61808806 GCF_000817695.3 Arachis duranensis
TTAGTATGTTTTAGTTAGTTTTTAGTATATTTTTATTAGTTTTTAGTTAAAATTCACTTTTCTAGACTTTACTATGAGTTTTTGTGTTTTTCTATGATTTCAGGTATTTTCTGGCTGAAATTGAGGGACTTGAGAAAAAATCTGATTCAGAGACTGAAAAGGACTGCAGATGCTGTTGGATTCTGACCTTCCTGCACTCGAAGTGGATTTTCTGGAGCTACAGAAACCCAATTGGCGCGCTCTCAACGGCGTTGAAAATTAGACATCCTGGGCTTTCCAGCAATATATAATAGTTCATACTTTGTCCGAGATTTGATGGCCCAAACT
>NC_029773.3:61809468-61812304 GCF_000817695.3 Arachis duranensis
AGCTTGCCATGGAAAGGAGTAAGAAGGATTGGATGAAGACAGTAGGAAAGCAGAGAGACGGAAGGGACAAAGCATCTCCATACGCTTATCTGAAATTCTTACCAATGAATTACATAAGTATCTCTATCTTCATCTTTATGCTTTATTCATACATCATCCATAACCATTTGAATTTGCCTGACTAAGATTTACAAGATGACCATAGCTTGCTTCATACCAACAATCTCTGTGGGATCGACCCTTACTCGCGTAAGGTTTATTACTTGGACGACCCAGTACACTTGCTGGTTAGTTGTGCGAAGTTGTGATAAATAGTTGAGATTACAATTGAGCGTACCATGTTGATGGCGTCATTGATGATCACAATTTCGCGCACCAGTGTTCAAGGATATATCAGTAGTTCCAACAGAGGAGTAAGAAGTTCCTTTGTTGGATGAGGATTTTAAATCGCTCTCAGATTGGACTAGTGTACCAGAAGGTTCCTCAAAGGAGGCCGACGCACTAGCCGTATAATCCAACCGACATCTAGCTTGCCGAATGTAAAATAAAGTTCTTTCAATTTCAGGATCAATTTCGACTAAACTAGGATCCGGTTGTGACCGAGTCATCATGCATTAAAAAGACCTAGAATAAAAACAAACTAAAGCAAATAAACTATTTACATTATCCACATATTCACATAACTAATATTAAGACACACATTGCAACCATTCTCCGGCAACGGTGCCAAAAACCTGATGTGAGGTAATCGTCAGTCTAGAAATTATCAATAAAGATCACGTCGAAGTATAGTCCTAAACCGACAACTAACCCCTCGATCAAAGTTTAATACGGTTGTCACAAGTTCAACCTCAATAAAAAATTAACCAAGAGTATTACTCTCGAGTCGTCCTCAAGAGAATGGACAAGTGTGTGTATCAAGGTTGGTTAGAAATCCATGGTTGATAGGCATATAAGCAAGAATTTAAACTAACAAAGCTTAGCATGCAAGAAACTTTAATTGCAAGAAACTAAATCAAAACAATTAAAGCAAGGTCTAAGTAAATGACAATCTAGCAAGAAAATATATAAATCTACTTCTATTCTAGAACTAAGTAAACAACTAAAACTAATTATAGCAAGAACTAAGTAATTGGAATTTTTGGGTTTTCAACTATGAATTGCAAATGAACTCTTGGCTAAGGCATAGAAATTGAGATCACCATCCTTGTCTAACAACCATATATTGACAATTATGAGGGACCAAACCATTAAGTTTACTTCTATGCTTGAAGTATGTCAAATAGGCTTGATCAACATCAACCCATAAGTCCCAATCTAGCTACTAATTGACTTAGTAATAGGCTAGTGTCAATGGGTATCAAATTAACCAACAAGGGTTCTAAAATCACCAATCCAATTAGACCCAATGACTCAAGGTTACTCAATCCCCTTAGCCTAGGGCAAGAGTATAGAAAACAACTCCAAAATTAATGAAAACATTTTGTCAAACACATGGTGGCACTAACTAAAGACATATCTAATTTGCAAAATTAGCTAGAATTAAAGTTTCCCACTAATAACTATCCATAGAAAGCAACTTAAGTAACACTATAAATCATAGAAAACATCAATGCACTAATAAAAGTTCAAAATCAACAAAGTTCATAAAGTAAGATGAAAAATGGGAAATAAAGAGAAGACATAATTCTAACATAAGATCCAAGTAAAATTATAACTAGAGAAACTTAGATTAAGTAAATAAAACTAGAATCAACAAGACCCAGTTCAGAAATTCAACAAAAGGTAATCAAAATAAACTAAACCTAGAGAGAAGTAAGTGTTTCTCTCTCTAGAAAATAAGAACCAAAAAACTAGCTAAAATTATGTTTAAGGTGTGTATGATTGATTGCCCCCTTTTCCCCATCAATTCTTGGCATTTTTCCATTAAGAATCAAGATGGATTTGGGCTTGGAGCCTTATAGAAATCGCTAGCCACGTTTTTCATAATTGAGTCATGTGTTGGACGTCACGCGTGTGCGTCAGATGAACTCCACAAGCCACGCGTATGCGTCAGGTCATGCGTACGCATCAGTCGGGCTTCGCGATTACCATGCAAGTACGGAAGCCACTCGCACGTGACAGTCACAGCTACACTAGGCCACGCGAACACGTCAGTGATGCGTGTGCATCGATACCAACTTCTCCAAAGCTCTATTCTTCATGTTCCTTCCACTTTTGCATGTTTTATTTCCATTTTCTAAGACATTATTGCCCTATAGATCCTGAATCCACTTAACAAACACATCACGACATCGAATGGTAATAAGAGAGGATTAAAATTTAGCATTTTTAATGTTAAAGAAGCATGTTTTAAACTATGAAGCATAATTAGGAAGGAATCACAAAAAACATTCAGTTTATATGCATAAATGTGAAAAATATTGATAAAACCCACCAAATGCTACACAAGATAAACCTTAAAATTGGGGTTTATCAAGGAGCATAGAGGGGTAGGATTTATTTTTGAGAATCTTGGAGTAAGTTTCTGTATTTAATGCTATGTGAATATATATATATATACACACATTTGTAGTTAAGTGTTTAAAATAAAGAATCTTCGTTTTCTCAATTAAAAGTTTCAGTTTGCATTCATAAAGGCTCAATATTAAATAAATATAGTATGAAATTGAAGGTTGAAAGGTAAATAACGCCTGAGCATTGGTATGCGAAATTGCAATCACACTTTTGCAACTCCGCACAACTAACCAGCAAGTGTACTGGGTCGTCCAAGTAATAAACCTTACGCGAGTAAGGGTCGATCCCACAGAGATTGTTGGTATGAAGCAAGCTATGG
>NC_029773.3:61813102-61815381 GCF_000817695.3 Arachis duranensis
GTGTAGAGACTTTTTTTGGAGTTAAACGCCAACTTTTGTGCCAGTTTGGGCGTTTAACTCCCACTTTGGTGCCAGTTCCGGCGTTTAACGCTGGGAATTCCGAGGGTGACTTTGAACGCCGGTTTGAGCCATCAAATCTTGGGCAAAGTATGGACTATCATATATTTCTGGAAAGCCCATGATGTCTACTTTCCAACGCCGTTGAGAGCGCGCCAATTGGGCTTCTGTAGCTCCAGAAAATCCACTTGGGGTGCAGGGAGGTCAGAATCCAACAACATCTGCAGTCCTTTTTAGTCTCTGAATCAGATTTTTGCTCAGGTCCCTCAATTTCAGCCAGAAAATACCTGAAATCACAGAAAAACACACAAACTCATAGTAAAGTCCAGAAAAGTGAATTTTAACTAAAAACTAATAAAAATATAATAAAAACTAACTAAAACATACTAAAAACATACCAAAATGATGCCAAAAAGCGTATAAATTATCCGCTTATCACAACACCAAACTTAAATTGTTGCTTGTCCTCAAGCAACTGAAAATCAAATAAGATAAAAAGAAGAGAATGTGCAATGAATTCCAAAAATATCTATGAAGATCAGTATCAATTAGATGAGCGGGGCTTTTAGCTTTTTGCCTCTGAACAGTTTTGGCATCTCACTCTATCCTTTGAAATCAGAATGATTGGCTTCTTTAGGAACTCAGAATCCAGATAGTGTCATTGATTCTCCTAGTTAAGTATGATGATTCTTGAACACAGCTACTTTATTGAGTCTTGGCCGTGGCCCAAAGCACTCTGTCTTCCAGTATTACCGCCGGATACATACATGCCACAGACACATAATTGGGTGAACCTTTTCAGATTGTGACTCAGCTTTGCTAGAATCCCCAATTAGAGGTGTCCAGGGTTCTTAAGCACACTCTTTTTGCCTTGGATCACAACTTTATTTCTCTCTTTCTTTTTCTCTTTCTTTTTCTTTCTTTTCTTTTTTTTTCGAAATTTTTTTTTTGTATTCACTGCTTTTTCTTGCTTCAAGAATCATTTTTATGATTTTTCAGATCCTCAGTAACATGTCTCCTTTTTCATCATTCTTTCAAGAGCCAACATTCATGAACCACAAAATTCAAGATACATATGCACTGTTTAAGCATACATTCAGAAAACAAAAATATTGCCACCACATCAAAATAATTAAACTGTTATAAAATTCAAAATTCATGCAACTCTTCTCTTTTTCAATTAAGAACATTTTTTATTCAAGAAAGGTGATGGATTTATAGGATATTCATAACTTTAAGGCATAGACACTAAGACACTAATGATCACAAGACACAAACATAGATAAACATAAGCACTAAAATTCAAAAAACAGAAAAATAAAGAACAAGGAAATTAAAGAACGGGTCCACCTTAGTGATGGCAGCTTGTTCTTCCTCTTGAAGATCCTATGGAGTGCTTGAGCTCCTCAATGTCTCTTCCTTGTCTTTGTTGCTCCTCTCTCATGATCCTTTGTTCTTCTCTAATTTCATGGAGGAGGACGGAGTGTTCTTGGTGCTCCAACCTTAGTTGTCCCATGTTGGAACTCAATTCTCCTAGGGAGGTGTGATGAGCGGATAATTTATACGCTTTTTGGCATTGTTTTTAGTATGTTTTTAGTATATTTTTATTAGTTTTTAGTTAAAATTCACTTTTCTAGACTTTACTATGAGTTTGTGTGTTTTTCTGTGATTTCAGGTATTTTCTGGCTGAAATTGAGGGACCTAAGCAAAAATTTGATTCAGAGACTAAAAAGGACTGCAGATGCTGTTGGATTCTGACCTTCCTGCACTCGAAGTGGATTTGCTGGAGCTACATACGCCCAATTGGCGCGATCTCAACGGCGTTGGAAAGTAGACATCCTGGGCTTTCCAGCAATATATGATAGTCCATACTTTGCCCAAGATTTGATGGCCCAAACCGGCGTATAAAGTCACCCTCAGAAATCCCAGCGTTAAACGCCGGAACTGGCACAAGAATGGGAGTTAAACGCCCAAACTGGGACAAAAGCTGGCGTTTAACTCCAAGAAGAGTCTCTACACGAAAATGCTTCATTGCTCAGCCCAAGCACACACCAAGTGGGCCCAGAAGTGGATTTTTATGTGATTTACTCATCTCTGTAAGCCCTAGGTTACTAGTTTTCTATAAGTAGGACATTATACTATTGTATTTTCATCTTGGTTCTTCTGGTTCCCTCTCTGGGGCCGAAGCCAATGATCACTATTATCACTTATGTATTTTCAAT
>NC_029773.3:61815476-61817701 GCF_000817695.3 Arachis duranensis
GCTCGCCTGACAACCGAGCCAGCCATTCCGTGAGATCAGAGTCTTCGTGGTATAGGCTAGAACTGATGGCGGCATTCAAGAGAATCCGGAATGTCTAACCTTGTCTGTGGTATTCTGAGTAGGATTTAATGATTGAATGACTGTGACGTGCTTCCAACTCCTGAGGGCGGGGCGTTAGTGACAGACGCAAAAGAATCACTGGATTCTATTCCGGCCTGATTGAGAACCGATAGATGGATAGCCGTGCCGTGACAGGGTGCGTTGAACATTTCCACTGAGAGGATGGGAGGTAGCCACTGACAACGGTGAAACCCTTGCATAAGCTTGCCATGGAAAGGAGTAAGAAGAATTGGATGAAGACACTAGGAAAGCAGAGAGACGGAAGGGACCAAGCATCTTCATACGCTTATCTGAAATTCCCACCAATGAATTGCATAAGTATCTCTATCTTTATCTTTATGTTTTATTCGTATATCACCCATATCCATTTGAGTTTGCCTGACTAAGATTTACAAGGTGACCATAGCTTGCTTCATACCAACAATCTCTGTGAGATCGTTCGAGTATGGACAACTGACGGTTCATCTTGTTGCTTAGATTAGGTATTTTTTCTTCAAAGTTCTTAAGAATGAATTCTAGAGTTTCATGATGATCTGTTGAAGTCTGGCTGGCTATGAAGTCATGTCTAATTTCATTGGACCGAGGTTTCAACTTATCATCACAAGAGCTTGTTGATTTCTATCAATCTTGCTATTGGAGCAGTGATCTGCTAAGGCTTGGCTGGCTGTGAAGCCATGTCTAATTCCTGGACCGGAGTCTTAGACTAAACATTGCATGATTCCTGGGATTCTCATTAAGAATTTTGATACCTTTATTTTCTTTTTCCACTTAATTTTCGAAAAAGCACAAAAAAATTTAGAAAATCATAAAATCCAAAAATTTATTGTTTGAGTCTAGAGTCTCATTTTAAGTTTGGTGTCAATTGCATGTTTCTGTTCTTCTTGTATTCATTCATGTGTCTTAAGAATCTTCAAGTTGTTCTTGACGATTTCTTACTCTGATCTTTGAATTCTCTTGACTTGAGTGTTTATGTGTCTCATATGCATTCTCATTAGTATCAGTAGTATACAAATTGCTAAGTTTGGTGTCTTGCATGCATTATTATTTGATTTTAGTTGCATTTTGATTATTCCTCACTATTAAAAATCCAAAAATATTTTTAATTTGTGTCCTTTCAAGTCAATAATACAGAGAATTGAAGATTCAGAACATACAGCAGAGGAATTATACAGAAAAAACTGGGCATTCAAAATGCCCAGTGAAGAAGGCAAACTGGCGTTTAAACGCCAGCCAGGGTACCTGGCTGGCGTTTAACGCCCAAAAAGGTAGTGTTTTGGGCGTTAAATGCCAAAATGTGCACCATTCTGGGCGTTTAACGCCAGGATGGCACAAGAGGGAAGATTTTGTTTTCAATGCAAATTTTTTTCAAGTTTTCAAAGTTTTTCAAAATCAAATCTTTTTCAAATCAAATATTTTCAATCAAATCTTTTTCAAAATCAATTTCTTTCCTTTTTCAAAGATACTTGCTATCAATTAATGATTTGATTCAACATTTCAAGTATGTTGCCTTTTCTGTTGAGAAAGGTTTAATGTTTGAATCATATCTTTTCTTGATAGCCAAGTCATTAACTTTTAAAATCAAATCTTTTTAAAAAATTGTTTTTCAAATCATATCTTCTCAATCACATCTTTTTAAAACCAATCATATCTTCTTAATCATATCTTTTTCAAAATAGTTTTCAATCAAATCTTTTTGATTTCTAATTTCAAAATCTTTTTCAAAAATCACTTGATTTCTTTCCCACTTTTATTTTCGAAAATCAATTAGTGTTTTTCAAAATGTTTTCAAAATCTTTTACTTAATTTTCAAAAATTACTTCCCCTCTTCTCACATCTTTCTATTTATGGACTAACACTATTCCTTAATGCAAAATTCGAACTCCATCTTCTTTGATAAGTTCAAATTTTCTACTTTTGCCTTCTATTTTTCTTTTCCTCTGACAACTCAAGGAATCTCTATACTGTGACATAGAGGATTCCACATTTCTTGTTCTCTTCTCTTTCTTATGAGCAGGAGCAAAGACAAAGGCATTCTTGTTGAGGCTGATCCTAAACCTGAAAGGACCTTGAAGAAAAAGCTAAGAGAAGCCAAAGCACAACTCTCT
>NC_029773.3:61817762-61818158 GCF_000817695.3 Arachis duranensis
CAAGAAGAAGACATGGCAGCCGAAAACAACAACAATGCCAACAATGCAAGGAAGGTGCTGGATGACTTTACTGCACCTACTCCCGACTTCTGTGGGAGAAGCATTTCTATCCCTGCCATTGGAGCAAACAACTTTGAGCTTAAGCCTCAATTAGTTTCTCTAATGCAACAGAATTGCAAGTTCCATGGACTTCCATTGGAAGATCCTCATCAGTTTTTAGCTGAGTTCTTGCAAATCTGTGACACTGTCAAGACTAATGGGGTTGACCCTGATGTCTACAGACTTATGCTATTCCCTTTTGCTGTAAGAGACAGAGCAAGAATATGGTTAGACTCTCAACCTAAAGATAGCCTGGACTCCTTGGATAAGCTGGTCACGACCTTCTTGGCTAAGTTC
>NC_029773.3:61818223-61819600 GCF_000817695.3 Arachis duranensis
GCTTAGAGTGGAAGTCCAAACCTTCAGACAGAAGGAAGGAGAATCCCTCTATGAAGCTTGGGAAAGATACAAACAATTAATCAGAAAGTGTCCATCTGACATGCTTTCTGAATGGAGCATCATAGGTATTTTCTATGATGGTCTGTCTGAACTATCCAAGATGTCTTTGGATAGCTCTGCTGGAGGATCTCTTCATCTGAAGAAGACGCCTATGAACCCTATGGAAACATCTATAATCCTTCATGGAGAAATCATCCAAATCTCTCATGGAAGGATCAACAGAGACCTCAACAAGGTTTCAACAACAATAATGGTGGAAGAAACAGGTTTAGCAATAGCAAGCCTTTTCCATCATCTTCTCAGCAACAGACAGAGAGTTCTAAGCAGAATACCTCTGACTTAGCAACCATGGTCTCTGATCTAGTCAAAACCACTTAAAGTTTCATGACTGAAACAAGGTCCTCTATTAGAAACTTGGAGGCACAAGTGGGTCAGCTAAATAAGAAAGTTACTGAACTCCCTCCTAGTACTCTCCCAAGCAATACAGAAGAAAATCCAAAAGGAGAGTGCAAAGCCATCAACATGGCCGAATTTGGAGAGGAGGAAAAGGTAGTGAACGCCACTGAGGGAGACCTCAATGGACGTCCACTGGCCTCCAATGAGTTCCCCAATGAGGAACCATGGAAATCTGAGGCTCAAAATGAGACCATAGAGATTCCATTGGATTTACTTCTGCCATTCATGAGCTCTGATGAGTATTCTTCCTCTGAAGAGGATGAGTATGTCACTGAAGAGCAAGTTGCTAAATACCTTGGAGCAATCATGAAGCTAAATGACAAGTTATTTGGGAATGAGACTTGGGAGGATAAACCCCCTTTGCTCACCAAAGAACTGGATGACTTGTCTAGGCAGAAATTACCTCAAAAGAGACAAGACCCTGGGAAGTTTTCAATACCTTGTACCATTGGCACCATGACCTTCAAGAAGGCCTTGTGTGACCTAGGGTCAAGTGTAAACCTCATGCCTCTCTCTATAATGGAGAAGCTAGGGATCTTTGAGGTGCAAGCTGCAAAAATCTCACTAGAGATGGCAGACAACTCAAGGAAACAAGCTTATGGACTTATAGAGGATGTTCTGGTAAAGGTTGAAGACCATTACATCCCTGCTGATTTTATAGTCCTAAAGACTGGGAAGTGCATGGATGAATCCATCATCCTTGGCAGACCCTTCCTAACCACAGCAAAGGCTGTGATTGATGTTGATAGAGGAGAATTGATCATTCAAGTGAATGAAGAATCCTTGGTGTTTAAGGCTCAAGGATATCCCTCTGTCACCATGGAGAGGAAGCATGAAGAGCTCCTCTCAAAACAGAGCCAC
>NC_029773.3:61819788-61821719 GCF_000817695.3 Arachis duranensis
TCTGTCAAGCTAATGACATTAAAGAAGCGCTTGTTGGGAGGCAACCCAATGTTATATTTTATCTATTTTCTTTTGTTATGTCTTTTGTAGGTTGATGATCATGAGAAGTCACAAAATCAATGAAAATAGCAAAAACAGAATGAAAAACAGAAAGAAAAATAGCACACCCTGGAGGAAGAACTTACTGGCGTTTAAACGCCAGTAAGGCTAGCTGTTGGGCGTTTAACGCCCAGTCTGGCACCATTCTGGGCGTTTAACGCCAGAAAGGGGCACCAGACAGGCGTTAAACGCCAGAAAAGGGCAAGAAGCTGGCGTTAAACGCCAGAAATGGGCACCAGCCCAGCGTTTAACGCCAGAATTGGCTAAAAACGCATTTTTGCATGCCATTTGGTGCAGGAATGACTTTTCCTTGACACCTCAGGATTTGTGGACCCCACAGGATCCCCACCTACCACTCTCTCTCTTCTTCACCAATCACCTCAACACCTCTTCCCCAAAAACCCTTCACCTATCAAATCCCATCTTTCTCTTCACCACTCACATCCATCCTTCATAAAACCCCACCTACCTCACCCTTCAAATTCAAACCACTCTCCCTCCCAAGCCCACCCATACATGACCGAACCATAACCTTTCCCCCACTCCTATATAAACCCTTCTTCACTCCTTCATTTTCACACAACCTAAACACCACTTCTCCCCCTTTTGGCCGAACACAAATCCATTCCCTTCTTCCTCATTTCTTCTTCTCCTACTCTCTTCTTTGTTTTTCCATAACCATTTATGGCATCCAAGGCCGGAGAAACCTCTAGAAAGAGGAAAGGGAAGGCAAAAGCTTCTATCTCCGAGTCATGGGAGATGGAGAGATTCATCTCAAGGGTGCATCAAGACCACTTTTATGAAGTTGTGGCCTTGAAGAAGGTGATCCCCGAGGTCCCTTTTTCACTCAAGGGTGAATATCCGGAGATCCGACATGAGATCCGAAGAAGAGGTTGGGAAGTTCTTACCAACCCCATTCAACAAGTCGGAATCTTAATGGTTCAAGAGTTCTATGCCAATGCATGGGTCACCAAGAACTATGATCAAAGTATGAACCCGGATCCAAAGAATTGGCTTACTATGGTTCGGGGGAAATACTTGGATTTTAGTCCGGAAAATGTAAGGTTAGCATTCAACTTGCCCATGATGCAAGGAGATGAACATCCTTACACTAGAAGGGTCAACTTTGATCAAAGATTGGACCAAGTCCTCACAGTCATATGTGAAGAGGGCGCCCAATGGAAGAGAGATTCAAGAGGGAAACCGGTTCAATTGAGAAGGCATGACCTCAAGCCCGTGGCTAGGGGGTGGTTGGAGTTCATCCAACGCTCAATCATTCCCACTAGCAACCGGTCCGAAATTACTATAGACCGGGCTATCATGATTCATAGCATCATGATTGGAGAAGAAATAGAAGTTCATGAGGTTATAGCCCAAGAACTCTATAAGGTGGCGGACAAGTCCTCTACCTTGGCAAGGTTAGCCTTTCCTCATCTCATTCGTCACCTCTGTTATTCAGTTGGAGTTGACATAGAGGGAGACATCCCCATTGATGAGGACATGCCCATCACTAAGAAAAGGATGGAGCACACAAGAGATCCCACTCATCATGAGATCCCTGAGATTCCTCAAGGGATGCACTTTCCTCCAAAAAACTATTGGGAGCAACTAAACACCTCCCTAGGAGAATTGAGTTCCAACATGGGACAACTAAGGGTGGAGCATCAAGAACACTCCGTCCTCCTCCATGAAATTAGAGAAGATCAAAGAACCATGAGAGAGGAGCAACAAAGACAAGGAAGAGATATTGAGGATCTCAAGCACTACATAGGATCTTCAAGAGGAAGAACAAGCCACCATCACTAAGGTGGACCCGTTCTTTGATTTCCTTG
>NC_029773.3:61821979-61822235 GCF_000817695.3 Arachis duranensis
ATGCTTAAACAGTGCATATGTATCTTGAATTTGTGGTTCATGAATGTTGGCTCTTGAAAGAATGATGAAAAAGGAGACATGTTACTGAGGATCTGAAAAATCATAAAAATGATTCTTGAAGCAAGAAAAAAAGCAGTGAAAAAAAAATTTCGAAAAAAAAAAGAGAGAAAGAAAAAGAAAACGGAAAAAAAAAGAGAGAAGAAAGAAAGAAATAAAGTTGTGATCCAAGGCAAAAAGAGTGTGCTTAAGAACCCTG
>NC_029773.3:61824998-61825725 GCF_000817695.3 Arachis duranensis
TTCAAGGCCACAACTTCATAGAAGTGGTCTTGATGCACCCTTGAGATGAATCTTTCCATCTCCCATGACTCGGAGGTGGAAGCTTTTGCCTTCCCTTTCCTCTTTCTAGAGGTTTCTCTGGCCTTAGATGCCATAAATGGTTATGGAAAAACAAAAAGCAATGCTTTTACCACACCAAACTTAAAAGGTTTGCTCGTCCTCGAGCAAAAGAAGAAAGAAGAGAGTAGAAGAAGAAGAAATGAGGAAGAAGGGAATGGCTTTGTGTTCGGCCAAAAAAAAGGGGGAGAAGTGGTGTTGAGGTGATTGGTGAATGGGTGAAGAAGAGAGGGAGTGGTGGGGTAGGTGGGGATCCTGTAGGGTCCACAGATCCTGAGGTGTCAAGGAAAAGTCATCCCTGCACCAAGTGGCAAGCAAAAATGCGTTTTGAGCCAATTCTGGCGTTAAACGCCGGGCTGGTATCCATTTCTGGCGTTTAACGCCAAGAGCTTGCCCTTTTCTGGCGTTTAACGCCAGTCTGGTGCCCCTTTCTGGCGTTAAACGCCCAGAATGGTGCCAGACTGGGCGTTAAACGCCCATCTGCCAGCCTTACTGGCGTTTAAACGCCAGTAGGTTCTTCCTCCAGGGTGTGCTATTTTTCTTCCTGTTTTTCATTCTGTTTTTGCTTTTTCGATTGATTTTGTGACTTCTTATCATCATCAACCTACAGAAAACATAAAATAACAAAAGA
>NC_029773.3:61825769-61826051 GCF_000817695.3 Arachis duranensis
ATAACAAAAGAAAATAGATAAAATATAACATTGGGTTGCCTCCCAACAAGCGCTTCTTTAAGGTCAGTAGCTTGACAGAGGGCTCTCATGGAGCCTCAGAGATGCTTAGAGCAATGTTGAAACCTCCCAACACCAAACTTAGAGTTTAATGTGTGGGTTCAACACCAAACTTAGAAGCTGGTTGTGGCCTCCCAACACCAAACTTAGAGTTTGACTGTGGGGGCTCTGTTTGGCTCTGTTTAGAGAGAAGCTCTTCATGCTTCCTCTCCATGATGACAGAGT
>NC_029773.3:61826279-61827626 GCF_000817695.3 Arachis duranensis
AAACATCCTCTACAAGTCCATAGGCTTGTTTTCTTGAGTTGTCTGCCATCTCTAGTGAGATTTTTGCAGCTTGTACCTCATAGATCCCTAATTTCTCCATTACAGAGAGGGGCATGAGGTTTACACTTGACCCTAAGTCACACAAAGCCTTCTTGAAGGTCATGGTGCCTATGGTACAAGGTATTGAAAACTTCCTAGGATCCTGTCTCTTTTGAGGTAATTTCTGCCTAGACAAGTCATCTAATTCTTTGGTGAGCAAAGGGGGTTCATCTTCCCAAGTCTCATTTCCAAATAACTTGTCATTTAGCTTCATGATTACTCCAAGGTATTTGGCAACTTGCTCTTCAGTGACATACTCATCCTCTTCAGAGGAAGAATACTCATCATAGCTCATGAATGGCAGAAGTAAATCCAATGGAATCTCTATGGTCTCAGTGTGAGCCTCAGATTCCCATGGTTCCTCATTAGGGAACTCATTGGAGGCCAGTGGACGCCCAGTGAGGCCTTCCTCAGTGGCGTTCACTGCCTCTTCCTCCTCTCCAAATTCGGTCATGTTGATGGCTTTGCACTCTCCTTTTGGATTTTCTTCTGTATTGCTTGGAAGAGTACTAGGAGGGGGTTCAGTAATTTTCTTGCTCAGCTGACCTACTTGTGCCTCCAAATTTCTAATGGAGGACCTAGTTTCAGTCATGAAACTTTGAGTGGTTTTGATTAGATCAGAGACCATGGTTGCTAAGTCAGAGTGGTTCTGCTTAGAACTCTCTGTCTGTTGCTGAGAAGATGATGGAAAAGGCTTGCCATTGCTAAACCTGTTTCTTCCACCATTACTATTGTTGAAACCTTGTTGAGGTCTCTGTTGATCCTTCCATGAGAAATTTGGATGATTTCTCCATGAGGGATTATAGGTGTTTCCATAGGGTTCTCCCATGTAATTCACCTCTTCTATTGAAGGGTTCTCAGGATCATAAGCTTCTTCTTCAGATGAAGCTTCCTTAGTACTACCTGGTGCATTTTGCATTCCAGACAGACTTTGAGAAATCATATTAACTTGTTGAGTCAATATTTTGTTCTGAGCCAATATGGCATTCAGAGTATCAATCTCAAGAACTCCTTTCTTCTGATTAGTCCCAGTGTTCACAGGATTTCTTTCAGAAGTGTACATGAATTGGTTATTTGCAACCATTTCAATTAGTTCTTGAGCTTCTGTAGGCGTCTTCTTCAGATGAAGAGATCCTCCAGCAGAGCTATCCAAAGACATTTTGGATGGTTCAGAGAGACCATCATAAAAAATACCTATGATGCTCCATTCAGAAAGCATGTCAGAGGGACACTTTCTGATTAATTGTT
>NC_029773.3:61831599-61832385 GCF_000817695.3 Arachis duranensis
TTGGTTGTGGCCTCCCAACACCAAACTTAGAGTTTGACTGTGGGGGCTCTGGTTGGCTCTGTTTTGAGGGAAGCTCTTCATGCTTCCTCTCCATGGTGATAGAGGGATATCCTTGAGCCTTAAACACCAAGGATGCTTCATTCACTTGAATGATCAACTCTCCTCTATCAACATCAATCACAGCCTTTGCAGTGGCTAGGAAGGGTCTACCAAGGATGATGGACTCATCCATGCACTTCCCAGTCTCTAGGACTATGAAATCAATAGGGATGTAATGGTCTTCAACTTTAACCAGAACATCCTCTACAAGTCCATGGGCTTGTTTTCTTGAATTGTCTGCCATCTCTAGTGAGATTTTTGCAGCTTGCACCTCAGAGATTCTTAACTTCTCCATTACAGAGAGGGGCATGAGGTTTACACTTGACCCTAGGTCACACAAGGCCTTCTTGAAGGTCATGGTGCTTATGGTACAAGGTATTGAAAACTTCCCAGGATCCTGTCTCTTTTGAGGCAGTTTCTGCCTAGACAAGCCATCCAGTTCTTTGGTGAGCAAAGGGGGTTCATCCTCCCAAGTCTCATTTCCACATAACTTGTCATTTAGCTTCATGATTGCTCCAAGGTTTTTAGCAACTTGCTCTTCAGTGACATACTCATCCTCTTCAGAGGAAGAATACTCATCAGAGCTCATGAATGACAGAAGTAAGTTCAATGGAATCTCTATGGTCTCATTTTGAGCCTCAGATTCCCATGGTTCCTCATTGGGGAACTCATTGAAGGCCAGTGGAC
>NC_029773.3:61832485-61905063 GCF_000817695.3 Arachis duranensis
AAGGGAAGTCCACATTCCACAACCCTAGCAGCACACTGACTGAAAAAGGGTAAGGCAATGACGAGGGCATACGGCGGGAAGGGGCGGAAGCGAAAGCTAGCTGAGCCCAAATACGACCGCCAGGAAGATCAAGATTACCACCAAGAAGACCAGCAACCGCAGCCAAAGCGCCAAGAACCAGAACAACAACAACAACAACAACCCGCTGATAACAACGAAGAACTGCCGGGCATCCCAATTGCCCCAACCGAACTTCAAACTGACAAGCCCAACGTCATCTTCATCCTCGAAAAGGCTTCTTTGGAGGTCGCCAAAGTTGGCAAGGTAATAATTTTATTAAATTGCATTTTGATCCTATGGCTTTTGGTTGTTGCGTTTCACTGTAAATTGGGGTCTTTTGGGTGCAGACTTATCAGCTCTTGAACTCGGATGAACATGGCCATTTCCTCCGAAAGAATAACAAGAACCCCGGTGATTATAGGCCTGACATTACGCATCAGGTTGGTTTGTTCGTTGAACTTTCTAGAATTTGTTTTTGACTTTGTTTTTTCAAATATTTACATGCCTAGGAGTTTCAATTGGCTTTGTGTCCCTTGTTAGTGTCTCTATCCTTTCTGTTAGAATAGACACAAAATACATTCATTCAGTTCCCAACATAATGTCTCTATCCATGTATCATCTGTCAAACACGATTTTGTGTCTCTGTGTCGTCTCATTGTCCCGTTCCTATAAACAAACGCAGCCTATGAGTTATTTTCAAACATGGGTATAATTAAAATATCACTGTCATTCCTCTTATCTTTATACTTCCAAACAATGTTCTAAATAGCATGGTGTGTGTTCATTTGTTTATTTTTCTCTTGAAAGTTGTATCATTATAGCTTTTTTCTGCTGCTATGTGTTATTTTAAATCTTGATATTTGCCAAATTATGTTTTTAGGCTCTTCTATCTATTTTGGATAGCCCACTGAATAAGGCTGGGAGGTTGCGTGCAGTTTATATAAAGACTGAAAAAGGTGTTCTTATAGAGGTTAAGCCATATGTTCGTATTCCCAGAACATTTAAGCGGTTCTCTGGTGTTATGTGTAAGTTACAACTTGTCGATTCCCATCTGTGTGCACTTTTATGTATTTTGCATTGAATTTTTCGAGCGAGAAAAATGAACGAGCTCTCATTTATCAATCTCAATAAATTTTACTATCTTGCAGTGGAACTGCTGCAAAAATTGAGCATATCTGCTGCTGGCAAGCGTGAGAAGCTTCTACGCGCAATAAAAAACCCTGTAACCCAGTATTTGCCTCTTAACTCTCGAAAAATAGGTGACTTTTCTTTTACAGTTGTATTGAAAATTGTTTCAAGCAAGGTTAAATGATTGTTGAGAAGGAGTTTCTCTTGGTGGTTGGAAAGAGAAAACAGGATGATACTTATTTCCATTTTTTACCATCGGTATTTTCCTTTTTCAATATTAGGTCTCTCCTACAGTTCAGACAAGCTGGTAACCATGAGGGACTATGTATCAACTATACCCAGTAATACAGACCTTGTCTTTGTGGTACTCTCCGAAGTTCAACTCTCTATGTTATTGTTATTATCTCGGTTGATATGAAATTTAATAATCTATTTTTCAGGTGGGAGCAATGGCCCATGGGAAAATTGAGACAGATTATACAGAGGACTACATAGCAAGTACGTATACACTATATATGCGCTTGCCTTCCAGTTTTGTTACATAGCAAGTACATATACAAATAATTCCACACTCACCTTTTCAGCCACATTTATTTTCTTCTGTTGAGTCTTTTGTCTTTGCGGTGCTTTAGCCTATCGCCTTGTCCCTATTCAGGACCTGAGACTTTTACCAATAGTAAGGTCTCATGTTCAAGTCTTATGAAAAGAAATATTTAACATCTTAGACCTTTACCCATAATAGGCTCAACTATACTTGAGGCAGATTAGTCAGAATCAAGTGGATTATATATGCTCATTTTGCTGGTGGTTTGGGAAACAACAAAATACATTACATATTACGTATACTATACATGCCAAATTCTGACCTAAATACTACTATTAGGGTCAATTCGAATTGGTTTTTGAAAAAAGTACTTATTTTTTTTATGACCAATGCCAGGGGGCCAGCAACATTTGTGATTGGTAGCCATGGACTAGCCATCAATGATGATTTGATGGTGTGAGATTGGTGTGAGATTTCATCCAATGGCTCACCTTTATCTGATGGTTACATGCTGGCCAAAATGCAATAAAATTGCTGGCCCCCTAGACTTTTCCTTTTTTTTATCTTTTTTAAAAAAAAATCTTTTTTAACAGACAAATTATTTCACATTTGAATAGGCTTTTTAAAAAGATTTTTCAAGTATTAAAAACATCTTTTGCTTCTATGTTTTTTAAAAAGCAAGGTATTGTTAGTTTTTAGAAAAAGTAAATAATTTGCTTTTTTTAATAAAAGTATTTTTTCTAAAATACTTATCCAAATAGATTTTAAATTGAATAAAAGTACTTTATTTAAAGAAAAAAAGTACTTTTTTCACTCAAAAAAGTCACTCCAAACCAACACTACCAGAGCTTAGGTATAAAAAAAAGTAATTAACTGAAATGATAAAGGAATATGCATTATGCCACCAAAGTTCGGCTAGAACACTATCAGAGCTTAGGTATAAAAAACCTAAATAAATATGCTGAATATATGGATGGTTTTTAGAAGGTTGTCTTTCTCAGATATGCAGTGATTGAAAAATTTTGCTTTTCTAAGTTTTCTTTGTTACATTTTACCTATCCTTCATTGTTGATAATATCTTATTTTATGAGGAAATTTTTTTCGTTCCCTATTCATTTCTTGTTTGATTTTTGAATGCAGTATCTGGATACCCTCTAAGTGCTGCTTACTGTATCGCGAGAATATGTAATGCCCTCGAGGATCTGTGGAAAATATTGTGAATTAACTGCTTTGCATTCCCCTGAGGCACAGTTTTCTGGAGGCCAGTTTTGTTTCTATACTCAGTTAAACACCAATGTCCCTTTGCGCAAAGCTAAGAATGTAAGGCCTTGTGCAAAAGTAGACTATAGTTTGAGTGGCTAAACACTTCATGCAACATCATAGAATTGGTCATTGTTGTAGGAATTGGAGATAAGTTAATTCTCATGCCTAATTATTGGTTTACAGTGATGTATAATGTATTATGATTAAGGGTAGGGTATATTTTGTCCTAGTTTTTACTTATTGGATTCGTTGTTTATTTATATTCAGGAGTGGCTTTGATTGCAAAATTGTTCTCGTGTTATTGTATGAGCTTTTTAAGTCATTATTTATTTGAATTTAACAGTAATTTTCCCTACCAAGATAACACTACCAAGTAGAAAGACCTACATAATATAAATTCCAATTATTCTAGTGAATTATGCAATATAATGTGCATTTAAAATCAACTATAAATTATTGCAACTATACTTGAAGACAGTCCAAGGTTGTTTTTTGCATTATGAACTCTAAATATGCATGAATAAAAAGTGCTTACTTGTGAACTAAGTTGGGTTTGTTTAGTTGATGTTTAAATCCTGTGCATGCAGCAATTCATTAATCAGTAACAAATCTTTGATAGAATTTTGATCAGTAACAAATTTTGGGTTGGAAAATACCGTGAAAAATCCAAAAAAAAAAATGCTTACTTGTGGACTAATATATTACCAATTTAATGATATTTACCCAAGTCTGAGTCTTTCTTAGTTTTTACGTTAGTTTTAATTGTAATAAATGCTTAGTGAATTATTTAGAGAACTCGTCATCCATCCAGCACTCTAAAAGAGACTCCATTTAGTTTTCTAAGTGAGTTTTAAATGTTTAATGATTTTCAATACAGTGAAGTAACAAATGCTTAGTCAATTGCTTAATAAGCTTGCCATCCATTAAGTACTTTAAGAAGAGGCTCATGGAATATGCAATGGACAAAGATGATCAATTAGAATGATATCCGCGTGTTGGGCAAACTCAAATAAATGATAACAACCATTAATAAATATTATAAAATAATTTTAAATACATAATTATAAATATGAATAGAAAAATATTTTGTGAAACAATAAAAGTTTAATCACATAAAAATATACATTATAAATTTATAGTATTATTTCATTCACAATATATATTTTATATTTTAATATTTATTTTATGTTAGTAACTATTTTTTGTGTGTGCATACAACATCATTGTATCTTTATTAATTTCTATTTCAAAAATTAAAATTTTATATATCTATATTATCAACTATTTTGATAAGTACAAATAGATTGCGTTTTCATTGGATAGAATTAAAATATAAATATTAAAATAAAATAAAATAACATTGATTGACTACTTGATTTAGTTCAAAAGTTAACTTTTTAAGTTAGCTTTTATAAAGTTCAAGAATCTTATTATAATAAAAAAAATTTTGATGACAAAAACGTTCGAAGTAGGAACCTATGTGAATATATACTTAAATGTGAATTGATTTTTTAAATATCTTTACTAGTAATTTTATATAAAATTTTTTCATTCTCTTATTTTAAGTATCTTATAATATGTAATATTTTACATTGTTGGTTTTATAATTCATCCTCTTTACGACCACTCTCTTAAAAGACTAATATTTTTTAACATTTGTCATTATTAATTCATTATTATGACTTCAAATATTACTTCTAGCGTCTATATGCATATAATTATATGTTTTAAAAATATGAATTAAATAATTTAGAAAACAATTAACATTACTTAAAAAAGATTTTAGTTATAGGATTAATTTTGTTAATTATTGCGAGAACGGTTACTAAATTCGAATTGAATAGTTAAGAGAATATTAATATTATTAAGAAGAGATTTAGTAGTACGAGTCATCTTGTTAATTATTGTAAAAACCGTTACAAGAAGTAACATTAAAATTAAAAAGAAGATATACATATTTGGTTTCATAATAAAATGACATCTATCATAGGGATGACAATTTTTTCTGGCGTGGCGGGTATCTGCGGGGATTTATCCACCTGGGAACAGATATGGAGAGCGTTTTATCCCATGGGGGGCGAAACGGGTACCCGTCTATTAAATGGGGCGGTGGCAGGGGAAGATGTACTTATCCCGTGGATACCCGTATAATACCCACAAATATAAAATTATATAAATGCCCATATAAATATCTATCACATTCACGCCCTCACTTCAGATTCACTCTTAGGCTCTCTCTTTCACCCAGCACCAGCAGCCTCACCTTGACCTAGCCACCTCCTTCTTCCTCTGCCTCCAACTGCTTCTTCTCTTTTCTAACAACAGCGTTGCCGCTGTCTTCCTTCTACCTCGTCACCTCGCTAGCGACTCCAAGATTCTCCGCTGCGTACAAGTCTCACTGTTGGTCACTGCCTCCCTCCCTCATTCACATCGCAAATCACTGCCGCCTCATCATCGCCGCCTCCTGCTCCTTGCTCGTTCATCATCATTGCAGCCTACTAATCGGTCTTCCTAGTCTCTGCCTCCTCAAGCAGAATCGTCACCGCCACAAGCACAATCGTCGTCGCCTCCAACAACCTCTTCGCCGCTCATCGTCGCTGCCTCCTGAAGCCTCGTCGTCGCCGCATCAATAAGTCGCTTTCTATTTGATTAGTTTCTTTTAAGTCTTTTGTTTCAACATTTGGGGTTTAGGGTTTGTTCAATGTTTCAAACTGTTTATCTTATGTGTTTATACCTTTATTTCTGCAATTGCATGATGTTGAATTTTAATTTGGGAATTCAGGATTTGTTCAATTGCTAATTTTCTGTATTTGAAATTGTTTGAAATTGTTTGAAATTGTTAATCTTCTGAGTTTTATTTCTGTTTGGACAATTGTTGTTGAATTTTTATTTGGAAATTTAGGATTTGTTCAATTGTTAACGTTCTGTGTTTGAGATTGTTAATTTGTAAAATCTACAAATATCCACGGATATTCAGGACCCCGGCGGATACGGGGTCTCCGTTACCCGTAGCGGGGACGGGGCAGGGACGAGGGGCGGATTGTGGTGATGGGGCCGAGGGGCGGGGTGTCCCTAATCTATCATAATATGTTTACATGGCAAAATTATAAGTAATCTCTTCACTTGAATATAGAATGATTTTAATATCAACTTTTATAAAATATTAGAGTGAGACTTGCGCAATGCACATAATGATAAACTAATGATAGTATATAATATATTTTAATAAGTATTATATTATTTAAAAATTAATTAAAATATATGTAAATTAATGTTAAATTTGATTGTATTTTTTATTTAAAATATTTTGCAGTACAAATTTTTTTAGGGCAAAAAGCAGAAATAAGCCAAAGGAGCAAAAAAATTACCTAAATCAACCAAACTGAAAATTGTTTCACGAATCAGCCAAAGCACATTACTATGTAATTCGAACTAGTTTGGTTTGAACTCCATAAACATATAATTCGAACCTACTTGGTTCGAACTACATGTAGTATAATTCGAACTTGGTTGGTTTGAATTACACTTGTGTTCTACTCCCCTAGTAAATCGAACCGTGTTGGTTCGAATTACTCTAAAATTGCATCAAATCGTAATTCGAACCAGGCTGGTTCGAATTACTAAGCATGGGATCCTAAGTAATGAAATTGTTTTGTTACCAGATTTTTAAATGAAATGTCTGTTGAATGCACACGGCAATAAATAAATCTACAATTTAAATTAATACGTGATGCAGAAATTAAATAATATCAAAACGTAAAGTACAGATATTTTCATAGTAAATGATAGACGATAAAGCAATAAGTAACACAGACATACATCAATTGATAAATACATATACGAAGATAGGTAACATACAACATGGCACACTAATAATCTAAATAGGTGCGACCCCGTAAAGCAACTACGTGGTACTCGTGTCCTCTGACCTCTCCGGATAAGGGGCTCCTCATCCTCGATCTCATCCTCTTCATCCTGCGGGGCTGCCTGTGCAGGCGTCCTAGGCTGGACATGTAACGGTCGGGATGAAGACGGCCCGACAACTGAATGTGACCCAGCAGTATGTGCCGAAGCTGGAGTACCACCCAAAGCGAAATAATCAGGAGGAGGCACGGAGGGAGGCTCATTCAGATCGACATCTAACGGTCCCTGTGTCCCTGTCGTTTGACTCTGGCCACGGGCAGCCTCATCCTCCTGCATGATGGCACTGATCTCATCGAGGAACTGTGGTCCACCAAAATCCGCATCAAGACCAACACCGACAAGGAAGTCTGAGAACGTGCTGCCCGAACTCACCCATGGCGTACTCTCCTGAAGTGTCTGGTCGTCACCGGGAACACCAACGAAGTAATCTTGGAGCGGCCCTCCCCAAGTCCAGCCTCATCATGGGCAGAGGGATCTCTGATAGCGTACCCCTCTCCACCCTGCCCGCCATGATGGGGACTAATAACCCCGACTGTAGCCCCTCCCCCACCGGCCACGTCACCAAGATCACCATTGTCGTGCCCCACAACAGGCGCCCTCCGTCTACCTCCACGCCCTCGTCCTCGACCACGACCCCGACCTGCCTCATCAGCCTCCTGAATAGCCTGGTCTAGCCACCTCCACTCACGCTGGCTCCGTCGTGTCCCGACTCAAGCTCTCCTCTCTATCCGACACCTATCAGGGACGTCGTCAACTCGATCCATGTCAGGAACTAGCCCAGGACCCCTCTGTGACGCCTCCACAGGAATAGGAACGCCCCTCGGATCCCCCAAATACATCTCTGGTGACAAGAACCTCTTTCCATGCTGACTCCACCAATCTCGGTATGTGTGCGACGGTCCAGGGTCTGCAACAACATCGAACCGGAGGACGTGGTCTGCAAGACTCTCCCAATGAAGATGCCAATGCTGCAAAGCGGACGGAAACCAACGATCACCGCCTCTTCCGTCCTTCGACATCAGAAAGTCGATGCTCAGGGCGGGACGCGGTCGGGGCTGGACATCGCCGAACTGTGGTAGAACCCTATCTATCTGATGCCACTCTATGACGGCAAAGTATATCAGTGACGTCACAAATCGCCACAGCGCCGTTTATCGAGGCTCCAATGCCTCCGGATGCACAACCTACAGTACCTCGGGGGAGCTATACGGTTTCCAGATAAACTGCACAAAAGTTACAACATTGTCAAGCAAACTATTTATACAAAATCATAAAGTCTAGTTATTTAAATAAAAGTAACTGAAAGTATACTCACATCCCTCGGTAACGAAAGGGTTGTAACCTGACCACCTGCATCGGACATGGGTGTTATTTCTAATTAAAAGTATGACAGAATTGTAAAATAGCACAAGCGTACATCAACATTAGCTAATTTAACTTGAAATAGAACAATAGATTACCTCGATGCCAAAGGCCAGCTGCACGTATCATACCCAGCAGGCCTAAACCTAGGAAAGCACCAGAAGATCCAGGACTGAAGTAGCTGAAGTGGGCCCGCTAACTTCACCACATGTCGATTCACCACTCAGCACATGCATCGGTACAACCATGCCAATGCTGCAGTCCCCCAACTATAGGAACCCATCTCCTCAAGCCTAGCTAAAGTACAACCAGCCTGGTTCGAATTACGATTTGATGCAATTTGAGAGTAATTCAAACCAACTCGGTTCGAATTACTAGGGGAGTGGAACACAAGTGTAATTCAAACCAACCATGTTCCAATTATACTACATGTAGTTCGAACCAAGTAGGATCGAATTATATGTTTATGGAGTTCGAACCAAGCTAGTTCGAATTACATAGTAATGTGCTTTGGCTGCTCGTGAAGCAATTTTCAGTTTGGCTGATTCAGGTAATTTTTTTGCTCCCTTGGCTTATTTCTGCTGAGACATTGAAAGGAACAACTTCCGCCACTACAAAAAAGATGCAAACCTTCATGACATTCGTGCCTACTCCAGGTTTCAAGCATCCAAGAAAGAAAGATTAACATGTTTAACTAGGAAATATATTTTGTATGTAGTTGCAACTTTGCTTTTTGGGAACATGGCTCTGTAAGCTGGTTCTGTGTTCAGGATCATTTAAGTTAGGCCTATTATGTTTTTTTTTTTTTGTTTAAGTGAACAATGTTTTTTGAACTTATGCTTTAGATTGCTCTTTTAACTTCTGGATCCTTGATCACCTATGTGGTGTGCCTACTAAGACAATATGATATCATTATGATGTTTGTTATGGATT
This sequence comes from Arachis duranensis, assembly GCF_000817695.3. Classification (NCBI taxonomy): domain Eukaryota; kingdom Viridiplantae; phylum Streptophyta; class Magnoliopsida; order Fabales; family Fabaceae; genus Arachis; species Arachis duranensis. The sequence continues at coordinate 61,841,700 of NC_029773.3, forward strand.
ACAATGATTTTGACTATTCTTATGCATACAACTTTTTGGTGAATAGATACTTAGGGTTCAAACATCACCATCATGTATTCTCAGTGAAATTCACCATGCTTAAACAACAAGTTTATGCTAAATTAGACACAATTAAACCATACTTTCATTCATAAGTAACATCATCATTACATATCAACTAATTTAATTTCAAAGATCTAACAACACCTCTAAAATACAGGAACATAACACTCCATATGTGGCTTTACTTGGAGATTAATGTGAACAACAATGATACACACAAGATAGTAGCCACGACCACTGCAACTGACAGGAACATTATCAGCATCTTCATTGCTCTAACCTCACCCTCCAAGCTAACCAATCTTCATGACACATTCAGTCTCCATTCATCATAGTCCCCACCAACCTCTGCATTTGTTTCCGCCCCTGCTACATACCCGTCTTTCTCAACCCACCTAAAGAAGTTGCAGTGGCTTCCCTTCTGAATATTTTCAAAAAAAAAGAAAATCAATTTCAACTACCCAGCAGAATAGACAAAGGAATATGAAAAACAAATTTAATATATCCTAACCTAACTCACCGGGTATCTCGCACAAGTGTGGAACAACCTATCCGAATTCTCTCTTGTGCCGGATTTCTTGATTGTCGTCTTTAACCCACAAAAGCAAGTCTAGTCCTTCATCTTCCTCCTCCGTCACATGGAAGAGTTTGACTCATGGCTACCGATAGACTGTGATGGCAGGTCACCACTGCGGCTTCCACTCATCATAGCAGCGACTCCTCAAACATACATCGTTATCTGCTACGAGAATCACGCACATTTATGCTTCAGATTGGGGGTTAGGTTAGAGTTGTAACATTAGGACTAATTTGACCTACATAAGCAAACATATCTTATCAGCATTAACGGTTGCCATGCTGGAGTCTACCACACTGACACTTAATGTTCCAGCTCAGCAAACGTTAGGCACATCACCAACTGAGATGACAGAAGGACAAATTCGATCAACGTGAGTAACTTTCGGGGATGATTTTGATTAATTTTATCTTTCAGAGACTAAAATGGAGATCGGAGTATCTTTCAGGGACGATTTTGAGTATTAACTCGATAATATTTTGATAACCATGTATTATTGTAAAAAAATTTTCTATTTAAATTTCTATTTTTTATTTGTTAGCATTAGGTATATGATATTTGCATTACTATATATGTAAATAAGTAAATTAAAAATGAACTGTATATTTATTTTTTTACTCTTTAAATATTAACTTTATTTTTCGTATTTTTATAGTTTTTCTTTTGACATTTATTTGTTTTTTTAGTGCATGCAATTTTTCAATGACATTTATAATAGTAAGAATAAAATTTTTTAGAATATTTATTGCGTGTGTAGATAAATATTTAATAAGTTACTTTTAATAAAATTACTTTAAATTGTATAAAATAAAAATATATGTTAAAATTTTTTTTGACCCACTCTATTAGATAGTGTCTTAAGTGATACAAACTCAAAATAATATTAAAAAATATTTAAAATTGATTCTTTGATTTCGTTCACAATAATTATGAGTAAAAAGTATATTTTCATTGTTCTATTAATTAACCTACACAAATTATTTGTATTTTCTATTTTTAAATTTTTTATGGCATAGACTTTTTTCTCATAATTATATGAAGAGGTATTTCTTAAGGTGTTAGTAAATTATAGTTAAAAATTAGTAAACAAAACATATAATTATAACTTTGTAAGGATCTTAAAATACAATTTTATTTAAAGTATTAAAATAATAAAAAAAGTATAAATAGTAAAATTAATAAAAGTTTGTTTTAAAATGCAATATGTATTTTTTTTGTATCTTATTATTTACTATAATCATTTATATATAAATAGACTTCTCTTCATTTGTTGGTGTAAACAAAGTATTTATTTAAGTAAAATTTTATGATAAAATATATAATGGAGAATTAATATTTTTTCTATTTAATTTTGATAAATTAGATTTAAACAAAAAAAATAACATATAAACACAAAAATAATATATTGACATTCAAAGAAAGTTTGACCCATATAAATTCTACTTCGAAAAATATTTCTTTTCATCAAATAAAATTCTACAATTATTTATATAAGTTAAAGAAAATAAAATTATAAAAAATTATAATAAATTCAAATATTTTAATGATTCTTCTTAATATCTTTGAATATCAATTGACTTCATGACTTATAATTTAATATCTAAAATTAAAGAATTTAGAAAAAGATATAATATATAGGTTATTTGATTTATAACACAAAATATACTAAAATAGAATAATATTTTAATAAACATAGTTAATAACAAAGAAATAAGAAGATAGTTTTTCTTATAAAATAATTTAATGGTGATATTAAATTTATTAATTAAAAAATAATGCTAATAAAAGTTATTAATCAAATTTATTATTAATATTAATTAGAAGGTAATTTAGCGAAGATTTTTGAATGAATATATACAATTAAAAAAATAAAAAATCTAAAAAAATTACAACATAAAGAAAAGTTTATGTGGCAATAGAGTAATAGATGAGATAATTTTTAATTATAGTAAAACTTGTATATCAATTTTTTATATAAATAAAATAGATAAATAGATAGATTGTGAGATTTACTCTCTCTCTCCGAGTTTTTCATAGAATTCTCTAAACTTCATCCTTGTAGCATTCTTAAGCTTATCAATTTTTTTATTATAGTATTTTGTTCTATCCAAATATACCAGTCCTTAACTGCATCTATATATCCAAACTCCTTTTGCAATCATTTTTTAATCTATCTTGTGATTTAGATCGTGAGCTTTCTTCTCGTAGAATCGTTGAATTCCAAAACTTGTAGTGTGAGACATAGGATCGTTTAGTTCAGGTTGTGTTTCTTTTTAATCTTTGTTTTCTTTTCTGAATATTGCTTATTTTCTGTCTTGTCTTCTTTGTTATTGATTGGGTACTGAATTTTATTTTAAGTTAGTTAATTTTCTCAAGTTCTTTATTTCTTACAATTTGTGCAGCACATCCTCGGTAGAGTTTCTTTCTCCCACTTTTACTTAGTTTAATTTAATTCTCTTATCAAATATTTCTTTATCCAAATTCTATTTTTGCTTTTTAACATAGAAATACTTTAATCTCTATCGTAAATATGTCAATTAAAAGATGTTCATTATCGACATCTTATAAATATCAGCATAAGATTTTACACACTAAGCTCTTTTTCTTCTTTTTCTACTAGTTTTATCTTTTCTTTATATATTTTATGGTTTTTGCCAGCATTAATAAATCTATTTCTAGAAATTAATGCAAGCTTATGCCACAATAAAATACAACCATACAAACCTATAACTTTGGCACTTCTATTTTCTTTTTTTATATAAATGTCAGTTTTGTTTCACCTTTTAAATCCTTTTATTTTGTTTATAACAATCTAACTTCATTGCTTAGGGAATTTCTTTGGTGAATATAGTGATGTTAAGTAAAGAGTAAAAATTGTAGTTAGTTTTTAAGAGAAGTGTACATTACATATGATATCCTTAATTTTTTTTATTTTCTTTTTTTTTATTAGAAAGTGGAATATTCACTCTTCCCCCAACTTCACTCTTCATCATAGTATTACCCCATTGTTTATTGTAATCTCTACAACTCTATCCGATACCTGCAAATTACAGTTCAACAAAAAGTGATAACTCTAATTCATCACCGGAATAAAAGAAAATATATATCTACCATTAGTTAATCAATTTTGAGAACCAAATAATCATCTATTCTTAATATATAAAAGTAGATACATAAATTTATCTATATTACTTTTAAAATATATTTTTCCTCCTACTAATCTCATATCAGCAACATCGCTTATTTAACAAAATTTTAGAATCAACCACTCAATTTTTACCAAATTAACTATTATTTCCAAATCAACAAAAAAAATAAAATATACAAAAAACTTAAAAAACACCAATAATTAGAAATGTAATTAAAAATTAATAGTCTAATCAAATTTATAATCTACAAAGACATTGAATCCATATTCCTATATTTATTATATCTTACTGTTATAAACAATACAATAAATTTATAACCCCAATAATTAATTTATTAATTTCTATCAATAACTCATTAAATATAATAAACATCCGTCTTATAAATGTCATAATAATATTATTAATCATAATAAATTTTACGTTACAAATATTCAAATTCCATACTAGTTGACCTACTTATATAAATCTCTTATCACTATTCCTTCAAATAACATTAAATTTAGCACAAAAAATTTATTTCTAAACTATACAACATCTCAAACTTAATCATTGAAACATCATTCTTTAGACAATATCACCAAACAAACAGACAATTAGTTTATCAAAATTCGCGTGGTTCATCTATAAAAAATATTAACACTCACAAATGAAGAGGGGCATCTTTTCTTAGAAATGATTATATAGATGAAAATGAGACAACTACATTTGTGGCACATGTAATCAAACACCACAATATCCAACAATAAGGTAATTCTATATACTTTTCATAATCTCATCTATCAAATTATTAGTTACTAACCTAATAATTATTTTAGGTTCATAATTCAATTAAAAGTTTCAGATCAAAGTACTATAACAATTTTTGTACTATTTGATGGCGAAAAAAAATTTGTTGGACACAATTGCTTCAAATCTAATGACACTCCAGAAAAGTAATGACATTAAAACACCACTCCAATTGAAAAATTTGTGCAACCTCACACTTAGATTTAAAATCAAAGTAAATGATTTTAATCTCAAAGAAAGTTCTCAACAATACACTATTACTAAGACATTTGTTCTAACTAAAAACACTGAACCTCAACACCCATTACAATAAATAAAACAGATAATACTCCAAAAAAAATTTACTTATTCAAGACATCTTTTTTATTTCTAATTTAAATTATTCATTAATTATAGAAATCAACTTTGCCAACACTAATATCATCATATGAAAATCACATACCCATCAAAATATTAAGGAAAAAAAAATCATACAAATTCAAAATACATCTTTAAAAAAGAACATATATGCAAAGATGGAACAAATAACACAATAGAAAATGCATACAACTCAATAATTCATAAAAAAAAACATGCATTCACAAGAACTTACGACAGAAAGAAGAAAGCAATAACTCTAACAACAACCAATAAAGAAAAAGAATGACGAACACCACATAAGAAGACTAAGTTCATAACTAAAACATATACAAAAATTAAATCACCAAATAAAAACATCACTTTGTACAACTCCAATATCCAAATCTTTTGTACTACAAATTATTTTAAATAAAACACATTTTAAATTTAACTTTAGTTTACACGTATTTAATTTAATTCTATAAAACATAATAATTTTTAATATTTATTATATACTATCATTAATTTACCGCCCCGCGCATCGCGCGGATCTCATTCTAGTCATTTATATATTTTATAAGAAACGCATGGTTTCTGTACAAAATTCTATACAAATATTTTTTACATTCCTTTTGCAGCTAGTTGCTTCTTTAGATTGAGGACCTCTATTCCCTTTGTAGCCAACTTGTCCTTCAGTTTTGCTGCTGCCTCCTCAAACTTCCTATGCATTAAATCTGATTCATCTACTGCTTCTCTATATCGAGTGAGGATAGCATCTAGCCTTGCCTTTGTTCCACGCAGCATCATTCGAAGTTTGGTCGTCTCTTTGTTGTTAGTTACTTTATCCTGTTCAGAAGATTCGAATGGAAAAAATGTCAATGATGTTGAGATCATTTAGGTAAGATCTAAAATTACCACAGAATTCTTTTTCCCTGAAAATTAGGACTGCAATGAAGTGAGATATATACAGATAGTTAAAGCAGGATCTAGTATATCACTCACCGCGTGCATTTTTGCTTCATAGCAAGAAACTTTTTGACTAAGTTCCTCAACCTGGTTCTTTACTGTTGACAACTGAGAAGCATAATGTGATTTCAGAAATCAGAGATTGATAAGGTAATTACCAAATGATAAACCTCTTCAGTTTACCTGAGCTTGGCAATGCTTTTGCAGAAATTCCATTTCTGTAACATGTTTCTGTTGGTCTTCCATCTGACATGCCAATTTATCCCTTTCGCTTATTGCAACAGCAAGTTCGTTCTTGAGTTTCTGTCCATAGTCATAAGTTATATATTGACAATTTTCTGTATATGCATCTATGAGTTGTGACAATGAAGAAAACCTGAAACTCATTCGAAAGTTCTCGGCTTTGACTTGAGAGATCAACGCCTTTATCAAGGACATAAAGCTCACTTAGATTATCATCAGCGTTATCTTTCTCAAGACTGCCACGCAGCTCTGGCCACGGCATCTCTGAATTGGCTTTTGGACCCTGCAATTCATGTCAATTTAGTGACAGCTATGCATTGAAAATCGGCTATGAAATGATTATCAAACATTCTTACTTCTCGTGATTGTTTGCTCTCAGCATTGATTGTTTCAGTGTGATTTTCTAGCTGGTCTAACTCCAAAGTTGTTTCTCTGCAGCCATCGTTAACAATTTATTTGGCAATTGAAGCTCATGGGCAATCATAATCGAAACAACAAAAAAAGAAAGAATAAAAGAAAAGAAAAACAACTGAAGCATCTCTAATTTGCAAGTAACGATTAAAAACTACCCAATACAACCATGACCCCAAAAACGAAAGCATGACTGGCAAAAGCAGAATGTAAATTTAATAGGAAAAAGAAAAAAACATAGGGTAATACAAAGTGTAATAGAGCCAAATGAAGTCCATGAGAAGGAAATCATTACTAAAGTGGAGAATGCATCTTGAGTCTTGACAGAGAACCAAAGTAAACAATTAAAACCAGAGGATAAAATATACAGTTAAATAAACAAATCCTTTTGCATATCTGATAAAGAAAAACCATTGGTGAGATCATGAGCAAAGCAACAAAGAGATGTTGCAGGAGTAACTCTATACCAAAAAAGTTATGGTTGAAAAAGAAATGCTTACAAGTTATAAACTTTTTTACAACCAGATATATCAAATGGAAGATTCCCACAAGAACTTTGCTTCTTTACAACAGCCAAAACTCTTAATTATGTATACAAGGACAAAGCAGCGAGAGGTTTGCACTTTCGGAGCAGTCAATTGTGTTACTTCAATGGTACTTCAGATATGTAAATGTTTTGTGAAGTAGAAATCAAATCTTCTCTTTTAGGAGAGGAATGCATGAGCTTAAAATGATTATAAAAGAAAAAAATCCATTGGGAGCAGGGATAGAGTCCAAGTTCTTGAGTACAGGGGTGTCATAAAAATGAATAGAATCAAATAAAGGTTCAAGAGATTTTAACTGAACAACATTTCTATCATAAAAACTTGAAAAATTGGAAGCCCCAAGTGATCTTAACCAGAGACCAGAGTGGGGGAAAATTGACAGATAGATGCAAAGTCGTAAGCAAAAGAGTTGGGGGAAAAGCCTTTCTAAGAAGATTAGTGTTAACCTAAACATATCTTCATAAACATGTTAGATAAAAAAAAAAATCTTTAAGATGAGGAGAAGGATAATACAAATTGGGGATTAGGAAGGGCTACGCTAAACAAAAGCAAAACAAACAAAAGATTTATCTATAAATATTATGAGCTTTATAGATGTCAGGCATCTAATCCTACTTAGCAGCAAATGTCTTGCTCTTTGCTCCTTTGATACTTTTTGTATTTTCCTATCTTATGGCATTGAAGATCTCTTGTCCTTTACGCTCTCTCTATTATCATTTTATTTTCTTAATTACATTTCTTCTTCAATCAAAACTACGTTTTATCCAGGATCTAACATTTTCTGTCATCTCATTTGTAATGACAGCCAAATCTAGATTCGCTACCTACCGTAAATGAACTTTGATTTCAAGAAATGGCATCAAGAAAGAATTTGCACAATCTGGCAGCAACATCTTTCATTATGACTTATAAAGATTTAATACCTAACTAATAGGTCGAAAATCATTAATATTCAATTGCCTTTTGAAATTTTCTAGAATAAACTTTTAAGGCCCCATGAAGTACTAACCCTTCTAGCATAGTAGGTACTGCTTAAATCATTTTGGGTAAGTAGAATCAACCTGATTAATGCCAATGGCAGCACAAAAGAGTTGAAGTGTTTAAATATATTATATTATCAAATGTACAGGAAATTAGTCTCTTTATAGGAAAATTACAAAAATAGAAATAACTAAAAAATAGGAAATAAGGAAAAAATACTAGCCTAAAATAAAAAAAAGATTTCTAATCATAAAATTCCTAAAATTAAGCTAAACCAAAAAAAGGAAAAGATTTATAATTAATTCTATCTACATAAAAGATTCATGAAAGGAATTAGGAATCTGATTTTGATTTGATCTAGTCAACACTCCCCCTCAAGCTGGCTTGAAGATATCATTCATTGACAGCTTGCTTATTATGCTATCAAAAGTCTTATTGGGTAATCCTTTAGTTAGAACATCTGCTAATTGTTCTGTGGTTGGAACATATGAGATGCAAATCTGTCCTCTCTCAATCTTTTCCCTGATAAAATGCTTGTCAACTTCAACATGTTTAGTTCTATCATGCAACACTGGATTATGAGAAATGAAAACTGCAGATTTGTAGGATTTTCTCTACCCATGGTGCTTTACATATTCCATGAGCCACTGCTCTAAACTCAGCTTCTGCACTACTTCGTGCCACAACACTCTGTTTTTTACTCCTCCAACTATCCAGGTTTCCACCAACAAAAGTACAATACCCAGATGTTGACCTTCTATCTATGACATTCCCAACCCAATCCGCATCTGTATAAGCTTCTACTTGAAGATGTCCATGCTTTTTGTAGAGTAAACCTTTCCCAGGCGACCCTTTCAAGTACCTTAGGATTTTAAAGATAGCGTCCATGTGTTCTTGACCAGGTGAATGCATAAACTGGCTTACCATGCTCACAGCAAAGGCTATATCCGAGCGTGTATGGGATAAATAGATTAGCTTCTCTACCAACCACTGATATCTCCCTTTGTCCATTACATTTTCTGGTTCAGCTGGCTTCAATTTTAAGTTAGGCTCTATAGGTGTTTCAGCAGCTTTACAACCAAGTAATCCCGTCTCTTTTAAAAGATCTAGGATGTATTTTCGTTGGTTCATAAAAATGCCTTCCTTAGACCTTGCAAATTCAATTCCAAGGAAGTATTTTAATGAGCCAAGTTCTTTGATTTCAAATGCTTTGGCAAGCTTCTCCTTCAAGTCTTTTAACTCCAAAAAATCATCACCTGTCAGAATAATGTCATCTACATATACAATTAAGATGGCAGTTTTATTAGCTACTGAATGTTTATAGAAAAGTGTATGGTCAGCTTGGCTTTGAGTATAACCAAGTCCCTTCACTACCATTCCAAGTCGTTCAAACCAAGCTCTTGGGGATTGTTTCAATCCATAGAGAGATTTCTTTAGTTTGCACACTTTATTCCTCCCTAGTTTAGCCTCAAATCCAGATGGAAGTTTCATGAACACCTCTTCCTCTAGCTCCCCATTCAGGAAAGCATTCTTTATATCTAATTGATGTAAATGCCAATTATAATTCACAGCAAGAGATAAGAGAATCCGCACAGAATTGAGTTTGGCAACTAGAGCAAAAGTCTTTCGATAGTCTACTCCATAGGTTTGTGTATATCCCCTAGCTACTAACCTAGCCTTATACCTCTCTATGCTTCCATCAGCATTGCACTTGATGGTAAAAACCCACCTGCAGCCAACCAATTTTGTATTCTGTGGCAGATCTACAATCTCCCAAGTTTCATTCTTCTTGAGTGCATGCCACTCTTCCATCACTGCTAATTTTCAGTTGGAATTATCTAGTGCTTCCTCTATGTTCCTAGGCTCAAACAGATTTGTAAGATTAGAAGTAAAAGCTCGATGTTTTTTAGAGAAATTTTGGTAAGAGACATAATTGGAAATAGGATGGTTGGTGCTGGTTTTGAGTACCTTTTTGGTGCAGGTTCTAGTTTCTTTTCTAAGGGCTATTGGCAAGTTATTATTAGAAGTGACCATTTCAGATTTACCTGAAAGTTCCTGAAGTACTACAGTTGGGCCATCTTCCGGGTTTTCAGATTGGGTTGGTATAGAGATGATGGGTTGGTCTCTAGTCTTCTTGGGATATTTCCGAACATAACACCGAAACTCCTTTTCTGATTGTGGGATTTCTTTTCCTGTTTGGATTTCAACTGATTCTGACTCAATTTCAGAATTGGTTTCCACATCTTGTTTTGCAATTGTTTCAGAATTTACTTGATTAGTGAAAGTTGTATTCTCAATATGTAAGATAGGAGTGGATAAAGGTTCATGCAAAAAAATTTCTTCCCTTAGACTCTCCCCTTGAAGAGAATTTTTTTGAAAAAAGGTTTCATGTTCCAAAAAAGTAACATCCATGCTTACATGAAATTTCTTGGTGTGTAGATTGAAACATTTATAACCCTTTTGACTTGGGGAATAGCCAATAAAAATGCATTTTTCTGCCCTTGGATCAAGTTTACTCCGATATGAAGGTGTATGTAAAAACACAATGCAACCAAATACTTTTAAAGGTAAGTCAGAATGCAACCTACATGCTGAAAAATTCTTTTTGAAAGTATCCAACGGTGTATAGTAATTTAACACACGTGTGGACATTCGATTTATGAGATAGGCTGCTGTTAGGACAGCATCTCCCCAAAAGTACTTTGGAACATTACCCCCAAACATAATAGCACGTGCTACTTCAAGAAGATGTTTATTCTTCCTTTTAGCAATGCCATTTTGTTGGGGTGTATTGGGGCATGTAGATTGATGTTGAATACCTTTTTTTTTTGAAGAAATTCACCAAGATTTTTATTAAAGTATTCAGTACCATTATCACTTCTTTATATTGAAATTTGTGTCAAATTGTTTTCTACCATTATTGAGAAATACTGAAAAATTTTAGAAACCTCAGATCTTTCATGCATGAGATAGATCCAACATAGTCGTGTGTAGTTATCGATAAAAGTTACAAACCATTTTTTTTCAAATTGAGTTGTTATTTTCGATGGACCCCCCTACATCACTATGAATCAAGTGGAAAGGTTTAGATGCATGATAAGGTTGAGAATAATAAGGAGTTTTATGACTCTTTGAACGAATACAACTTTAACATTTTAGTAAGAAAGAATCAATATTCTTAAACAAACTTGGAAACAAATGTTTGAATATGGAAAACTAGGTTGTCCTAGTCTGTTGTGCCAGAGAATTATTTGGTGTTTTATAGGCATAGAACTTATACCACTAAATCCTTGAGCTATTTTATCCTCCGAAATACCCTCAAAATGATAAAGCTCATCCATCATCTTAGCACTGTCAATCATCTTCCCCGAGGTCCGGTCTTGAAAAATACCATGAGTGTCAAAGAATGTCATAGCACAATTGGAATCCTTGCAGATTTTACTAATAGAGAGAAGATTACAAGAAAACTTTGGTACATGTAGGACATTTCTTAGGTCAATGTTTTTGGACAGTTTAATTATACCTTTTCTAGCAATAGATGAAAAACTATCATCAGCAACTCTAATTTTTTTATTTTCAAAGCAAGGAGAATAAGTTTTAAATAAAGGGAAGAGGCTGGTCATATGGTCAGATACACCTGAATCGACAATCCATGGTGCATTCAAGTTTGAGGTGCAGTTAAGGGACATAGGAATACTAAAATTACCTGTTTGAGCCAAAGAACCACTAGGAGTACTAGATTTATAATTAAGCTAAAATAAAGGAAAGATTTCTAATCATAAAATTCCTAAAATTAAGCTAAACCAAAAAAGGAAAAGATTTATAATTAATTCTATTTACATAAAAGATTCATGAAAGGAATTAGGAATCTGATTTTGATTTGATCTAGTCAACAGAAAGTTACATTAATAATAGAGGCTAACTTTAGATAATACTATGTCTATAGTCAAATTGAGGAAAGCATATGTATTTCAAGAAAGCTTAATCACAAGCTCCTTTCCGAATTTAGTATGGTTGAACGTAAATAAAATATTCAGAAACACTTCTAGGAGACAGGGTTACATATAACAACAAAAATCCTTAAAAAGATGAAGGGGAGAAGAGTGGGGGGGAAAATTAAATAAGCTAAACAAACCTGATATTTTCCATGAGACGTCCACTTTCATCTGAAGTAGTTAACCTTTTTTGCAGTGTCTGACATTCTTCTCTACAGGAAGCTAGTTCATTTCTTACCTTACATTTATAAAATTTTTATCAATTTTAGATGTCATGAAAAATGGCAATTAAAAAGAAACTTCAACTATCAAACAACTTAGAAAATCCACCGACTTTCTATACTGACTCTTATTCCGCTCATTGTTTTCTTAATAGACAATCAATTGTATCACAATATACATTATGCCATTTAGAAAATATTTGTGGGATACTCCATTTGGTATCTTTGATGAGTATTTGGTGTGCACTATACAACCTTAGTCTTTGTGGTGGTACGCTACGTATACCTTATTTGATGTATTTTTAAGCATGGCTCCTGCACCTTTTGATAATGATTCTCAAACAAGTTAGTTTTGAGAGATAAAATAGAATTGTATGTTTGGCCTTTATTTGATGCAAACCACATGAAGAGTTTCTCCCTTCAATATATTGAGAGACTAGAATACTCTACTTTATTGACAGTTTTTCATCTTCTTTGATCTTATTATTGTAAAGAGGATTGCTTATCCTCCTATCCATCAAATGGTTTCCTTTACAGAAAAGTAAACTAATTAAAGGAAAAACCGTGTAAGAAACTTAAAAGAAACAAATCAAGGTTTGTACAATAGCATATCCAAGAATCTTACTTCTGATAACTCTTTTGACAATGATGTAATTTGCATGTTGTTCTTTCTTGTTTGTTCTTCTATGGCTAGAAGTACAGCCTTTTCCTTTGCAGACCATATTGCCCTTTCCTCCTCTATTTCCAAAAGGGAATCTGTGAGTTGCTGCAAGATTTGCAAAACTCGGTGAAATAATGTTGATTAGGTAGAATCACAATCAAAATAAAGAATAGTTGCAGTTGCCAACCATTGCCAGCTCCTCCTTTTCTTCCAACAATACTTTGATAGAACTTCTCAATTTTTCTTGGCTTTGATCAGATTCCTCCAACATTTGTCTCTGAGTGGACAAGAATAAGATGCCAAGTTTTACAGTTTGAATGAGAAATAATATCTAGTAAACACACCCAACAAGTGATTTTAAAGAAGAAACTTTAGAAGAACTTGACAGATAATCTTACAAGAACAGAAATCTCTTCCTTTAAATTGTACAGTTCAGAGTTTGATTCATTCAGCTTTTCCATCAAGCCTTCCAGCTGTGAAGTTAAATCCTCATTGCTAAATTTTACCTCTTCTTTCTCTTTCAATGCAGCTGTAAGTTCTTCTTCCAAAGAAGTGATTCTTGATTCTGCTTCAAATGCAAAAGCGTCCATCTTTTTGAGCTCTTCCTGCACAGTGACATTTATATTAGATCAAACGAAATGCATTCCTGAGGAGATTGGAGAACCTCTTTATCATCAGAGATTAGACCAACATGTTTATATACTGTACACCAAGAAATCAGAAATAATAGAGTTTGAGAAACTGAGAGAAGTAAGATAGAATGTAGAGAAAGAGAGAGGAAGTTAGAGAGAGAAATATGAATTGCTCATACTGAAAGTGATTCATCGAAGCACTGAATCTGCTCTTATATACATGAGAGGAGTGTGTTTCAGATAGCTAGTGAAGAAGGGCAGGAGAGTCTTTACACACTTAAAGTTAGTTAGGGGAATCTATCCTAGCTGGCATTGTCTTAACATATCAGTTGAATATGCCTTGACCATTTCTAACCACTTCTAAACTCTTCTAGACACTTCCTCAACTCACTCTAAGATTGTAAAGCTTATGCCTGTCAAAAGAAAAAGTAAAGCTTATGGGATTTTGATCATTCAAACAATATTATATCCTTCAGAGTGAAAAACGAAAAGATTATATATCATTCAAATGCATAGGGCAATCTACTGCAAGATTGCAGTATTAAACACTTCTACAATCTGCTACGTATTAGGGTATAGTTTAGTTTGTTATCTATTTTCATGTCACTTGATATGATTTTTTGTTAATCACTACAAAGAAAGCCACCTTGTTTCTACTCGGTACTGAGTATTTCAATATCTTGTGACGGAAATGGTGAAATCATATTGTTTTCTTTGCTTCTAACACCTACAGAATTGCAGAAAACTTCAAAAGTTGATTAGAATGGAAAAAACTAGTTTCATTTTCTCTTTCTTCAATCAAAAATGAAAACATAGCAGCAGCTAAACCGAAAATGAAAGGCTAAAGAACCAGCATCCTATCATCCTAGGCTCCATACCACCTTTAAGACCTTTAACTAGCCAATAGTCAAAAACTAAACTAAAACTAAGAGTGTTGACCACTGAGATGAAATGAAGAGGATAAGGGATCTCCTTAGCTTAAAGCTCTTTGACCTTTGAACCAGGATTTAAATTTGCTAGTAACAATAACTGCAAAAGAAGATGCAAGAGAATGTCCAAACCTGTAATGTTTGCTCAAGAGAAGAAGCAAGACTCTTTGGTCTTTTGGGATCAAACACCTCATGTCTTCTGCCAACAAGTGAATCACGTTTATTAATGTCTCGTTCAAGAAGAGAATTCTGACCATGCAACCGTTTAAGCTCACGTTCGACAGAGGCTTTCTCACCCTTAGGCAGATATGATATGTTAGAAAATTGAGAATAGAGAATAAAATACATGAACTTAACAAGTCAATTGCAAGGAAACCAAGAAAATTTTGAATATAATAACAAAAAAAATGAACCTCAAGTTTTGTTTTCTCTTGTACTGCAATCTTAAGCTTAGACTCAGTTTCTTTCAACTTGGATTTTATTTTCTCAAGATCTTTTCTGAATGTTTCCTTTTCCTTGACCAATGAAGATGATGTTAAAACTGATATTTCTTTTTCAAGTGTATGGATAAGTGAAATCAGGTCTGCATTTTCCAATTCCTGTTGTTCAATGCATTTCTGTAATAGAGATTTAGTGCTACCTATTAGCTGCGCTGCACATTCAAATATAATGGGATAACATGGATATCAACATCAAGAGAGGACCCACCATTAAAGAACTTCGGGAATTCTCAAAATCCACTTTTGAATGCTGAAGTTGCTTTTGAAGATCAGCTAATTGGTTGTCTAGAAGAATCTGCAGCAAAAGTATTAGCCCGTCTAGGAATTACAGATACAACTAGAAATAGCTATAGACGTTTAGATAATTTTACCTTCTCATTCTCAAGCTCAGAAATTTGTTGTCTTGAGCAAGAATTCAACTGGTTGTAGTTACTCAAGATTACACTTAGTTCTGCAACATGCTGAGATATTGAGGTTTTAAAATCCTGCAATAAAGACAAACATATGAAAACAACAATCTTAACATCACACATACATCAAAGACAGCAGCTAGAGACATCATACAAAATTACACAGTGAACTTCATTTTTGTTACAAATATATACTCAATAGTACTTACATTAAACACATTGCAGAGAGCAAAGAAACTTTTAGTGGTGTCATCCACCATCAACAATGCACTTTGAACAGCTTCTTTTGCATTTTGTACATCTGAAAATATTTCTTGAACTTCCATTGAAAGATTGATCACAAAGTTCAAATTTTCACCCTACATAAAGCTTTGGGAATCAATTATCTTGGGCATGACACAAAATATACCATAGTCATATAAACTTAATCTTGAAAATAATCATGACTTTTTTAGTAAGCAACATTCTGTGTGCATAAAACATGAAATGCAAACATTAACTTTACTCACAGTTTCACAAGCAAGTTGTTTGTTAGCAACTTGAGCTGCCTTCTGTACTTTACTAAGCTCTTCATACAACTAAGAAACCAGGGAAATAAAGGAATAATAAAATATATGTCAGGAAATAGAATAAACAGCAAGTTCAAGGATAATTAATGAGTAGCCAAAATACATCAACATATTTTAATCAACTTCATGCACAGAAAAGAATATATATTCACCTAATGTCATACAACCAGTTATCCCAAAAATTTGAAAGGTAAAAACACATAAATAGTAATTTATCTAACACACCCCCTTACACAAGAATCTCTTTATTTTGGGTTTGAAACATGAATCCGCATGGATCTGTTTTGCCTTATGCTAAAATTCTTTGGGGTAATAAATATTGAACTCTACTTTTTTCAGTTATAGAAATTCACCATTTGCAAAACCTTAATCTTCAAGTTATTAGGATAAAAATAGGAAGTCAATATATATACTTGAGTACAATTTCATCAATATTAAAAGAGTTAAATTTTAAAAATAAATGAAAGAAGAGTGTAACAGTAGATAGATACCAAATTGGTAGAAATGTTTGGACTCAAAATGCAAATGTAACTTAGATAGTAGCAACATTGTGTACAGCTATAGCCACCGGAGAATAAATGCAGCATGGTTTCAAGCACATGTAATAAATATTAAGCTATTTCCAAAGACATTTGTAGAAATATTTAGAATGTATTAGAAGGTATGGCATGAATGACAAATGAGTTTCAATTGTAGGACTTTGCAGAAGAATAACAACTCACAAGCAATAGAGAAAATGGATGACACTACTCTAATGCTAGTTTGAATTTGTACGAAGATAAAAGAGGTGTAACTGTGTAAGACGAGAGAAATATCAAATTGGTAGAAATAATCTCAATGTTCACACTGCATAGATAGAAGCAATAATGTCTACAAAGACACTGGACAATATATGCATGATTTGTTTCCAACAATATGTAATAATACTAAGCCATTTCCTAATGCATATTTTAGTTTCCTATGACATGTTACAAATGTGCTAAAATCCAACACTCTGATAGAATGTTGGAGAGAGAGAGAGAGAGAGAGAGAGAGAGAGAGAGGAAAACCTGTTCTTCAAGTCTCTTGATGACAAGAATAGCTTCTGACTCTTGGAAATTCACATCTTTATTCTCATTCCAGTTAACACCATTTGCACTATTTAAACAGCCAATAGGTTCTGTACATTGAAGAGAATTTGCCTCAACTAGCTGTTTTCTCAATGACTTTATTTCTATCTCACTTGCAGTTCTCTGCAGTAACAAAACATGGCCAAGTTTAGGGTCTAGCAACTTCTGGCTCACAGTCAGTGAAATCAAGAAGGATAAGCAAAACCTGAGTTTCAAATCTTAAAAGCAAATTCTCATATTCTTCCTGTAACTTTAGAAACTCATCATCCTCCTGCTATATTTGCAAGATGTTAGCATAAAACTATTGAAAGTTGATCACAAGGGAATATTGGTGAGCAATATTACAAACCATGGATAAACTTCTTTTCCGTGATGGAATCTTTTTCCTGCTTGTTACATGCAATAAAGCACTTGGGTTAGGCAGATTGCAGTCCTCATTCATATCACCATTTTTATTGTCCTCTTGGTTAGAAGACTGCTCCACAAAAGCATCCTCAATCATAAGTTCGTCAAAAGGAACAAGTGGTCCAACGCATTGCCTCTGTCCTCCAGGTTTTACAGTAGAAGCATTTGATTGGATGCTAGAGCGGGCCTGAATTGCAGAAATAAATTAGTTATTATCACAAGTATAGAACAAACGTAAGTGTCATACAATATATTAGGAGGGGGAAGAAACAACCTTAAGCAAAAATGAAAGTAATTTTTCTGATTTCTAACATATGAATACCAACTTATCTAAAAATTTGAAGCGATAAAAAGATAAAAAAAAAATAAATAAAAATCCTATCTATACCTACAAACATGTCAAGAAATGAATAGAACTTGTAATGATTTATGTTAAGAGAGAACAAGAAAGGAATTAAATGCAAAAAAGAGCACATAAAGTCAGACTAAGATCTAGCATTAACAAGTTAAGTCATTTGATATCCTACCAACTCTTCAGATTGGCCATTGACTACCCACAGATTCCCTCAAAACACCAATACCATCTACACAGCATCATGCATTTGCTAAATTTGATTCATTTGGTCTTTTTTCCAATCAGTTCCTTATAGCATTACTATTTTGTTGTGCCTTCAATGAGGTCACACTTGGTAGCAATGAATAACACGTGAGAATGATATTGATGATGAAAAACCAAATCTTGATGGACCAAAGCCAAATACTTAAAACAGCATATTGTGTATTGAATGCATATACACTCGTTTCACCTGAAGTTTATAGGAATAGAGATATGCAGCTCTAGGGGAACTATGCATAGATAATCAAGATACTAACTGAGACAGTCAATCAGTAAATCACACATGTTGCCTACAAGAAATTTTATAAGCAAACAGATGCTCACTAGTAAAATCCTTGAACACTTCAGAATCTTAGCAAAATCCTACCATAAATTAGTATACTTTGTTTCAATGGCAAAAGAAAAAAATACTATACTCTACCTCAACAGATAAATGATGTATAGAGCAATTCAAATCATTTAAAAGGCCCCATAAACAGACTAAAAAATTCACAATACGCATAAAATAAGTCCCCTATGATATGAACTAATGAAATTATCTTTAGCATAAAATACGTTACATCTCTTGGATTCTCCCTTGATAGTTTTCCTAGACACCATGTATCCCGTCTCTTGTCCTGCAAAGCATGCATAGTAACTTACATCAACAGATATAAGCAAATGAGTTATCTGAGCTAATACCAACCAAAAGAAAGAAAAAGGTAAATAAATATGATTAGGTAGGCAGCAAATGTGAACTTAAAAATAAAAAAGAATGGAAGATAAAACTAGGAAAGCAGTTCTTCATGCAGGATGAAATTAGTTATAATTCTTCACTAGACTAGATTGGTGACGACTACTCTAGAAGCAGCTGATTGTTCAATAATATTGTTCTTAACTATGTCTGCCAGTATTTTAGATTTGCAGTGAAGTTTACTGAATTTGTGGTCCAGCTCTGAGCTACAACTCAATAAGATTACAAGTTCCAGTGACATCAAGACCACACTCTCATTCCAGGATGAGTAGTTTGATTGAACGAGTGGATGAAGTAGTTTCACACTTCCCCCAATATCTGATGAAGTGATGATTGTCTCCATAAGTTTCAGACTTTAACATTCTCTGCACATCCTTGTTTCCTCTTTGATTATTTGTCAAAGAGCCCAAAATAGTTTTCTTGTAGCCCTTAATTTAAGGATAACTTTTAATTCTTTTCGAGAACCATTTCTTCCATATAGTTAAGCTGTCAAGAAAAGGCATGTGAATGGATTTATAGCAAACATAACACCTCAAGCAAGAGGTTGCATGGACATTGCATATACACACTTTATTGCATGAGAAATTCTGGCTTTTAATATAAAAGAATGGTAGAACATGGGCAACAAGAATCGAACATATACCAGGCTCGTACAAAATCCAATACCATGATAAGAACCATCTCACCCAAACCTTATGCTGTCAAGCAAAAGCACGTGAGTAGCCTGACATCTAAATCCCCAAACGAAGCATAATATACTCATAAAAGCATCCTATCCATATAATTTCCAGCTCCATTACACCATTACCTTGACACTAGCCTAATAATTACAGTGAACATCATAACCTTTGTCTAACATACACTGAAACGCAAAGTTGACTCCTTACATGATTTGCTATGCCATGGATTTCATAAACAAATGGGAAAAGGTCAAAAAGGAAAAAGTAAGAAAAAAAATAAAAATAAAAATCTGCAGAGAATTGCACAGCCGTGTTCCATTGGAACATTTATCATTATCAAGAAAGCTGAATGCCAACTATAAAGACACGCAGTATTAAAGCTTCGAATTATCTTTTGCAGAATGTTGATGGCTTGCATCTCCATTGAAGTAAAGAAACTATTGCTCCTTAAGCAAACAATATAAACTTCAACGAGGTATAAAATCCTATCTATAATACTTTGTGACACAATAGGGTGTTTTCCCATAATTTTGGCCTACATGAACCATCACAAGACTAGTTTATTTGACTAAAGCAAGACACAGGTTATATTTCTACTTACAAAAATATGAAACGAACTTATGTCCTCTTCTGGGGTCAACACTACATATCACTACAAACAACTAACCCTGTACGGGTTGTATATAAACATATCCAAAAGAAAGTAAGCCTATTTTAATGACCTAGGAAACAAACTAGATAAACAAAATTAAAAAATCATTATGGCAAAAAATAAAGCAGTAAATAACACCTGCAGGGCAAATAAAAGGTATATTATGAAATGTAACCAAGAATACCTTCTTAATAATTTCACATGTCTCATCCCTCTTTGAAAACAGAACCATTGAGCTTAAATTTTCAATTTTCTTTGCTTGCTCCTTTATTCTTTTCTGCCATTCAGCTTGATTTTTCTTTTCCTCCTCCAATTCCAAAGCTATGCGTTCCCTTTCCAATTCAGTCTGGCAAAGAAAGTATGACATACTGAATAAACAAGCATTTGGCAATAATAAACAAAAAAGGAAAATTCACACACTTGTAATAATGTATTCCGAAGGTTCAAAATCTCCTCTTCCAGATGCTCTGAATGAGAACTCTGAAAAACAACCATAGTTTAGCAACGGTTAGAAAACATTTTTACTATTCAATTTATATCAAACAAAAACAAAACATAGAATCAAATATAAAACAGAACGATAGTATAATGGATCAACCATTAATTTAGCACGAAGCTCTTCAATCTCTTTCTTTTGACGCTTTAACAAGGCAGCATCTGTCAAAATCTGCAGTGAAAACCAAACATCACTTCATGAAAGACTTAAGAAAACCATACAACACAGGACAAGTGGCAAACAGAAACTAAGCTGCACTACAACTTCCAACAATGATGTGGTTGCACCAATAATTGACTTGTATTTAAGGGATGATACAACAAAATTACTTTCTAAAATATAACTATTACAAGCTAACGATGGAAGAGACACGAGAAAGAAAGATAACAATAACATAGAAACAAGAGACTAATTTGGTATAAGACTTCAAAGAAAGGAAAAAAATCAAAACAAAAGAGTGATTAAAATAAGAAGGAACCTCATTCACTTGAGCGCAATTTGTGACACGCAATGCTCTACTTGCAAATTGGAGGCTACTTTTAGTTTCATCTGTATGTATCTGCCACACAACAAATATGCTGATATAACTAGACGAAATAATATTAAAGGAAAAAATGAGATTCTTCCATAGAGGAAAAAAAAATATTGTAAAGAGATCTTGTGCTTTTCCTAGTTATTCTACTTTTACAAGAGATATTTACCAAAGTATATCAAAAATCAAAAGTACACACGAACATGCACGTCAACTAAGTAGTAACATTAAATTAGGTAATCCACAAAAGACATGTAATTGCGAAAGGAAAGAGTTGTGCATATAAAACATTGAAAGAAATACAGGCAAATCTTACTTGTGCAAGTGTAACATTGCATATCATAGCTGTGTTAGCATTTCCACCTAGTGAAGGTTGCAGAATTCGTGTAAGCTTGCTATCTCGGTAAGGAACATGACCACTGCACGGAATATTATACTTTCTTTGTAGATCATTGAAAAAAGGAAAGTAGAAAAAAAATATGTAATAGCATACACTTACCCTTGACTCTCAGCACCTTCACTCAATTTTTTAATGACAGTTCCCAAAGTCAATAAGCTTTTGTTTATATGAGAACCCTCCTTGAGCCGAACACCTTCTGCTCCAGTTTTTGCAACACGTTCTGAACCAGCAAGATCCACTAGATTCTAGATATGAGAAAATAATTATTAAATACGAGAGAGTTTACAGTACACAGATTAATTTGTTAGAAAGAAGAGGGGTTGGAAGGAAGACACATGTGTGAATCATAACCAGTGACATACAAAGTATTAAAATAAAAGAAAAGAGAAACCATTGTTGCCTGCAGTGGTAACATACCAACACTGATACACGAACAGCATCACAACTTCCATTGCCTTCATCTTCTCTTCTATCCCTACTCTCAATTATCTGTTGAACCAATGAGGGAAGGACAACCATAAGTATTTCTTTTATAGGGGAAAAAAGGGAGAACAAAAGAAAACAGATTACCATGCGAAAAATAGTATGAGATCTACTGCTGTATAAATTCATATTTGTATCCCCAATGTGTCTATGAGCTGGTACACATAAAACAAATATAAGGAACAACACTAACCAAAGGGAGTTAAGAAATCCGAATTCACTTATAATGAAAGCCAAAAATAGGAGTTAAGAGGTAAAACATGAGAGAAAATGAAAATAAAAATCAAAATTACATTCTCCAAACTGCATGAGATCAAGCACATGCTCAGGAGAGGCGACAATCTCTTCGCGCAACCCAGCTACATATATTCCTCGCTGTAAGTTTACATAAATGAATTAAAATATTAAGGTATCCAAATACAAAACCAAAATAAACAAACATCACAATAAGAAGTGACAACAACCTCTAGATTTTCATGAATCTGAAGTTTACGATGCTCAGGAGCCAATAAATCATTGATATCTTCATTGTAAATCTCCAGGTATGACATCCTAAGCAAAAACTCTCGATCTATATCCTAAAACATTTTAAAAGAAAATTTAATTATCATTAGTTCGTTACTATTATAATCATTACATGTATTATGGGAATGAGGAAGCAAAAGACAGAGTTCACATTTCTATACAAATTCTTATGCTATCTTCTAATGATGTATTGATACATAATTATGTTAAACTTCCACGGTAGTAATGTTAATAGCTAAAACTACTTTATTGATTTACTGGTATGTAGTTAGATAATAGCACAAAAGATGTTCTAATAGAACGTCTGAAAATTGTTCTGTGTCCTATCTTCGCAAAGCACATCTTCTTCCTTCTTCTTCTTCTCTCAATACTTGCAAATATCCTCTAGAATTAGTATTCATTGGCTTGTGGGGACCATTACCTGAGAATACAGATATTATATTGCATTTATTGATGCCTTTTGTTGTTTTACATGAGTATATTTTCTGAACTAAATCTGAAGCATTTCCAGAATTTTTGCAAATCAAAGCTGCTGTAGAACTGCAGCTAGGTTTCAAAATTAAGGCTGTTCAGTCTAATTAGGGGGGTGAATTTCAAGCTTTTTCTAACTAGTTCTAGTAGCAAAGTGTCTCTTAGAGGTTAATTTGTTCTGACACATGAAGAAAATGGTGTTGTTGAGTGCAAGCATCACCATCTCTCTAACCTGACCTCGCCTTCCTTGCTCATGCATCTATGCCCCTGCAATTGGGATGATGCAGTGGCCACAACTACATATGTCATTAGAAAAAATTCCCCCGTCTGAACCTCACTCTTCCTCACCTTTTGAGACTCGTTTTAACAAGAAACCTTATTACACTCACTTTTGTGTGTGCGTGTTTTCCATTCTTAACACCATATGACAAACATAAATTTTATTTTCATGAATGCAATTTCCTACTATACAGTTCCCATCATAGAGGTTTTAGTTGCCTGTACTTGAATGGCTGCTTGATCATCTCTGAAAGTATTGTTTCATGAGACTAAGTTTTACTTCAAAGAGCATCCTCTATACTTCTTCCTCTCATCTCACTCTAATTCCTTTTTTTACACTTCTGAATCCACCTGCATGTGTTCCCTGCCCTTCACCTTCCCCTCAAAGCAAGCCCTTCCATCTCCTCTAACTGAACAGAATTCCCCTTGTTACCAACATCACCTATGCCCACCCCTTCACATAACAGCAGCCCCACTAAACCCTCATCTACATCCACCAATCCTGCAATCCTGATTCCACACCAGCTCAAACTATTCCAGAAACCCCTATTTCATCTTCAGACTTTGCAACAGCCAGTACTCCCACTCTCTTCTTCCAGTGACATGTACTATCATCATCCTCATCCTTGTTCCCTCCACGTCCACGCTCATCCTCTCATTGAGTTATTACTTGATCTAAGGTCCGTGGACTATTACCGACTTCACCTTCTCCTAATACCTAATACATTTTCACCCTCCCTTTACTCACTGAACTTCTAACTCACACTGAACTTGTGTAAGTGAAACCTTGACCATTTCATTGCTTCGTTACAAATCGGTTTTTTGAGTAAAGCAAAACCCAGATGTTGGTTTTGATTATTGTGCCCATATTTTTCATCAGCAAGTTGGTTTTGATTATTCTGAAACTTTCTCAGCAACGATAAAACCAGCAACTACCCATGTTGTTCTTACACTTGTCTTGACCAAAGGGTGAGTGCTTAAGCAATTGGATGTGAGCAATGCTTAAATAAAAAGTGTTCTAAGTTCTAACTGAGGAAGTCTTCATACAACAATCGCTCAAATCAGAATGTAAGATCCACAAAGCACTATATGGCCTTTAACAAGCCCCTCAGGCTATGGCTTGGCAACAGTGTAACACAAATTGGTTGTGAGAAGCAACTGTTGTCCATAAGTGTTCATGCAACCACAAGTCCCAAGTTACCTATGTTTTGGCTAGTCTCGTCAGTATATTCGGCATTTAACCAGCAAAGCTGATACTGGATTTTCTCTGAAGGACGTGGTACCTATGCAGTATTTTCTAGAGATATATGTGCACATGCTGCAGGATGGAACACTATTTGTATCTCTGTATAAACAACTGAGAGATCTACCACAGCACAGCAATATGGAGAAGGCAAAAGGATTGCCCTCCTATGGTTTCAGGTCTAACCATTCCAGCAATATGCCGAATGTCACCCTCTATAGCTCCATTTTTGGGGCTGTTCAACATGCCGTTTAACCAAACTGAAATTTCTTTCAGTGTCAACAAAGGTTGCCAAGTCATAGCCTCCCCGTTGATATTCATTAGAAGGCTTGTGAAAAGGATGCTACAATACTTGGCTGGGTCTCTACATCATGGCTGTAGCTAAAACCTGCCACGGAGAATTTGGGCCTAACCACCTAAAAGGTTATTGTGATGCTAATTGAGCATCAGATGTTGACGATCATAGGTCAACTTTAGGAGCTTGTCTTTCTTGGACCAATTTCTCATCTCTTTGTGGACCAAGAAACAACTCCATGTGGCAAGTTCTAGTAGCATAGAGGCTGAATTCAGAAGCCTAATTGATCTAACAGCTGATATTATGTAGGGGCAATCACTGCAGGAAGAGCCAAAAGTTCCTACAATCAGGCTGGTTGTGTACCATGAATCTATTATAACCTCAGGTCCTCAGCACTGTCATGTTTCACAAACAGGTTTTACACTCCACGACAAAACACATGGAGGTAATCTTGTTCTTTGTTTGAGAGAAAGTGATGCAGGTTAAGCTTCTAAATGCTCACGTTCCCTCAAAAGAACGGTCAGCAGACTTAGTCGCCAAAGCAGTCTCCAAATGTAAGCTTTTCAGCATATAACAAAATTTACTGCACTACCCATAAATGCTTACCTATAACAAAATTTCAACATGCAACTATATTCTAACAAGGTAACCACTTAGTATAATTTGCACATCTAATGTGCACAAGCAACATAACCTGACTCAATGAGGAGCAGACCGCTAACCTTTTGAATCATCCGAAACAAATCATGCACAGCTTGAGGAATCACTCCTGGCTCTGTTTTTGAGCCCCGCATCGTATGAGTCTTCCCGCTATTTGTTTGCCCATAAGCAAAAATGGTGCCTTCACATCACAAACCACAAGTTAAAAAATCGCAAACTAACAAAGAAAATGTGAAAACTAAAGACTAAAAAGCTAAAATGCAAAACAATTAGAGTAGAGGAAACCCTAAACCATTGAATCCGCGAACTGCAGCAGCGACGATTTCTTTAATACGAGTTTCATATACTTCCACGGTCTTGCAGTGTTCACTAAAGATTTTATCTGTGGAGCAGAAAAATATTCAAAAAGTTAGAAATAGAGAAGTAAAGAAAAGAAAAGAAAGTGAAAATGGAATGAAGAGAGGAGGGAGCACCAAATTCAAACTTGGAGGAGTGATTGGAAATGAAAATTGAATTGCCAGAGATTCTCCAAGGGCTAGTCTTGGCATCCTCAAGGGAGAGGGGTCTTGCACGGACACTCACATGAATCCTCTCCATTCTCAAGTGTTTCTTCCCTCTCCGATGCAGGCAAAGGAATCAGCAACGGAGCTCTCAAGTGTGCTGCAAATTCAAAAAGAGAGAAAGAGAGAGGCACGCGCCAAGAGGAAGAAAGATGAGGATGTAAGGAAGAGAGAACGGGCGGGTTTATTCCTTACTGAAGAATCCTAGCCCTCGCCTTTCAATTTTAAAGTTTGGGTAAATTTCTAAAATTGTCTCTAATTCTTCGCAAATAAAATATTTTTTATTAATATTCTGTTTTTTTTTTTATGATGACAAAAATATTCTTAAAATGATAGATATTAAAATCGAATTGGTTAGTCAATAATTTAATTAGTGAATTATTAGTTGAATTGATGGACTCAGTTATAAATAAAAAAAATACGAAATTATAAAAAAATAAAAAAAAAATTAAAATTTATATCTTCGCAAATACATTAATAACAATTAACATCAATTTTAGACTTAATTAATAATATAAAAATAAAAATAGACAATAAATTAGTCACTATTTTAACATAAAATATTTTCTCAACTTAAATAATAATCAAAAATAGCATAATTACAACGAAAGCAAAATCGCAATTTAATTAGCTTATCTAAAATTCAAATGCCAAATCAACTTTATAATTACACTTGTTCTGAGGGTTACCAGAAATTGGATTGTGTTTGGGCTTGAACGTGAGGTCCAAGCTCTTAGTGAGGTGGTTTCCGACTTAGCCCGTGTCAAGTAGTCGTCGTCCGAGTTTTTTGTAAGGAGATGAGGGGTGGTACCTACAAAACACTCTGATGCCTAAGTCAACAAGAGTATAAGCAGGTTTATAGTGTATTGGATCGTAAGTATACCTGAGAGTGTTAGTGTATTTATAGGTGATGAGCCAATAATCACCGTTGAAGTAGTTCACTATTGATGGTGGATAACCGTTCCTTTATCTAGGAGTTGTTGAGATCTCTCTTCTAAAAGTGGATGTGAGATATTAGGGGTTATTTATAACTCCTTTAGGGGAGAGTTATTACTTTGTAGAGTTTATGGTAACTGTCTTTTGAGCTTTCTCTGCTTTTGGACCAGGTATGAACAGTGCCCCTACTTGAGTCCGATCTTTTCTTAAGTCAGATTCAGGTATGCATGAAGTCGGACAAGTGCCGAGAGGTAGAGCTATCACATCGGGTTTTTCATATCTCCATTTTCAAGTCGGAAATCCGATGTCATTTTAGAATGCCAACCGGTGGGATGTAGTTACATTTGTAACCGTGTACGTTCTTTAAATGAGGGAAGGGGTTTTGACAATTTCGCCCCTTGGGTCTTATAAATATCCCTTCCTCGTTTTCTCTCTTCTATTTCGTTTCTTCTTCCTCTGTGAATTTTGCGCTCTTCTTTCTTCCTTAAGCTTTTTCATTTTCTTTCATCTTCTTGTATTGGAGCTTCATTCCTTTTTCCAAAGAACTCTAAAGAACGAGGAATCATCTGTTGCTCTGCCGCACCTGTATCAGCTTTTGGTTTCTTTGAAGAAAATAGAGGTTAGTTTTTTCGTTCTATGTAGTGTTTCCTTATTTATTAGAAAACCTTTGAATGTAAAATCTTTGCTTGTTGGTAGTTTCATGGAAGTTAATTTTGTTGCACTTCTTTGTTAGTTGGTTTATTTCTCGTTGTTATGATACTGTCAGTGGTCCCCTTTATGTGTTAGGATGCCCCTAAATGAGATTGTTGTGGCTTTTTTAAGAACAATGTCATTTTTATTTTCTTAAAAGATACTCCTTTTGTGGTTGTTGATTATTTTTATCTATGGAAGGGAGTTTTCCTTGCTTTCAACTTGCAGTGATAATTTTTATTTTGTAATGTAGGTATAACTCTTCTATATGTCTCGTTTAACTATCTCAAAAATGTTGTCTAAAGGTCCCTGAGGATCTGTTGAAATGGGTAGATTCTTCGGTTCTTTCCGCAGTTCCTATAGTAGATAATGTTTTTATAGACGATTTTCGTAGACACCATAGGATTTGTAGTTCTAGAGATAATGAGGTGAAATATGAGATAGTGGCCCATGACCCAGAAGACCGAGTTAGCTTTAGCCGAGTTGCCATGTCGGAACCCCATTTTCTTTTTATGTCCAACTATCTTTTCACTCGACTTGGGATAGTTTTTTCATTTTTCGACTTTGAAATTGAGGTTTTGTCCTAGTGCAAAGTGGCTCCTTCCAAACTTCACCTGAATTTTTTGGGGTTTATGAAAATCTACCAACTTGTTAGCCATGAGCTTGAATTTTCGATTTCCTTGAAGATCTTTTTCTTCTTATTTCATCTTTCAAAACCTTTCAATTCCATTTCGAATAAACAACAATGGGTTTCCTTCTGGACTACTCAAGGTCGGAAGGTATTCATAGACCGGTCCAAGCTATAAGGTCGAGTTCGATGAAGACAAAGGGACCGACCTCATGAAAGGTTGGCCCACCGCCGACCTCTTCACAAAGAGTTCGGACAACCACCACAGAGGCCCAAGAAAGGCCCAAAATAGAAGAACCACCGCCTACTAGAAGGCGGTTGACCAAAAGATAAAGATCTCCTCCATAAAAGATAAGATAAGATAACCAACTTATCTCAAAGGAAGATCACCGAGCACTACTATAAATACACTAGAGCACCCAGGTATAACTAATACTCCAATTCTACAAAAAACCTGCTTAAAGCCCGTGCTGACTTAAGCTTCGGAGTCTCTTGCAGGTACCATTCCCCCCCGGTAATCAAGGTCCAGCAGCATCTCAAGCTCCAAACAAGTCAGACACAGTAGCTTCAATCACACCAGAAGATCTCACCCGAGACTTCTCTGTTTCAGGTAACCGTCGGAACAGAAGGTATTCTCCATATTTGATGATTCATTTCATGACTTCAAAAACTTCTTTTTCAAAGTTCGTGCTGCTAAGGGACACCATCCGTTCTTCTTAAATGAAAATAATGAACGCTATTTTCAACTATATTGGGTAGAGGCAGCTCCTGTCGATAACTATAATATGATATATTTGGATGAGGTCGAGGAAGCCGTAGTTGAATTCTTTCGAGAAGCTTGGGGGCGGGCTCCAAACCTTGATACGAAGAAGTTCCTTCTCGAAAAGCCGAGTTATGTTCGTACTGAGTCAGGTAGTTTTTGTTAATATTTGTAAATACTTGTTTGTTGCTACGACTTGTTTCTGATCCTCCATGTTCTCATGCAAAAAAAAATGAAGAGTGGCTCGAAATCTTGCCAAAAAATTCAGGAGGTAAAGAGGAATGCCAGAGCTCGAGCTGCACAGCTACAGGAGTCAGGGAGTCCTCCTCCTCTTATTCCCCCTTTCTCGGAGCCGAGTTTCAAAAAGCGAAAGACTTCGGAATCGGGCGGTTTCAATATTTACGACACTGGTTTTGACGGAGTGAGGTTTTGTCAGAAACATATCCTTCCTCATAGCTTCATTGCTATGGATGATGTTTCTATCAAAAACCACCTCCAAGTCTTGAAGAGTTAGAGAAAGCTCATTTGAATGCTACTCAACATTCTTTGGAGGCCTTACAGGCCGAGGCGGCCTCTCTCTGTGAAGCAAAAAAGGAATATAAGGAAGAGAAATCCAAACTGAAAACCAACCTCCTTAAAACTCGGGAGAAGGAAAGACAGTCCACAGCCACTTGTGCTATGGCCGAGGGGTTAATGAAAAAGGCTGAAGAAATCTACACTTGAGTTTTTGGAGAAAACTTGGATCTGAAAGAGGAGGTGAGGCAACTTAAGGATGATTATGCTGACTTGGAGGAGTCAGTTGCTGAGGGTACAGAGGAAATATTTGAGAACCTGAAGTCTCAATTTCAGGTTATTGCTCCCGATTTGGACCTTTCTCCTTTTAACCTGGATATGGTCGTGGTTGATAGGAAGATTGTCCCTCCTCTCTAAGAAGGGGACATTAACATGTCCAATATGAAGACTTCGGGGGAGCCCTTGGTAGAGTCCCCTCAACCAGAAGTCGTTCCGTCCGAGGAAGCAATGCCGAATTCTTCCCCTCAACCTAAAAAACTCCAAAAGATAATCAAGATTCTCCGCTCTGTCATCGTCTTGCAACTCACCGAGGTGGGTTATGACCTGCATCTAAAAAATAACAATAGAATATGGTATGAGAACCGGAAGTTCTCAGTACGATAACAGTGCTCAGTAATGTAAGATATAAGATTTTGGGACGCTAGAGGCAATCCTAGAACTTCATATCAATCATAAATATTCAAGCTTATAAAATAGATAAACAAATCCTTAAACAGATCAACTAACTTAGGGGATTTTTAAACTATCAGTTCATCGCTATCTCATAGCCTTCACCAGCCTAGCCTCCATGAGATCCCATCGCCACCGTCTTCCGAACCTCCTCAATCCAGCAGAAAATACAAGTAACTAATACAAGTAAAGCACAAGTAATTAGCATGTATAGAAGGTAAGGCAAGACACAATTAAACATATTATACAATTAGGCAAACAATGCAAGTCAGCAAAGCAAACAAACATATAGAATATGCACATGATGAATGCCTATCCTATTTGGTTGTGATATCACATTGTCGGTTTAACTGCCAACCTGACACATTTTCATGGGAATGTTGCCTTTAAGTCACAAATATAAGTGGGATCCCCCTATGGATATAGTGCCGGGCACACTACCCACGGATAGGGGTGGCAAGTGGGGAAGCCCGCCCCGCTCCGCCAGAAGCCTGCCCTTAGGCGGGCTGGCGCGCCTCGTCCCGCCTAGTGAGGCGGTCCCAGAATCCCATAAAAGCATAAACAAATTATAATTTTTATATACACAAACATTAAAATCTTTGTAATTATAAATATCTAATAAACATAATTATAAACCAAGTTTTCATCCAAAACATAATCATAAATATTGTTTCCAAAGCAAAAAAAACATAATCCAAAACATAATTATAAATATTGTCTCTAAAACAAAATAATCATAATCCAAAACGCTCAATTTTCATCTTCATTCTCTTGTAAGTTGGGTTGGGAGAAGTTGGGTTTTGGTAAAAAAAATTATAAAAATACCCCTTACTAAAAAATACTAAGCCCGGCGGGGAAGCCTGCCCCGCCCTGCCAAAGCCCGCGGTTTAAGCGGTGCAGGTTAAGCGGGATTTTGCTATTTGGCGGCCCCAATTTTCTAACCCAGGCCGCCTTTTTTGGCGGGTTACTGATGAAAAGTCATTTTAGCCTAGTTTTACTACTCTTTTTCTTTGATTTTCATTGGCTTTTATGCACTTTCTTGAGCCACAAGTAAGCCAATTGGGTGGAATTTCATGTTTCCTTAGATTCAATCAACCATGGATGAATTGATGCATTTTCATGAGTTTTTGTGCCATAATTGCTTATATGACAAGAAGAAGAATAACTCTCATGATTATAGCATAGCTTTGATGCAATTGTTGATTGATGATAGGTGGAATAAAGCTTGGAAGAAGGTTGCAAGAATGGGCATGGAAAGAAGGGATTCACGTTTGAGCTCACGTTTGCCTCAAACGTTAACTCAAACATGAGTAGCAGCTGAAAAACACCCTGGATGTCGCCCACGTTTGCGCCAATGTTTGCCTCAAACGTTGAGGCAAACGTTGGCTGAAGATGAATCAGGGGAAGGGGCCAACGTTTGCCAGCGTTTGCCTCAAACGTGAGGTCAAACGTTGGCGCCATAAAAGCAAAGAAGAGCACCTCTGTTTGATGCATTGGATGAGCCACGTTTGTGCCAACGTTTGCCTCAAACGTTAGGCCAAACGTTGGCCAAAGGAGTAGTATGGGAGAAGCCACGTTTGAGCTCACGTTTGACCTCAAACGCTGGCTCAAACGTGGATGGCAGCAAGTTGGCCGAGCTGCATAATTGGCACACGAAGACGTTTGAGTCAACGTTTGCCTCAAACGTTGACTCAAACGTAAATCCCCAAGGCCCAAGCTACAAACGAATTTCTTCCCAACACCAAGAGCAATCAACAGAGGCTTTTGTCAACCTAATTCCATCAAGAGCAAGGGCCCAATTCAAGGTTTGAAGATCATTAGAAGAGAGTGCTGAGTGTATAAATAGTTTAGAATTTAAGTTTTACGGGGTTTTCTTTGGAGAATTTTTAGAGAGCCTTTTCCTTTGAGAGAGTTTGATTTAATTTTCAGTTTTCGTTGCTGTTAGAGTTTCTGGGAAGAAGAATTGCATTCTCTTCCTCTGGGTTTTCTTGTTTTCATTTCCTGCATACTTGCTTGAGTCTTGGGTGTTGAGAATTGAGAAAATTCTGTCTCAATCTCACCTTGAGATCTTTCTTTGCTTTGAGTTACGACAATTGAGAAATTGATATTTGAATTCCTTTATTTCACTGCTGGATCTTTAATTCTCTTGCAATTGAATTTTGAATTTGGATCTAGGAAGGCAGTGAGATCTAGACTTGGCTATCTAGTCTCTTGAGTCCTGAGATCTATGTTTTTAAATTTTAATTTCCTTGTTTAATTGCTACACCAAGCTTATTTTCATTCCTATTTGAGATCTGGTTCAATTGAATTCATCTTCCACTCTGTTTGTTGCATTTTATTTTCCTTGTTTAATCTCTGCAATCCCACATCCCTAACCCATTTGAGATTCAAGCAATTTAGATTTCTTGCAATTTAAGTTTCTGCAATTTACATTACTTGCCCTTTAAGATTCAGCTCTTTTAATTTTTCTGCACTTTAAATTCTTGTCAATTACCCCTCTCCCTTTACATTTCATGCAATTTAGCTTCTGTCAATCACAAATCACACTACTCAACTCTTGTTTGCTTGACTAAATCAACCACTAAGCTAAAATTGCTCAATCCTTCAATCCATGTGGGATCGACCTCACTCCCATGAGTTTTATTACTTGATGCGACCCGGTGCACTTGCCGGTGAGTTTTGTGTCGGATCGTTTTTCGCACATTAGTTATGCCGGCCAACCCGGCGGGTTTAGGCCTGTTTGCCACCCCTACCCGCTGATATAGTGCTAGGAACACTCTTGTGATCCGAAAGGATGCGAGCGGGATACTCTGCCATAGACCTCACATCTCAACGTAAGCGGGATAAACCAACCATCGTTATGCCGTTGCCGCGACCTCGACAAGCGGGATTAACCAACCGTCCTTGCCAGGCACATAGCATCTCAAAAATCTCAGTATAAAATAGTATTTCGGTGGTTTTTAGAAATCATTTTCAGTACTCAGTAAGGCCATCATTCCACTCCGAGTCCTAGACTCGTCTCAAGCATCATCAAATACATAACTCTACAATTTCATCATACCAATCATCTTTACAGTACTCCACCACTTCACTCAACTAATCCACCCTCAATACTTCAGAATCCCAAGGCTCCGTCTTCTAAACTTTATACCAAAAAATATCTAGTTAACTCACTTATGATATTTCTTTATGTTTCAAAGACATAAAACATGTTAAGACGCCTTAGATAAGCTTTACGGAAGTTCACAAGCTCGCCGAGAAGATAAAACGGTTAAAAACAAGGTTTTCATTGAAAAACGGGACAGGTTGCATACGCACAAAGGTGTGCATATGCACACAAAGTAAAATTTTCCATTCTATGTGCACGCATGGATACGTGCGAACGCCCTCAATAGAAAGCACTTCCCAGCGTGTGCTTACGCATGATGTTGTGCGTACACACAACTTGCAAAATTCACAGGGGTGTGTGTGCGCACCAGAGTGTGTGAATACTCTCAACAGTAGGCATATCCCTGTGTGTGCGTACGCAGCGGTCTGTGCGTACGCACGTTTTTAAAATTTTACAGGGTGTGCGTGTGCCCACAGGTGTGCCGACGCACAAGTAAAAATATGGCCCCTGCTCAGAGCATGCGCACAATAGTGTGCGTGCGTCACAAACATGAACTCACAATTTTTGTAACATCACAAAAATAAGATTTTTGACACCAGCTTCCAACGATCATATATTTTTCTACAAAATTCCAATTTCCACAAAATATATACCGTTTTAAAGCTCTTTGAATTATCTTTAATTATATAAATCAATTTCAAAAATTATAGCTTAAGATATGATCCGCCAAAGTTGGCCCAAAATCCATTTTTACCAAAAACCTTAAAAATCCAATTTCACCAAATCTCTCAATTCAAACCAATTGCTCTTCATCCAAACCAGTCCTAATGTATCTAAATTACATTCATATATTTTTCAATTTATTCCACAACCTACAATTCACATTTTCATCATTTTCACACCTAATCATCATTCAATTTATTAATCTCTCAAACAATATGCAACAACATCGCACATCAATTCCTCATACATAAAATCATCACTTACCACCCATCATCATCATAATAGTCATCCACCACCAACCATAGCTCAACATCAATAATTCATCATCATGCAACATTAACTAAAAAATCAACACCATTTATGCACAACAACCTCATTTCAACAATTATCAACAATTAATCCAATCCTATCCTAAATTCCACTAGTCTAAGTGTCCAGAAATATTACATATTACATAGAGAAAATCGAAACCATACCTTGGCCGATTCTCAATATGCACCAAACACTAAAATTTGACCTCAACCAAGCTTTCACAAGTTTCCAAGTTCAATCAAGCCATCATACACAATCCAAAAGCTCCAATAATTATAAATTCCAAGCTATACACAATTAATTCATTATAATTAATACCTAAGGTTTACCAAAATCATAAATCTACAAGGGTTCAATACATTTTTACCTCACCCAATAGTTTTGGAAAAGCTCTCACCTCTCTCCTCTTTCCTTTCAGTTGTGTTTGTGTTGTTTAAGTGATGAATGGGCTAAATAGGGTTCATTTAAGTAGTTATATATGTTGGGCTTAGGCCCAACTTGGGTCTGGTCATACCCGTTAGTATTTTTGGCCCGTTTGGCTCAATTTTGGGCCAAACCTTTAAAATTAGAGCCTAGTATTCAAATTTAATTATTTTTAAAAGATTTTCTATAGTTTTTACTGCTCTCACACAATACCAAATAGATTTAAGTCGGTACTGCCGGCTAATTTATTGGTACACATTTTTACACAATTTTCTGTAGAAAATTACATTTTCCAACTCAGAAAAATCTACTGAGTCCAAAAATCATATTTGAATTTTCTAATTAACATTCTAAATTTTTGGATCCTATTTTGGGTAATTAATTTAATTTAATTAAGCGGTTAATTAATCGCGGCTCTTACAACTTTGGCAAGGGATACTCCATAACGACCGATGCAGTGGAAAATTCCTCCAACCGAAGGGACAAAACTTCAAGAAGGATGGACATGCTCTTAAGCATCCTCAGGGGCAAGGCAACTTTAGAGGAGCAAACTTTGATTAGTTTCGCCAGACGAGAGGAAGAGGTATATGCTTTAACTGTGGACTGCCTGGACAAATTGCCAAAGATTGCCATCGTGGAAGGAACTAGGATGCGAGTCAGAATCAGCAACGAGGCCGGATGTTTGCTTTGGATGCATGTGATGCGACGGCATCGGATCTTCCGATGAGAGGTAAGCGTATACTTTGGGTATAATATGTTGCCTGGACCTAAGGGTAGCTTAGTTCTATCTATTGGAAATTCGTCATTAGGACTGAAAGAGCTTAGAGTTTTGTTAGAGTAACTAGTGGGAAATGGAAGTTTTGGCGGGCGTAGCTGAAAAAGTCAAATTCTTAATGATAAATAATTAGAGTGACGCGACAGAAGGTGTGTAGGGACATCAACACGGTAGGATTATGATGAATAAAGTCATGTGGAGCCAATACAGAGTAGAGAAAACCGTGTGGGAGCTCAAATCTAAGGTAGAGATGAGCTACCATCATTGGTATTTGGACGACTCAAATTTTGGGAACAAAATTCCTAATTAGGATGGATGGGAGAATGTAAGAATTGAAAATAATTAACCAGTTAATTAACGTAAAATAATAATAAATTAATTTCTCAAAAATAGGTCAAAAATCTAGAAGTCTTAATTTTAAAATTTGGATGTGAAATTTGTATTAGTAGAATTTTTCAAGTTGGAAAATGTAATTTTCTACGAAAAATTACGTAAAAATGTGTACCGATAAATTAGCCAGCAGTACGGTTTAAGTCTGTCCGGTACTGCGTGAGAATAATAAAAACCTTAGAAAAACTTAAGAAAATAATTAAAGTTAAAAATCAGGTGCTAATTCTAAAGGTTTGACCCAAAGTTAGGCCAAATAGAACAAAAACGCTAATAGATTGGACTGGACCCAAGTTGTGTCCAACTCTTATAACACATTTAAATGAGCATTTCAGCTCATTTCCTTCATCCAAAGAGAGAGAACACAGTGAGTGAAGAAAGGAAGAAAGGGAACCCCATTGTTACTATTCACATTCATCTTCCCAAGCTCATAACTTGAGTTACAGGGCTACGATTGACAAGCCATTTACAGCCACGCGAAATTCTTAACGAGCTCTTCAATTTTAGATAAACAAATTTGGTAAGCTTTTGAAATCCATACTCCAATTTTCAGCCCGAACAAATTTGTAATTTTACATTTGGTTTTTTAATAGATTTTGTAATTTTGGTTGTTTAGGTGTGATCTAGTAGCGGGTTATTATTGGATTTTGTTTCAATCTACTGTGGGTAAGGTAAGATTACTCTCAACCCTTGTAAAATTGTGTATTTAGAAATGCTAAGTATTGATATTTATGAGTTAATTGTGTATAGCTTGATAATTGTGATATTGGGAGCAAGAGGAGTTGAGTTGGTGGCTTGATTGAGCTTGGTTATGATCCATTGGTGACTTTTGTGCATATTGAGAATCAGCCAAGGTATGGTTTCAATTTTCTCTATGTAATATGTAATGTTTCATGACATTTAGTCTAGTGGACCTTAGGATAGGATTGAATTGGTTGTTGATAATTGTTGGATTGATAATGTATGATGATTTTGATGGATGTAATGATTTTAATGAGATTATGATGTTATTGTTAATGAATGATGTTAAGTATTGATATTGGTATTGAATGATGTAACTTATGAGGATTGAAGATGATATATGATGAATGAGGTATATGAATGGTTGGACTGTGTAAATTTGTTAATATTGATTTTTTTATTTGGAAGTTGTAGGTCTTGTTGAATTATAGTGAAAAGAGATAGAAAGATTTAGTAAAATAGGTATGAAAATGATTGAAGCACAATGAAATGGTAATTTGTAGTTTGTGGTAGTATTTTGATGAAATTGAGCAGGTTTAGATTGATTGGGTTTTGGAAGTTTTGGAAACTAGAGAATGTTGCATGGTTTTGTAAGACATTGTTGAATTATTTTTGTTTTAAATTAAAGATGATTTCAAGAGCTTTAAAATGAAATAAAGTTTAAAGAAAACGAAGTTTTGTAGAGGATCTTATGAACATTGGAAGTTCGGTGCAAAATTTTGAAATTTTACAGCTTTAAAATTTACTTAAGTCTGCTAAGGCTTGTGTATGCGGTACACGCACGCGACGCGGGTAATGGTCTCTGTCCAGCATTTTTGTGTACGCAGCACATGAATGCGTATGTGGCATGGTCCAATTTTACTTGGATGCGTATGCGGCACATTGGCATGCGTACGTGGCACATTGGCATGCGTACGCGGATGCGTTTTCTTTGACGTGTGCATACGCACAACAGGGTTGAGCGTACGCACAAATCCTGTTTTGCTGAAAACTTATTTTCTTCACTTTTTCAAGAATTCTCTAGCTTTCTAAACTTCTTTAATTACCATTAAGATTTCTATATAGTAATTAGGCCCTAAAACTATTAGAGATGAGTTAGTAAATTAAATTGATGAGTTTCTATTATAAGTTTGGAAGACAGTGAGTTGCTAGATGGTGACAGAGTGGATGATATTTTGATATCTCTTTTGTGTATTTTGGATATTTTTGTTGTAGACTGTTTCTATGTTTTGTATTTGTTATTTTGGTTGCCTTATAGGCTAAATTTGAGAGGCATATGTTGCTGTTTAAATTTTCAAAATTTCTGTATTATTTGTATGTCACCAGTCGGCCTAAACTCCGCGGGCTATGACGAGTGTTCTTTTGCCTATCATCCTTATATTTCTCCATTGTTAACCTCTAGGAGGGACTTACACAAAACATAGGGCGGAGAATCTACATATATATATATATAACATTCCAAGTCCCAAAAGAGTTCTTTGCTTCCAAAGAGCCTCCAAAATGCTCAATGATGTGCTTCTCAACCTACATCTGAAAAAAAATAGTAGAATATGTATGGAATGAGAACCGGAG
This sequence comes from Arachis duranensis, assembly GCF_000817695.3. Taxonomy (NCBI): domain Eukaryota; kingdom Viridiplantae; phylum Streptophyta; class Magnoliopsida; order Fabales; family Fabaceae; genus Arachis; species Arachis duranensis. The sequence continues at coordinate 61,880,114 of NC_029773.3, forward strand.
ATTCTTAGTATGGTAAAGATGTCCAGATAGATAATATACAAGTTTCCAAAAAAGTTAGAGGCTTCCTAAAGCTCTGACACTCTAATTTTAACTTAAAGATTATAATAAACTATAAATTCGGTACTCTATCCAAGGGATTCTAGTTCTAATCTAACTCCTATGTCTGTTCTATGGATGATGAATCTCATCTGTCAGTTATATAACTAAACCCGACATGTGTGGTAGTTAACCTTGGAAGACCCTCTGTTCACGCATCCCCAAGCTCAAAAATATCCATGGAAAAAATTTTCAAGTCAAATATATATATATATATATATATATACCCAGTGATGACAAGCCACTGCATTCACCCAGGAAACTTCGTGTCTCAGATAGTTCAAATATATAAGTCACATGAATATTTCAATCATAATTCATCAATGTCAACAACATTCTCTATCATGTCTCATTCATTACTTTTAATATCTCATCAAATCAATCATTCACTTCTCAACTCTCCTTTGATACCAAATCTAGCTTCCTCAATACACTTACTCCTATTCCGTAGCCTAAAACCTAGCTATTGGACATTAAACAAAATTTTCAACGGTTTAAAAAACTAGAAGAATGGTTAAAAACTCAAAAAATTAATTTTTACAAAATAGGATGGTCATGCGTACACATGCCACCTGCATATGCATGGGGTCAAAATTTGCCATAGTCATGTACACAAACCACCCTTGCGTATGCGAGTGTTGTAAGCAGAGGGGTTGGCCCGCATACGCGAGAACATCGCCGTGTACGCATACGTTAAAAATTTTCCATTCTTGCGTTTGCATGAGTGTAAAAATTGACAAAGTCATGTACGCATCCACCTCATGCGTACGCAAGTATGTTGAACAAAGAAAATTCTCGCGTACGCATGCATGTTTCCGCATACGTATGCCTTGTGTTTTTCCAAAAAGCTGTTAAGTCTGTAGAAATCAATTTTACAAACCTAACTTCGAACGCGCATAACTTTTTTGCTAAAAATCATTTTTAGTCCGTTCTTCACATTGTAAACTTCACGGATATATTTTTCGTTCAAGAGAAGTCTTAAATAATTTGACGATTCGAAGGCCAAGTTGTGGCCCACTGAAGTTGGTCAAAAATTAATTTTTACCTAAAAATACCAAACCTCAAATTTTCCAAAATCTTCAATTCAAATCCATTATTTTACCACCCAAAACATCACCATATGCCCCTAACCATATTCACACACTTTCCATTCATTCCACAACATACCAACATACAAATTTATCCAATCCATTCAACAATTTCCAACAATAATCACTCATCCTTGACAATTCATATAATTCAACTTATCTTACAGTTAACTAACTTAAGTTTTCATGTAACATTATATATTAACTACAAAAAACCAAAACCATGCCTTGGCTGATTCCTCCCCAATCCCGAAACACCTCAAAAGTCCTCTCCTCTACAAGCTTCAAGTCTCGAAATATCTATTCAACAAGCTCAACCACCAAAATTTCATTCCAAACCACCAATTGGACTCTAATTCAACATAAAACTCAGTCTAATTCATATAATATCAATATAATTAACATGGGTTTTACTAATCTAAGAATTCACAAGGTTTAATAGTTTCCTTACCTTATCATGGATTAATTAGACAAAACCCAACAATTTTCTCAAGCTAGTTCAATTCTAAAACATCAAAACACCATCATTTTCAATGCCCATAAACCAAAATTTTGAAATTGAAAGGAGAAAGGGATGGGTGAGAAAATTCAAACTTCTTACCACTTTGTTTGGATGGGTTTGGAGAGTTCGACACGGTGGTCGCGTAGTCACAAACGGTTCGGCGATCGGAGCTCCAGATTGAAAGATTTGTGGAATTGAAATTGGAGAATATTTGGGGATAAGGTTCTTGGTGTGATTCTCTTCTCTTCAGCGTGGCTCAAGGAATGAAAGGGAAGAAAGCTGATTTTAGTATTTTATATGTTGGGCCTTGGATCTGGTTTGAGTCTGGTCCAATCAGTTCGGACCATTACTCCGGTTTTAGGCCAAAATCTTTAAAATTAGTGTTGAAATTTGTATTTTAAATATTTTTACTTCTCTAGATTATAAAAATTTGATTTTCTAATTTATTTGAATAATAATTAACTTATTAGCTAATAATTTATTAATTTATCAGAGTTTACATCTTACATAATCCAAGCTCAAGCCTAAATTCAATTTAACCATTAGCCACCCAAATTTATAATTTTGCAAAAGCTACAGTTATTATAAACTCCAAGACAAACCTCCAAACTCAACCATTTTCATAGTTTAGCTATATTCAAGTAATTCAAGCTTATGTATCAGCACTATACTTCAAATCTTAAATTGTACTATATAACCAAAATCAAGCAACATGAACAAAAATTTTAGCAAGTGTAGGACAAATTCTAGTAAACATATTGGTGCACGAAATTGTGATCATCAATGGCGCCATCAACATGGTACGCACAATTGCAATCTCAACTCTTTATCACAACTTCGCACTACTAACCAACAAGTGTACTGGGTCGTCCAAGTAATAAACCTTACGCAAGTAAGGGTCGATCCCACAGAGATTGTTGGTATGAAGCAAGCTATGGTCATCTTGTAAATCTTAGTCAGGAAAACTCAAATGGTTATGAATGATGAATAAAACATAAAGATAAAGATAGAGATACTTATGTAATTCATTGGTAGGAATTTCAGATAAGCGTATGAAGATGCTTTGTCCCTTCCGTCTCTCTGCTTTCCTACTGTCTTCATCCAATCCTTCTTACTCCTCTCCATGGCAAGCTGTATGTAGGGTTTCACCGTTGTCAGTGGCTACCTCCCATCCTCTCAGTGAAAATGTTCAACACACCCTGTCACGGCACGGCTATTCAGCTGTCGGTTCTCGATCATGTCGGAATAGAATCCAGTGATTCTTTTGCGTCTGTCACTAACGCCAGAAATACTGAATTGAATAAGTCATTATTACTTTTGATTTGGAATTAAATAAGAATACAACCAGAAATACTATTTTATTTGGACTTTAGGATTCAATAGGTGCCACACTCAAATATAAATAGTGACTTCAGAGATTTTGTCCCTAACACATCAAAGTTGCTTTCGTAACATTTTTCCCATCAAAAGAGTTGTGATTCAGCCCTATCAGACATACATAAGGTTTTGGTTGAGGAAGATCAAATAACAAAACCCTTTTAATTTTCTTTACGAATTTAGGTATGATTTCATACTCTTAGCTCTCTTTTTTTAATGATTTAACATGGATGGTCTTGGGATTAAGAAAACCATGAATTTCCAACATGAAGTAGTAGCAGAACGTGGTGCAAAGACAGATCCAGAAATTGACTAAAAGTTGAGAATGACTATGATGAATGGAGAGTGAACGTAGCACAAAAATTGAGTAGCTTGGAAGCTGAAGTTAGATTAATAAAAATGCTAATACTTTTCATGTTTATTGGATTGATTGTGACCATTGTAATTAGTGGCATACTTTGTATCATATAAATGTCCAAGTAAACCTATAAGTGGAATTATATTATGTTGTTCTGGTTAGACTTTTGAGCAAGAATGTATTTATATATAATTATGTCTTGAATTTTCTAATAAAACTAGTTTTTTGAAATTGCTTATTTAATTCAATATGCCTTTGTTGATTATGACAAATGAGTTGCTAAATAATGCAAATTGGTAATCTTTGCAACATGTATAAATCATAACATTGTCTTCATAATGAAGAAAAATATAATATTGTCTTAGGATATACCACTTAAAATAAAGAAGGTTGAATAATAACACAAACCTGAAAAAAGAGCTATGCCAAAAAAAGGGCATATAAAATCATGACCATATCAACTACAATAATGAACTATTTGAATGATGGTCGTTTCGATGGTGAGCTTGGAAATGGAGTGAGTAGTGGGTGTTGTGAAGTGGATTTTGGAGATGGATCTACTTCCATTGAAGATGCCATGAAGGTTTTGCTTCAGGGTCTTGGGGAAGATATAAACAGGGAAGGTATTAGAAAAACACCGTTTCGTGTTGCCAAGGCACTTCGCGAAGGAACCAGAGGTGAACTTTCCTCCACAACTTTCTTCACTAGCATGATTTTTAACTTACTATTTGGTTTCAGTTATAGGTATCATTAGAAAACTATCAACCAAAAAAAAAAACAAAATCTGTTATTCCTTAAAGGGAATCTTGCAAATATTTTACAAACTGTGTCTTTTGCTACATGAAATGGATAAAATTTAAGGAAGTGACTTGGGGAGAAATACTACAGAATACTAATTAATGCCTAAGATGATCTCGTGTCTTTTATCTCAATATTTTCTTTTTCCAAAAAGAAAATCACAGTGGAGAGTGGATTCTCTCCAATACAGAAAAAACTGGATGGTGTCAACTGTGATCTCTCACTCTTCATTGTTCTCTTTTTCATATTTATTTTTGGCCCACTTATAAAATTAATGGTGAAAGATCACATTTCATTTCCTCAAGTGTTAAAAAAACTAGAGAAGATCTATTTTCACCATAGTGAGAATTTACTGTAGATTTTTGTCTGTTCATGTACTTAATCCCATTGAGGCAGTTATTGGATGCATTTGTCGTTTTGCTCCTTTTCTATGCATTTGTGTGATAGGGACATAGGGAAGACTTTTCCTATCAAAGTATACATTGTTTATGGATTTTTTAAATAAATAAAATAAATATTTTATTTACCAAAATAAATTATTTGTAGTGTTTTGACCAAAATGCATCATATTTCTTATCTTGTTTACACGGTAAACAAGATAAGGCGACATAGAAATAAAGTGTATATATCATTTACAGTGGATGAGATACGTATAATTTTATTTTGTTTATACTATAAACAAGATACGTGAATAATTATGACGTTTACACTATAAACGGTATACGTAAAGACAAATTTTTAATAGCTATAAAAGGATGTGCAACCTTTTGTATTCTCCACAAATATTTCACTATTTCTTCTCTACCTATTTTTTTCGAAAATAAGTCAAAATGTCTAGTAGTAGCGAATATTTTGATTGTAAGTGTGTATCCGAATTGTCGTATGAAAAATAGTAATAATAGAGTGATATTTGAGTGTGAGAATCTCATTATGTTGCGTACCCAGCAGTAAGTTCTTTGTCCGAATTGAAGAGTCTGATATTGAGTAGCGTCGGTAGAAGCGGGATAAAATAGATCAGAAGGGTATGCCGGTAGGGTATAGGCTGCTAGTACAGATGGAAAATGGAATTTTTCGATTTCGTTTATTTTGACTCCATGGCGACGAGCACATGCGCCTAATGTTGGTCATCCATGGGAGAATCATGGCGAAACAAGTGATGAAGCTTTCTGCGGAAGTTGATGACGTCGGTGGTGGTAGATCTGGCTTGTTAAACTTCGTCCAAGATGACTTACTTCTCGCACCAAAATCGCTTCACGTTGCTAGTTCAGTGGAAGACATGGACGTTGACGGTGCGGACTACGTTGAGGAGTATGTTGTGGATAGCAACAAGAGCAGTTCTTCTAAGGATTATAATGAAGAGGAGTTTGTACTAGAGACCCTCGGTTGAGGCATCATGTCGGTATCTCTTCTACCTGTCCTGCACTCAATTTTGGTCTTGTCATTCGTACCCAGTCACTACGTTATGTTAGATCTGGACGCAATGCAAGAGAAGGACGAGGAGAAGAATCCACTATGCTACTGACAGACCTATTTCCACCAGATTTCGTAAGGAGATGGATGATGGTGAACACTAAAAATAAAAGGTGTGGTCTATACAGGTAAACCAGTCATACCCGAAGAGGTTGACCAAACCAATAGACAGACGAGGCTTAATTTACGGTTGTTACTTTGTATGTCTTTGGTTTAGGGTTTATGTTTGCAAAGTTCATGTGTTTATGTGGTATAAGTCTTAGACTCTCAGATACGAGACAATGGTATTCGGTGGTGGGAGTGATTCACTCTTTTAGGATAAAGTAGGCCCAACCCTGGTAAATAATAAAAAAACTGAATCAAGAATGCATAAACCTATAAAACTATAAGAATTTTAACGTAAAATATTTTATTGACAAACATTAAATAACGAATTAATTGTAAGCTATTTTAACAAATAACTACAAACTTTTAAATCATAAATTTATTTAAATAAAAAAGTTTATTTAAATAATAAAAATATTTAGTAAATTTACTTAAATATTTAGTAAATAGAAACATAAAATATTTTGCTACTTAATTAAGTTTATTAAAAATTGTTAATAATCTAAATTAATAACTAAATTAATAAACATATGCTTAATAATAATTTAGATTAAAAAAACTAAACAAACATTTAATTAACAAATTTATTTTAAAGCATACCTAACATCATACCCTAGCATTTAAACCATTCTTAAGCCATATATTCATTCGCCTAATATATACTGCATACTATAAAAGTACCCTAAGTATGACAACAAATCTATACTTTAACATAAACATAAAATGAAAAACAACACCAATCTCAAAATTGCCTGCCCCTACAATGTGACAAGTCGCGTTCAGTCGGTTAATATCTGCATCGTGATTATGAACGCGCGTCATATGTTTTAAGTAATTCAGAAATATGATTAGAAAAGGGTAAAAGTGGGAGAAAAAACCAAGAAATAGAAGTGAAAAGCTTTTAATCGATGCTACGGTTGAAATGCATGTACAAACGTTATATATATATATGCCTCTTCTATTTTTATCTCGTTTACACTGTAAACGAGATAAGGATTTTACACAATACATGTACAAACGTTATATGGCCACGTTGTCTTGTGCCTGTAAACGAGATATGTATAAAATAAGAGATCCGAAGAAAACGCTACAAATTGTTTATTTTGGTAAATAAAATGTTTATTTTATTTCTTTAAAAAAAATCCATTGTTTTATTTGTCAACGGTTTTGTTCCTTCATTTTTGGCTCCTTTCCCAACTGCTTTACAATTTTCCATTTTCTGCTTAATATTCATGAATACTACTTAAAAAAAAGGTAAATAACCATAGTTTCTTGAATGCTACTTTTTTTAATCATAAGGTGATCTTATAGGTTACAAACAAAAGGTGAAGGACATTGTTCAAGATGTACTGTTCCCTGAAGCTGGTTTGGATAATAAAGTTGGTCATGCCAGGAGAGCAGGTGGACTAGTGATTGTTCGAGATCTTGACCATTTTTCCTATTGTGAATCTTGCTTGCTCCCATTCCAAGTTAAATGTCACGTCAGTTATGTCCCTTCTGGTCAAAGAGTTCTTGGTTTAAGCAAATTTTGTCGTGTTGCTGGCATATTTGTGAAATGGCTCCAAGAGCCTCAGCGTCTGGCAGATGAGATTTGTTCTGTTTTGCATCAGCAGATACAACCTGCAGGTGTTGCTGTTGTACTTTAATGTACTCATGTCCACTTTCTGAACGTAGAGTTGCACATTCTTGACCCACACCACCAAGGATGGTTAAAGACACTTGTTTCTTTGGGTTCTGAAGTTTTTGTGGACAAAAAGTCAAATGACTGGGCATATTTTCTTGGCCTTCTTAGGCTTAGAGGTACTGACATGGAAAAACTTAAGTTTAGTATATCATCTGACTCATGTTGGTGTCCTTCGCTTTCTATCAAAGTTTCCTCCGAAATTGAACCGGCCAATCCTGGAATGGTTGCTGCAGCAGCTTCAATTATTACGTCGTTGGGAGAGGATCCATTAAGGAAGGAGCTCGCAGAGACCCCCAGACGGTTTGTGGAGTGGATCCGGAACGTCCAAAGTAAACCGGATTTGAAGGTGAATAATTTTCTTTGTGGTAGGAGAGATCCTTTGAGCACTAACGGGGAAGTTGACTTAAATAGCAAGAGAGTTTGCGCCGAACTCAACGTACCCTTCTAGGCACAATGTGAGCTTCATTTGCTTCCATTTCATGCTGTTGTTCACATTGGTTACTTCATCTCTGATGGATTTAATCCTATTGGAAGATCTCATTTGCAATCAATAATTCATTTTTATGGTTTTAAACTTCAAGTTCAAGAAAGGCTAACAAGGCAGATAGCAGAAGCAATTTCTCCACTGTTAGGTGGAGATGTGATAGTAGTTGCTGAGGCAAGTCACATGTGTATGATTTCCCGAGAAATTGAAAAGTTTGGAAGTAACACGTCTACCATTGCGGTCTTAGGGCGTTTTGCAACCGATGTAATTACAAGGGCTTCATTCTTGAAGACTATTCCAAGCCATGCATCCTATAGGGCAATAATGCTTGCTTGAGTTCGCTTTAAATAATTTGCATTAGTTCCACTCAATATTTGCATATTTGAAAGTTTCAATGTCAGCAGTGCAGTAGGCAAGACATGGATGAATTCAGAAGAGATCATTTAATGAATTTTCTTAGAAAATTTTGAAACTGCTCTCATTTTGCTTCTGTGACAGATTTATATTCAGAAGTTGTCTGATTTTAGCTGTCAGATCTTGATCATTCTAAATAGTATCTTATGCTATACTTGTACCCTAAATCCCTAGAGAAGATTTGAAGAGATTCTTCCAGATTTTCATACTGGCAGACTGTGCTTCTAGAATGTTATTCGTGTTTGTACCCTGAAATTTTGATTATTTTCCTTCCAGGTTTTCATACTATTAGACTGTGCTCCTAGAAGGCTAGAATGTTATTCATGTTTGTACCTTGAAATTTTTTCTTAATGTTATATAGCTAGAATATTTTTACAAATTTTGATTATTTTCTCAAAGTTCACAAATGAACGATCTAGACTTATTTATTGTGCACGCAAATGACAGAGATTGCAAGTGTGCTAGGAGTCTAGGACATTGTGATGGTGGAATGGACATAGACATTAGGTAGATGGCATCTACTTGTGTTAACCTGATCATAATTATTCTAAAAATGGTGTCAATTAGTTGAAAGTTAGATAAGGAAGAATGAGAATTAGTAGAACCACAGTAACAGGGGCGGAGCTTCATTGGGGTAATGGGGTCATGGTTCCCAAATATTTTATAAAACAATTAGTAGTATTATTGTATATGATATTCTATGTCCAATTAGTTAGTTATTTTTGTTTTTCTAACTTAACTATATGAGCATCTAGGTTCGAATCTATCCACATCATATTGTACTTTATTTTTGAAAAAAAATAATATTTAGATATTTACAAAATATAATAATTCAATTTTTTTATAAAAATATGGTAATAATAAATTTAAAAATAATAATAAATGGTGTCTATCACGTTCGTGGGCATGCACAGGTTAATGACCCAAATTAGGACTAGTTTGGCATAAACCAAACAATGTTCAATGGGTTTTGATCACATTAACCAGTTTAATTGCTTATTCAATTTTATAATGAACAAAACAAGTCATCAGGATAGTTTATTAGCTTCTAGTCGAATTGTTGATTTTGGAAAATAAAAGAACAAGGCACACACACTCACGAAGAATATAAAATGAAGAGGAATATATTGAATGTATTTGTGTGTTGTTATTTATGAAATAATTACATATGTATTTATACTTTTCTTTGACGTCTAAACTTAATACATCCTAATAAACAAATAGTTTAAATTAAAACTAAATATAGACAACTTATTCAAACTGTGGTTTCTATTCATTCTTAAATTCTAACCATCAAGTTTATTTTTAACATTCTCCCTTAAACTTGATAATTTTTCAACTCCAATCATAATCCTTGACTTTGGAAAAGCATCATAGTTCAGAGGTTTTGTGAAAATGTCAATAATTTGATCAAGTGATTTCACATACTCACCTCCACATGCATGTTCTCAATACATTGTCGAATGAAATGATACTTTGTTTCTATGTGCTTGCTTCTGTCATGAAACACTGGATTCTTTGCTAGGGCAATCGCTGATTTATTGTCCATCATGATCTTGGTGGATTCAGCTTGCTCAAAATGAAGTTCCTTTATTAGTATCTTCAGCCAAATTGCATGACATGCATAGATAGTGGTAGCAATATATTCAGCTTCACAAGTTGAAAGAGTAACTATAGGTTATTTTTTTGAACACCAAGAAATTACATTATTTCCTAGAAAGAAAACAAATCCAATAGTACTCTTCCTGTCGTCAATATCCCAGCATAATCACTATCACAATAGCCCATTAATTTGAATTCATCTGAAATTGAATAAAACACGCCATATTCAAGAGTGCCTCTAAGATAGCGAAGAATTCTCTTGGTTGCCTTCATATGGGTTTCTGTTGGATTCTCCATGTAACGACTAACTAACCCAACTGAAAATAAAATGTCAGGTCTGGTACAGGTCAAATACCTTAAACTCCTCACGAGACTTCTGAATAATGTTTGATCAATTTTTCTTACACCTTCTTCCTCTTTGGAAAGTTTGACTCCACACTCTATAGGTGTATTGGTAGAATTGCAGTCTAGCAGTTAAGTTTCTTCAATAGCACTCTTGCATAAGCCTCTTGTGAGATGAAAATTCCATCCTCCATTTGTTTCACTTCAGTTCCTAGATAATAAGATATTAGTCCCATATCACTCATCTCAAATTCTTGAGCCATTACTTTCTTAAACATTATTTGATTGTTTCCAGTGAATATAAGATCATCCACATAGATACAAACAAATAACAAATTTCCTCTTTCCTCTTTCACATAGAGTGCATATTCATGAATGCACCTAGTGAAACCATTATTTTGAAAATACGTATCAAGAAGATCATTCCAAGCTCTTGGAGCTTGTTTCAGTCCATACAAGGCTTTTTTAAGCCTTAACACATTATCTTCACAATCCTTAACAACAAAATCTAATGGTTGTTCAATATAAACTTCTTCCAGAAGATTACCGTTCAGAAAAGTAGACTTCACATCCATTTGGTGGATTTTCCAGTTATTCTGTGATGCAAGTGACAACAATAGCCTTATTGTTTCCAAGCGAGCAACTAGAGCAAACACCTCATCATAATCTACTCCTTGCTTCTACTTATACCCTTTTGCAACGAGTCTTGCCTTATACCATTCTACATCACTTTTAGAATTTCTCTTAACTTTGTAAACCCATTTGACTCCAATAGCCTGATGACTACTTGGAAGTGATGCAAGTTTCCAAGTGTTGTTCTTCTCAATTGCTTGAATTTCTTCCTCCATAGCTTGTATCCATTTCTCATCTTTGACAGGTTCTTTAAAACTTAAAGGCTCATCATTAGAGAGTAAACACAGTAAATTTCCATCCTCTAGCATTTCTGTTTGCTTATAAAAATCAGGGAGACTTCGATATCTGTGAGGGTATTTGCTTGAACTAGAGGATGGAGATGACGATGATGAAGCTAGTGGGGTTAATGCTGGTGTTGAAGGATCGATTTTGCGTTGCACTTCTTGCATCGGGGCTTCTTTTTCCTAAAAGTAAGGCAGAAAATCATAAGTGGCTTCATTTTGTGTACTCCAGTCCCACTTTGTATTTTCTTCAAACTCAACATCTTTGCTTACAATTACTTTATTATTGATGGGATTGTAGAATTTGTAGCCTTTAGTATTCTCCTGATAACTGGTGCGGTATTTTACAACCCACAAACTAACCGGCAAGTGCACTGGGTCGTCCCAAGTAATACCTTACGTGAGTAAGGGTCGATCCCACGAGGATAGATGGATCAAGCAATAATAGCATTTGATAGGATTAGTTAGGCAAGCAGAAAATAGTTTTGAGATATTCAAAGAGCATTAAATAGTACTTTTAAGAATTTCAGAAAGCAAGCAGCAATGAGTTAGGAATAAAATATTTGAGAGAACAGTTAAAGTTTCAGAGTTATCTATTTTTTCGGATTAACTTTTATTACTAATTAATTTAATCATGCAAGATTTAATTTCATAGCAAACTATATGTGACTAAACCCTAATTCCTTAAACCTTCCTAGTCTCCTCTAAAATTCATTAATTACCAATTCCTTGGTCAATTAATTCCAATTAGAGGGTGATGATCAATTTCTAGTTTATATGCCAAAAGAATCCTAATTATCCACAAATAAGGGGATTATATGTCACGTATCCCGTTAAATACAAACAATTAGAAATTCAGTATAATATGTTTTCAAGTTGTTGTTCAAGTAAAGAGCTTTTCCAAGTTTTACAAGAACTCAATTAGAACATGGGTCATACTTCCGTTCCACCCATATTCATAAAATAGAGAACGAAAATAATTATTGAAATATAAATCAAGACATGCATTAAATTAAAAAGATCAAACGAATCAATCCATGAAAATAGACAGAGCTCCTAACCTTAACAATGAAGGATTAGTTGCTCATGGTTCAGAGAGGAAAAATAAGGGTTTTGGTAAAAAATATACTATGTTAAATGTACCGAGTTCCTATTTATAACTAATCCTAATAAATTTAAAATCTAATTATCTAAAAATAATATCTTTTCCTAAAAATTAGATTTGAATTAATTAACAAGTCTTTCGCTGATGGGTAGGGACCACTTAATTTGTCCATTCTGCAGCTTCTAATATGTGTTTTTTGGGCTGGAAACTGGTTCAAAAAGGCAGCCCAAAATCCACGTCAGCAACTTCTGTAAATTCTGCAGATCGCGCACGTCACGCGTACACGTCAGTCATGCGTACGCGTCGTTGGTCTCCTTCGCAAGTCACGCGGACGCGTCAGTCACGCGAACGCGTCGCTGAGCAAATCTTCAAATCACGCATACGCGTCAGTCACGCGTACGCGTCGCCATGGATACTTCCAGATCATGCGCACGCGTCAGGCACGCATGTGCATCGCTCCTCGCAGCCATCTCCTTTGATTCTTGTGCTGCTGAAACTCCATCAAATCTAGCCGAATGCTACCTAGAATAAACAGTATTGCACAAAACTCCAAATAGCATCCATAGTGGCTAAAATATAATTAGTTCTTAATTAAACTCAGCAATTTAATTGCAATTTCACTAGGAAAAGATGGACAAGATGCTCACGCATCACAACACCAAACTTAAACTGTTGCTTATCCTCAAGCAACCAAAACTAATATAAGCTTATGATGTGAATTTGCACGAGAATGAGAGTTTGATTAAGCTCGTGTCTCTTCTTATAGTGGGGTTTACAACTGCAATCCTGAATAGGTTTGGCATCTCACTCTCCTTTGAATCAGAAGAATGTTACTGTCATTCGGAATTAGAATCCGGATAATATTATGAATTCTCTGATCTTTATATTTCAGTTTAATCCTTGAACACAGCAAAATTTACTTTAATTTATTTTTCTTTGGTGCTTTGCACCTTGAGCCTAGCCGTGACTTTAAATTTTTTGTCTCAAGGATTACTTGACACAGAAACACCACAAGCACTTAACTAGGGGACTCTCTTTGAGTCCTAATTTTTCTTTCAGTTACTCCCAGACAGTGGTGCTCAAAGCCTTTGGCATACTCTGTTAAACGCACTTGGTCTCGACTCTAAGTGTTCTATCTCAAGGATTACTTGACACAATCGCACCACAAGCATATGACTAGGAAAACAACTCTTTGAGCTTTTAATCATGTCTGACCTCCCTAGTCATTGATGCTTAGAGCCTTGGACCTTGCTTTTATTTATTAATTATTATCTATTTTTTCTTTTTTTTGTTTCGTTTGCTTCAAGGATTAAATTTTTTGTTTATTTCAGAGAAGTCATAATAATTCTCTAAATTCCTGTTCCTTATACATCAACACCCCTTGATTCAAATTCAAATAGGCACTGTTCATATCATGCATTCAAAAATCACAGAAAATACCACCACATTTAAGTAAATAAGACTACTCTTAAAATTAACTCAATTTCTCATGCAATATATCACTTTTTTTCTTTTCTTTTTAGATTCAAGTTCAGTGAGTAGTACATGAAAAAACTTTTCAGCATTAAAGCAATTAAATAAAAAAAACTAGTCCTAAGATTCTAACTAAAAGAAGATCATGCAAAAAACAAAGCAAAATAGCAGAAAGACGGAACATAACATAGAAAAAAGAGGGGAGGAATAAAAATGAAAGGAACTCAACCACCTTGTTATCCTAGCGGTCACTTTATTCTTCAGGTTGTGTTCTTCAGTGAAGATGATTCGCCTCCCTTTTGTGTCAGAAAACCCATAAGCGCAGCGTCATCAACACCAAACTTAAAGATTTGCTTGTCCTCAAGCAAAGAAGGACTGAAAATAAAAATAAAGAGTGAGAGGAAAGAAGAATATAAAGATAAAAGGACAAGAGAGAATTAGGATTGGGAGAGAGAGAGAGAGGAGAAAGTGAAAACTGTGCGGCGAACAAGTGTAGTTGTGCGGCGAAGGTGACGCTGCATGCGTACGTGAGGTCGCAAATTTTCTTGAATGACGCATTCGCATCAGGCACGCGTCTGCGTGCCATAGTTTTTGTGCAATTCGCACGAAGCCAGCCAAGCACCCGCGCGACTCTCTGTTCGCATGGCTTGGGAGTTAAATTTTCAAACGACGCGTTCACGTCATGCATGCGCTCGCGTGGATGGCCATATGTGCAACTGACTCGGACGCGTCAGTCACGCGTCCGCGTGCCCAAATTGGTGCTTTTAGCACACTTTCTACCCCAAGCCAGTGCAACTCTCTGCCCAAACACTCCTTTACGTCGATTTTGCAGGTCACGCGTACGCGTCAATGACGCGTACGCGTGGATGGCGATAAGTGCAAACAACATGCACGCATGGGGTACGCGTACGCGTGGTCATGTTTGTGCGCCAAGCATGAGTCCAGTGCCATTTCTACGCAACTCTTTGTCAATTATTGTTTTTCACGCACACATGGTTGACGCGTTCACGTCAGTGACGATTGCACGTCGTGTGCTCTTTCTCTTTTTTTTTTAGCTTGAGGTGTTCGGTTCCTGTGATAAAATAGCTGCATGATCAGAAAATTAGTAAGAACTTAATATAAATCTAACAAGTAGGAAACTACTACTATGAAAAATAGAAATAGCTAAGGATACGAAATTATCGGGTTGCCTCCTGACATGCGCTTCTTTATCGTCACTAGCTTGACGGTCAGCTCCTTTAAGGAGGGGGATCATAGGGGCTTAGCTCTTCACCCCTTACTTTGAACTTCTTTCCTGTGTCTCAATAACGTAGCTCAATATGCTCCAGAGAGAGGATTCTGATTACTGTATAAACCCATGCTGGATTGCTGTTCAACACCACCTTCATTCCTAGGGAAAAACCTTCAGTAGGGATCTTTTTGTTTCTCCATCCTCTGGGTACTTTCTTCTTTTTGGGAACCTCCTCCTTGGTAGATGATGCATTCCCAACACCAAACTTAGGTTTGATGTCAGGAGAAATTTTATTGATTGTTGCGAAGGGATTTTTGAAGGTTGAGTATAATCATAATTCACCTGTTCAAAAGAAGGTTGAGTATAATCATAATTATCATTTTGTACAAAATTACCTGCCATGTCATAGGAGACTTCCTATGGTAGATTTTGGGTGTTGATAGCTGAGACTTGCATGCCACCCATCTGTTGAGTAAGTAGATTTATTTGCTGAGACATCAGCTTGTTCTGAGCAAGAAGAGCATTAACAGCATCTATTTCCAACACGCCTCTCTTCTGAGGGGTTTCAGAATTCACAGGATTCCTGTTAGAGGAGTATAAATTTTGGTTACTTGCAACCAATTCAATCAGCTCAATAGTCTCCTCCGGTGTCTTCTTTTTGTGCAATGAACCTCCTGCAGAATTGTCTAAGCACATCTTGGACATTTCACCCAAGCCTTCATAAAAAATATCTAGTTGAGTCCATTTGGAGAACATGTCTGGAAGGCATTGCCTAATCAGTAGCTTGTATCTCTCCTAAGCTTCATACAGAGTCTCACCATCCTTCTGCCTGAAGGTCTGAGCCTCCACCTTAAGCTTAGTCAGCTTCTTTGGTGGGAAAATTTAGTGAGAAACTCAGTAACCACTTTGTTTTAAGTGTCCAAACTCTCCTTGGGTTGAGAATCTAGCCAAAGTTTTGCTCCATCCCTCAGAGAAAACGACAAGAGCATGAGTTTGTACACATATGGGTTTACTCCATTTGTCTTCACAGTATCACAAATTTGTAGAAAACTAGAGATAAATTAATTTGGGTCTTCGTGGGAAAGACCGTGATACTGGCAGTTTTGTTGCACCAGAGTGACCAGTTGAGGCTTCAACTCAAAGTTGTTCGCAGCAATAAGAGGCACCACAATGCTCTTTCCATACAGATCTGCAGTAGGAGCAGAGAAAGAGCCAAGTACTCTCCTTTGTTCATTCCCATTCGGGTTTGCCGCATTGGTATTATCAGTATTATTCAGATCCATAGTGGATTCTGCAACCTTGTAAAGTCTTGTTTGTTGTAAACGCTGCCTGAAAGTCCTTTCAGGTTCAGGATCAAAGTCTAAGAGATGTCTTTCGTCTCTGTTCCTGTGCATAAACAACCAGAAAACAAGAAAGAATGAAAATCTCTACATCAGAGTGCAGAGAATTCCCAGTGAGGTAACTTGTGTAAAGAGATTAAAATATTGAATAAAATAAATAAATAAATAAATAAATAAATAAATAAATAAATAAATAAATAAATAAATAATAAATAGGTAATACCAAACTTAATTTCAAAAATTAAGAAAGATATTAGTGTTATTTATTTATTTAAAATATTTTTTTATTTTTTTATAATAAAAGAAAAAGAAAAACGTAACAGGGGAGGCAAAATTAAAACTAAAACGCCTAATATAAGCAATCAAATAACTAATAGTTGTTAATCACTATCAATTTTCGGTAACGGCGCCAAAAATTTGGTGCAGTATTTTACAATCCACAACTAACCGGCAAGTGCACCGGGTCGTCCCAAGTAATACCTTACGTGAGTAAGGGTCGATCCCATGAGGATTGATGGATCAAGCAACAATAGCATTTGATAGGATTAGTTAGGCAAGCAGAAAATGGTTTTGAGATATTCAAAGAGCATTAAACAGTACTTTAAGAATTTCAGAAAGCAAGCAGTAATGAGTTAGGAATAAAATATTTGAGAGAACAGTTAAGGTTTCAGAGTTATCTATTTTTCTGGATTAACTTTTATTACTAATTAATTTAATCATGCAAGATTTAATTTCATAGCAAACTATATGTGACTAGACCCTAATTCCTTAGACCTTCCTAGTCTCCTCTAAAATTCATTAATTGCCAACTCCTTGGTCAATTAATTCCAATTAGAGGGTGATAATCAATTTCTAGTTTAAATGCCAAAAGAATCATAATTATCCACAAATAAGGGGATTATATGTCACGTATCCCGTTAAATACAAACAATTAGAAATTCAGTATAATATGTTTTCAAGTTGTTGTTGAAGTAAAGAGCTTTTCCAAGTTTTACAAGAACTCAATTAGAACATGGGTCATACTTTCGTTCCACCCATATTCATAAAATAGAGAACGAAAATGGTGCACGAAATTGTGATCATCAACAATGGCGCCAAAGACTTGGTAGCGCACTCAAACGTGAATCACACTTTGTCACAACTTCGCACAACTAACCAGCAAGTGCACTGGGTCGTCCAAGTAATACCTTACGTGAGTAAGGGTCGATCCTACGGAGATTGTTGGTATGAAGCAAGTTATGGTCATCTTGTAAATCTCAGTTAGGCGGATAATAAATGGTTATGGAGTTTTCAAAATTAATAATAAATAAAGCATAAAATAGAGAAAGAGATACTTATGTAAATCATTGGTGGCAATTTCAAATAAATGTATGGAGTTGCTTTGTTCCTGTTGAATCTCTGCTTTTCTACTGCCTTCCTTCAATCCTTCATACTCCTTTTCATGGCAAGCTGTATGTAGGGCATCACCATTGTCAATGGCTACTTCCCATCCTCTCAGTGAAAATGGTCCAAATGCTCTTGTCACAGCACGCCTAATCAGCTATCGGTTCTCGGTCATGTCGGAATATAATCCATTGATTCTTTTGCGCCTGTCACTACGCCTAACAATCGCGAGTTTAAAGCTCATCAAAGTCATTCAATCCCTGAATCCTATTTGGAATACCACAGACAAGGTTTAGACTTTTCGGATTCTCAAGAATGGCCGCCAAAGGGTTCTAGCTTATACCACGAAGATTCTGGTTAAGGAATCCAAGAGATATTCACTCTAGCTTTCGCTTGTAGAACGGAAGTGGTTGTCAGGCACGCGTTCATAGGGACGGATGATGATGAGTGTCACGGATCATCACATCTATCAGGTTGAAGTACGAGTAATATCTTAGAATAAGAATAAGTATGAATTGAATAGAAAATAGTAGTACTTTGCATTAAAACTCGAGGTACAGCAAAGCTCCACATCTTAATCTATGGTGTATAGAAACTCCACCGTTGAAAATACATAAGTGATGGTCCAGCCATGACCGAATGGCCTGCCCCCCTGAAGGTCTAAAATCGCATACACTGACTAAAGATCAATCAAAAGACGTCTAATAAATAGTAAAATGTCCTATTTATACTAGACTAGTTACTAGGGTTTACAAAAATAAGTCTAAGTGCAGAAATCTACTTCCGGGACCCACTTTGGTGTGTGCTTGGGCTGAGCTTGAGCTTTACACATGCAGAGGCTTCTCTTGGAGTTAAACGCCAAGTTGTAACGTGTTTTTGGCGTTTAACTCTGGTTTGTGACATGTTTCTGGCGTTTTACTCCAGAATGCAGCATGGAATTGGCATTGAATGCCAGTTTACATCGTCTAAAATCGAACAAAGTATGAACTATTATATATTCTGAAAAGCTCTCGATGTCTACTTTCCAACGCCGTTGAGAGCGTGCCATTTAGAGTTCTGTAGCTCCAGAAAATCTATTTCGAGTGCAGGGAGGTCAGAGTCCAACAGCATCAACAGTCCTTTTTTAGCCTGAATCAGATTTTTGCTCAGGTCCCTCAATTTCAGCTAGAAAATACCTGAAATCACAGAAAAACACACAAACTCATAGTAAAGTCCAGAAATGTTAATTTTGCATAGAAACTAATGAAAACATCCCTAAAAGTAGCTAGATCCTACTAAAAACTACCTAAAAACAATGCTAAGAAGCGTATAAATTATCCACTCATCACAACACCAAACTTAAATTGTTGCTTGTCCCCAAGCAACTAAAAATCAATTAGGATAAAAAGAAGAGAATATACTATAAATCTCAAAACATCAATGAGTATTAGTTCTAACTAGATGAGCGGGACTTGTAGCTTTTTGCTTCTGAACAGTTTTGGCATCTCACTTTATCCTTTGAAGTTTAGAATGATTGGCATCTATAGGAATTCAGAGTTTAGATAGTGTTGTTGATTCTCTTAGTTAAGTATGTTGATTATTGAACACAGCTACTTTTATGAGTCTTGGCCGTGGCCCTAAGTACTTTGTTTTCCAGTATTACCATTGGATACATAAATGACACAGACACATGACTGGGTGAACCTTTTCAGATTGTGACTCAGCTTTGCTAAAGTCCCCAGTTAGAGGTGTCCAGAGCTCTTAAGCATACTCTTTTGCTTTGAATCACGACTTTAACCACTCAGTCTCAAGCTTTTTTACTTGGACATGCATGCCACAAGCACTTGGTTAGGGACAGCTTGATTTAGCCGCTTAGGCCTGGATTTATTTCTTTGGGCCCTCCTATCCATTGATGCTCAAAGCCTTGGATCTTTTTTACCCTTGCCTTTTGGTTTTAAGGGCTATTGGCTTTTTCTGCTTGCTTTTTCTTTTTCTTTTATATTTTTTCGCCACTTTTTTTCACAAGCTTGTGTTCTTCACTGCTTTCTTGCTTCAAGAATCAATTTTATGATTTTTCAGATCATCAACAACATTTCTCTTTTTCATCATTCTTTCAAGAGCCAACAATTTTAACATTCATAAACAACAAGATAAAAACTATGCACTGTTCAAGCATTCATTCAGAAAACAAAAAGTATTGTCACCACATCAATATAATTAAACTAATTTTAAGGATGAATTCGAAACTCATGTACATCTTATTCTTTTGTATTAGAAACATTTTTCATTTAAGAAAGGTGAAGGATTCATGGAATTATTCATAGCCTTAAGACATAGACACTAGACACTAATGATCATGAAGTAGAGACACAAACATAGACAAACATATAGCATAAAAACCGAAAAATAGAGAAATAAGAACAAGGAATGAGTCCACCTTAGTGATGGTGGCATCTTCTTCTTGAAGGACCAATGATGTCCTTGAGCTCTTCTATGTCTCTTCCTTGCCTTTGTTGCTCCTCCCTCATTGCTCTTTGATCTTCTCTAATCTCATGGAGAATGATGGAGTGCTCTTGGTTTTCCACCCTTAATTGGTTCATATCATGACTCAATCCTTCTAGAGAAGTGTTGAGTTGTTCCCAATAGTTGTTTGGAGGAAAGTGCATCCCTTGAGGCATCTCATGGATTTCTTGATGATGAGCTTCCTCATGCATCTCTTGAGATCCATGGATGGACTCTCTTGTTTGCTCCATCCTCTTCTTAGTGATGGGCTTGTCCTCTTCAATAAGGGTGTCTCCTTCTATGACAACTCTAGCTGAGTAGCATATATGGCAAATAAGATGAGGAAAAGCTAGCCTTGCCATGGTGGAGGACTTTTCGGCTACTTTGTAGAATTCAAGAGAGATGACTTCATGAACTTCTACTTCCTCTCCAATCATGATGCTATGGATCATGATGGACCGATCCACAGTAACTTCGGATCCGTTGCTAGTGGGGATGATGGAGCGTTGGATGAACTCCAACCATCCTCTAGCCACAAGCTTAAGGTCTAGTCTTCTTAATTGAACTGGCTTGCCTTTTGAGCCTCTTTTCCATTGAGCTCCTTCCACACATATGTCCATAAGGACTTGGTCCAACCTTTGATCAAAGTTGACCCTTCTAGTGTAGGGGCGTGCGTGTTCTTGCATTATAGGCAAGTTGAACGCCAACCTTATATTTTCCGGACTGAAATCTAAGTATTTCCCCCGAACCATTGTAAGATAATTCTTTGGATTCGGGTTCATACTTTGATAATGGTTCCTAGTGATCCATGCATTAGCATAGAACTCTTGAACCATTAAGATTCTGACTTGTTGAATGGGATTGGTAAGAACTTCCCAACCTCTTCTTTAGATCTCATGTCGGATCTCTGGATACTCATTTTTCTTGAGCATGAAAGGGACCTCAGGGATCACCTTCTTGGCCACAACTTCATAGAAGTGGTCTTGATGGACCCTTGAGATGAATCTCTCCATCTCCCATGACTCAGAGGTGGAAGCTTTTGTCTTCCATTTCCTCTTTCTAGAGGTTTCTCCAACCTTAGGTGCCATAGATGGTTATGGAAAAACAAAAAAAGCTATGCTTTTACCACACCAAACTTAGAATGTTGGTCGCCCTCGAGCAAAGAAAAGAAAGAATAGAAGAAGAAGAAGAAAATATGGAGGAGAGAGGGAGAGATTTGTTTTCGGCCAAGGGGGAGAAGAGAGGGTTGTGTTGTGTGAGAATGAAGAAGGATGGAGGGGTTTATATAGTGGAGGGAGAGGGTATTGTTTCGGCCATTTAGGGTGGGTTTGGGTGGGAAAGAGATTTTGAATTTTGAAGGTAGGTGGGGTTTTTAGGGAAGAGAGGATGGATGTGAGTGGTGAAGAGGTGATGGGGAAGAGAGATTGAGGTGATTGGTGAAGGGTATTTGGGGAAGAGTGTTATTGAATTGTGTGAAAGAAGAGAGACGGTGAGTTGAGGTAGGTAGGGATCCTGTGGGGTCCACAGATCTTGAGGAGATCCTGTGAGGTCCACAGATCTTGAAGTGTCAAGAATTTATCATTCCTGCACCAATTAGGCATGTAAAACGCCCTCTGCATGCAATCCTGGTGTTTAACGCCAGATTGATGCTTGTTTCTGGCGTTAAACGCCAGCTCTATGCTTGTTTTGGGCGTTCAACGCCAGTCTGCAGCATGTTTCTGGCGTTGAATGCTAGTTCCATGCTTGTTTCTGGCATTTAACGCCAGCTCTCCTCAGGGTGTAATCCTGGCATTTAAACGCCAGACTGCTACTTGTTTCTGGCGTTCAACGCCAGATTCATGCTCTGTTCTGGCGTTGAACGCCAGCCAGATGCTCCTTACTGGCGTTTAAACGCCAGTAAGCTCTTCCTCCAGGGTGTGCTATTTCTTCTACTATTTTTTATTCTATTTTTAATTTTAGTAATTGTTTTGTGACTTCACATGATCATGAACCTAATAAAACATAAAAGAATAATAAAAATATAGAAAAATAAAAATTGGGTTGCCTCCCAATAAGCGCTTCTTTAATGTCAATAGCTTGACAGTGGGCTCGCATGGAGCCTCACATATTCTCAGAGCATTGTTGGGACCTTCCAACACCAAACTTAGAGTTTGAATGTGGGGTTCAACACCAAACTTAGAGTTTGGTTGTGGTCTCCCAACACCAAACTTAGAGTTTGATTGTGGGGGCTCTGTTTGACTCTGTATTGAGAGAAGATTTTCATGCTTCCTCTCCATGGTTGTAGAGGAAGATCCTTGAGCTTTAAACACCAGGTAGTCTCCATTCAATTGAAGGACTAGCTCTCCTCTGTCAACATCAATCACAACTCCTGCTGTGGCTAGGAAGGGTCTTCCAAAGATGATGGATTCATCCTTATCCTTCCTAGTGTCTAAGATTATGAAATCAGCAGGGATGTAAAGGGCCTTTAACCTTCACTAACACGTCCTCTACCATTCCATAAGCTTGTCTTATTGACTTGTCTGCCATCTCTAATGAGAAAGTGACAGTTTGTACCTCAAAGATTCCCAGTTTCTCCATTACAGAGAGTGGCATAAGATTTATACCTGACCCTAGGTCACACAGAGCCTTCTCAAAGGTCATGGTGCCCATAGTACAGGGTATTAAGAATTTACCAGGATCTTGTTTCTTTTAAGGTAAAGTTTGCTGAACCCATTTATCTAGTTCACTAATGAGCAAGGGAGGTGCATCTTCCCAAGTCTCATTACCAAACAACTTAGCATTCAGCTTCATGATAGCTCCTAGATATTGAGCAACTTGCTCTCCAGTTACATCTTTATCCTCTTCAGAGGATGAACAGTTTTCAGAGCTTATGAATGGCAGAAGGAGGTTTAGAGGAATCTTTATGGTCTCTATATGAGCCTCAGGTTTCTTTAGGTCCTCAATAGGGAACTCCTTCTTGTCTGGGAGACGCCCCATGAGGTCTTCCTTATTGGGATTCACGTCCTCCCCTTCCTCTCTAGGTTCGGCCATTTTGATTATGCCAATGGCATTGCACTCTCTTTTTGGATTCTCTTTAGTATTGCTTGGGAGAGTACTAGGAGGAGTTTCAGTGATTTTCTTGCTCAGCTGGCCCACTTGTGCCTCCAAATTTCTAATAGAGGACATTGTTTCACTCGTGAAACTTAAAGTGACCTTAGATAGATCAGAGAATATATTTTCTAAGCTAGAGGAGCTCTGCTCAGAATTCTCTGTCTGTTGCTGAGAAGATGATGGAAAAGGCTTGCTATTGCTGAGCCTGTATCTTCCACCATTATTAAAGCCTTGTTGAGGCTTTTGTTGATCCTTCCATGAGAAATTTGGATGATTTCTTCATGAGGAATTATAGGTGTTCCCATAGGGTTTACCCATGTAATTCACCTCTGCCATTGCAAAGTTCTCAGGATCATAAGCTTCTTCTTCAGAAGATGCCTCTTTAGTACTGTTGGATGCATTTTGCCATCCATTCAGACTTTGAGAAATTATGTTGACTTGCTGAGTCAACATTTTGTTCTTAGCCAATATGGTATTCAGAGCATCAATTTCAAGAACTCTTTTCCTCTGAGGCGTCCCATTACTCACAGAATTCCTCTCAGAAGTGTACATGAATTGGTTATTTGCAACCATGTCAATAAGTTCTTGAGATTCTGCAGGTGTTTTCTTTAGGTGAATGGATCCACCTGTAGAATGGTCCAGTGACATCTTAGAGAATTCAGATAGACCATAATAGAATATATCCAAAATGGTCCACTCTGAAAGCATGTCAGAAGGACACCTTTTAGTCATCTGCTTGTATCTTTTCCAAGCTTCATAGAGGGATTCACCATCTTTTTGTTTGAAGGTCTGAACATCCACTCTAAGCTTGCTCAGCTTTTGAGGAGGAAAGAACTTAGCCAAGAAGGCCGTGACCAGCTTATCCCAAGAGTCCAGGCTATCTTTAGGTTGTGAGTCCAACCATGTTCTAGCTCTGTCTCTTACAGCAAAAGGGAAAAGTATGAGCCTGTAGACTTCAAGATCTACTCCATTAGTCTTAACAATCTCACAGATCTGCAAGAATTCAGTTAAAAATTGATAGGGATCTTCTGATGGAAGTCCATGGAACTTGCAGTTCTGTTGCATTAGAGCAACTAGTTGAGATTTCAGCTCAAAATTGTTTGCACCAATGGCAGAGATTGAGATGCTTCTTCCATCAAATTTGGAAGTAGGTGTAGTATAGTCACCAAGCATCCTCCTTGCGTTATTATTTTCGGCTGCTATCTCATCTTCCTTTTCGAAAATTTCTGTAAGGTTGTCTCTGGATTGTTGTAATTTAGCTTATCTTAGTTTCCTCTTCAGAGTCCTTTCAGGTTTAGGATCTGCTTCAACAAGAATATTCTTGTCCTTGTTCCTGCTCATATGAAAAAGAAGAGAACAGAAAATAATAATAGGGATCCTCTTTACCACAGTAGAGAGATTTCTTTATGTTAGTAGAAGAAGAAAAGAATAGAAGAAGGAAAAGAGGAAAATTTGAACTCAGAGAGGAAGAGTGGGTTCAAATTTTAAGATGAAGAGAAGTGTTAGTAAATGAATGAATAAATAGAAAGAGATGAGAAAGAGGGGTTTTCGAAAATTAACTTAAAATAAAAGAAAAATATTTTTGTTTTTATTTTAAATTAAAGTTAAAATTC
>NC_029773.3:61905085-61905594 GCF_000817695.3 Arachis duranensis
AATAAGTTAGTGATTTTCGAAAATTAAAGGAAGAAATAAAATTAAAATTAAAATTTGAAACAATTAGTTAAAAAAAGAATTTTGAAAAAGAGAGAGGTAATTTTCAAAAATTAGAGAGAGGAAAGTAGTTAGGTAGTTTTGAAAAAGATAAGAAACAAACAAAAAGTCAATTAGTTAGTTGAAAAAGATTTGAAAATCAATTTTGAAAAGATAAGAAGTTAGAAAAGATATTTTGAAATCAAAAAAAAATTTTTTTGAGAAAGATATGATTGAAAAGATATGATTAAAAAGATATGATTGAAAAAGATATTTTGAAAAAGATTTGATTTTTAAAATTAAAATTGATTACTTGACTAACAAGAAACTAAAAGATATGATTCTAGAATTTAAAGATTGAACCTTTCTTAACAAGAAAGTAACAAACTTCAAAATTTTTGAATCAATCACATTAATTGTTAGTAAAGTTTTCGAAATTTTGAAATAAAGATAAGAAAAAGATTTTGAAAAAT
>NC_029773.3:61905766-61916363 GCF_000817695.3 Arachis duranensis
TATTTTTGACTAAGTCAACTCAAATTTTTGAAATTTATGAGAGAAAAAAGGAGAAGATATTTTTTTGACTTTTGAATTTTTAATGATGAGAGAGAAAAACATAAAAATGACCTAAAACATGAAAATTTGGATCAAAACGCATGATGCATGCAAGAACACTATGAATGTCAAGATGAACACCAAGAACACTTTGAAGATCAAGATGAACATCAAGACTTATTTTTGAAAAAGTTTCAAGAAAAGAAAACATGCAAGATACCAAACTTAGACATTTTTCATGCTTAGACATTATGAATGCAAAAATGCATATGAAAAACAACAAAAAACACAAAACAAGAAAATTTAAATATCAAACAAGAAGACTTGTCAAGAACAACTTGAAGATCATGAAGAACACATGCATGAATTTTTCGAAAAAATGCATAAATTTTAAAAACATGCAATTGACACCAAACTTAAAAATTGACTCTAGACTCAAACAAGAAACACAAAATATTTTTTTTTGATTTTTATGATTTTATTAATTTTTTTTCGAAAATAATCCTTAGAAAAATGAAAAAGAAAAAAAATTTTGAAAGATTTTTGAAAACTTTCTGAAAAGAAAATTACCTAATCTGAGCAACAAGATGAACCGTCAGTTGTCCAAACTCAAACAATCCCCGACAACGGCACCAAAAACTTGGTGCATGAAATTGTGATCATCAACAATGGCGCCAAAGACTTGGTAGCGCTCTCAAACGTGAATCACACTTTGTCACAACTTCGCACAACTAACTAGCAAGTGCACTAGGTCGTCCAAGTAATACCTTACGTGAGTAAGGGTCGATCCCACGGAGATTGTTGGTATGAAGCAAGCTATGGTCATCTTGTAAATCTCAGTTAGGTGGATAATAAATGGTTATGGAGTTTTCGAAATTAATAATAAATAAAGCATAAAATAGAGATAGAGATACTTATGTAAATCATTGGTGGAAATTTCAGATAAGTGTATGGAGCTGCTTTGTTCCTATTGAATCTCTGCTTTTCTACTGTCTTTCTTCAATCCTTCATACCCCTTTCCATGGCAAGCTGTATGTAGGGCGTCACCATTGTCAACGGCTACTTCCCATCCTCTCAGTGAAAATGGTCCAAATACTCTTGTCACAGCACGGCTAATCATCTGTCGGTACTCGATCATGTTGGAATAGAATCCATTGATTCTTTTGCGTCTGTCACTACGCCCAACAATCGCGAGTTTAAAGCTCGTCACAGTCATTCAATCCCCGAATCCTACTCGGAATACCACAGACAAGGTTTAGACTTTCTGGATTCTCAAGAATGGCCGCCAAAGGGTTTTAGCTTATACCACGAAGATTCTGGTTAAGGAATCCAAGAGATATTCACTCTAGCTTTCGCTTGTATAACGGAAGTGGTTGTCAGGCACGCGTTCATAGTGACGGATGATGATGAGTGTCATGGATCATCACGTCCATCAGGTTGAAGTATGAGTAATATCTTAGAATAAGAATAAGTATGAATTGAATAGAAAATAGTAGTACTTTACATTAAAACTCGAGGTACAGCAGAGCTCCACACCTTAATCTATGGTGTGTAGAAACTCCACCGTTGAAAATACATAAGTAATGGTCCAGGAATGGCCGAATGGCCAGCCCCCCTGAAGGTCTAAAATCACATACACTGACTAAAGATCAATCAAAAGACGTCTAATACAATAGTAAAATGTCCTATTTATACTAGACTAGTTACTAGGGTTTACAAAAATAAGTCTAAGTGCAGAAATCTACTTCCGGGACCCACTTTGGTGTGTGCTTGGGCTGAGCTTGAGCTTTACACGTGCAGAGGCTTCTCTTGGAGTTAAACGCCAAGTTGTAACGTGTTTTTGGCATTTAACTCTGGTTTGTGACGTGTTTCTGGCGTTTTACTCCAGAATGCAGCATGGAACTGGCGTTGAACGCCAGTTTACATCATCTAAACTCGAACAAAGTATGAACTATTATATATTTCTGGAAAGCTCTCAATGTCTACTTTCCAACACCATTGAGAGCGCGCCATTTGGAGTTCTGTAGCTCCAGAAAATCCATTTCAAGTGCAATAAGGTCAGAATCTAACAGCATCAGCAGTCCTTTTTCAGCCTGAATAAGATTTTTGCTCATGTCCCTCAATTTCAGCCAGAAAATACCTGAAATCACAGAAAAACATACAAACTCATAGTAAAGTCCAGAAATATGAATTTTGCATAAAAACTAATGAAAACATCCCTAAAAGTGGCTAGATCCTACTAAAAACTACCCAAAAATAATGCCAAAAAACGTATAAGTTATCCGCTCATCAGAAAATAATTATTGAAATATAAATCAAGACATGAATTAAATTAAAAAGATCAAACGAATCAATCCATGAAAATAGACAGAGCTCCTAACCTTAACAATGAAGGATTAGTTGCTCATGGTTCAGAGAGGAAAAATAAGGGTTTTGGTAAAAAATGTACTATGTCTAAATGTACCGAGTTCCTATTTATAACTAATCCTAATAAATTTAAAATCTAATTATCTAAAAATAATATCTTTTCCTAAAAGTCAAATTTGAATTTAAATTCGAATTAATTAACAAGTCTTCCGCTGATGGGTGGGGACCACTTGATTTGTCCATTTTGCAGCTTCTAATATGTGTTTTCTGGGCTGGACAGTGGTTCAAAAAGGCGGCCCAAAATCCACGTCAGCGATTTCTGTAAATTCTGCAGATCGCGCACGTCACGGTACGCGTCAGTCATGCGTACGCGTCGCTGGTCTCCTTCGCAAGTCATGCGGACGCGTCAGTCACGCGAACGCGTCAGTCACGCGAACGCGTCGCTGAGCAAATCTTCAAATCACGCGTACGCATCAGTCACGCGTACGCGTCGCCATGGATACTTCCAAATCACGCGCACGCGTCAGGCACGCATGCGCGTTGCTCCTCGCAACCATCTTCTTTGATTCTTGTGCTGCAGAAACTCCATCAAATCTAGTTGAATGCTACCTAGAATAAACAGTATTGCACAAAGCTCAAAATAGCATCCATAGTGGCTAAAATATAATTAATTCTTAATTAAACTCAGCAATTTAAGTACAATTTCACTAGGAAAAGATAGACAAGATGTTCACGCATCAATAACCAATAAATACAAGCTTTTGGCTCCTATCATCAAGCTTTGATCTTTCTTGCTCAGGAATTTGGACATATGCAATAGATCCAAATACCATTAAATGTGATACATTAGGCTTCAAACCACTCCATGCTTCTTGAGGTGTTATATCTCTCAAACTCTTGATAGGTGAGTGGTTTGAGAGATAAATTGCGCACGTGCAACTGCTTCTCCCCATAACTCTTTTGGTAATGACTTACTTTTTAACATCGTTCTTGCCATATTTAGAATTGTCCTATTCTTTCTTTTAGTAACCCCATTTTGTTAAGGCAATCTAGGAACAGTTAGGAAACGTCGAATACCATGATTTTCACAAAACATCTTGGATTCATTTGAAGTGAATTCTCTACCTCTGTCAGTTCTGAGAGCTTTTATCTCATAGCCACCTTCTTTTTCAACGAGGGCTTCAAACTTCTTGAATACTTCAAATGCTTCGCTCTTTTGCTTCAAGAAATAAACCCATGTTTTTCTTGAATAATCATCAATGAAAAGAAAAAAATAGGCGCTCTTACCAAGTGACAAAGGCTTGATAGGTCCATAAACATCCGCGTGGATAAGCTGAAATGGCTTGGTAGCTCTTGATTTGGACTGATTTGGAAAATTCTTTCTTGAATATTTTCCAAGTAAGCAAGCTTCACATAACTGATAAGGATGATCAATTGTTGGAATTTCTTTTACCATCTTCTTTGTTCCCAATTCCTTGAGCCCACCAAAATTTAAATGTCCATATCTCATATGCCAAATCTATGGTGGATCTTCAATACATGACTTCAAACATATAGCTCCACCGCTTCTCATGTTTAACAAGAACATACAATTTCTTGTCACAGAAACTTTAGCAATAAGATTTTTATTTTTATCTCTAAGCCAAAGATAGCGATCTTCCATGACTATCTTGCAACTATTCTCCATAAGTTGCCCAATACTCAAGATATTAATCTTCATCTTTGGGATGTAATAAACATTGGAAAGAATCTTATGACTTCCATTCTTCAGCTCGAATAGAATCGTCCATTTTTCATTGATCTCTATTTTTGATTCATCACCAAAACAAATGTGTCCTTTTACGTTGGTGTCGAGTGCTACAAATTTACTCCTATCACCTGTCATATGGTTGCTAGCTCTATTGTCAAGATACTACGACTATCTTCGGAATTCTAATCTTCCTTGAGTGTAAGGAATCATGTTGGTTCTTCAACATCTTCACTGTCCACAATAAGTTTATTTTCTTCTTCTTTGGATGTCTGACACTCCCAAAAATAATGTCCATTCTTTCCACATGAATAGCATTCAATGTGTCTTTTGTCAACTGTTCTTCCTCTTCCACGACCTCGAGAAAAATTTTGATTTCTTTTCTCTTGAGAATAATTTTTCTCATCTCTTCCTCTTCCATAACCACGTCCTCGTCCTCGTCCACGGCCTCGACCTCGTCCTTGTCTTCCACTTTCGTTGGTTTCTCCTCTAGTATTCCACGAAAGTTTCGCCTGCAAGACATGCTCCACACATTCTTACTTGCCTTTATCCATTCTTTCTTCATGGGCCCGTAAGGAATCATTCAACTGATCAATTGACATCGTATCCAAATCTTTAGACTCCTCAATGGCTACCACCACATGGTAAAATTTTGAGTTGAGAGAACAAAGGATTTTCTCAACAACATGAATATCTTCTAATTTTTCTCCAAGCCTTTTCATTTGGTACACTACCGTCAAAACTTTGGTGAAATAATCCGAAATGGATTCAGCCTCCTTCATCATTAGAGACTCAAACTCAGCCCTTAGAGATTGAAGACGAACCTTTTTCACCTTTTCAACTCCTATGACGAAATTTTGAAGAGTAACCCAAGTTTTCTTTGCGTGAGTTATATCAGCAATCTTCTCAAACATATCATCATCCAAGTCTTGATGAATGATAGTAAGTGCACATTGATCTTTCTTTCTTTTATTTTCTAATTCGTCCTTTTGAGCTTCTGTTAGCTTCTCCACATTTTCTGGTTCTACATAGCCTTTCTCAACCATTTTTCACACTCCTTGAGCACCGAGAATTGCTTTCATTCGGGCTGCCCAATTGTCATAGTTAAGCTTAGATAATTGTGTGTATTGAAAAGATAAAGTAGTTCCTTTTGACGAAGACATATTATAAGTGGCTTTGATACCACTTTGTTGGAAAATAAAAGAACAAGGCACACACACTAATGAAGAATATAAAATGAAGAAAAATGTATTAAATGTATTTGTATGTTGTTATTTATGAAATAATTACATATGTATTTCTACTTTTTTTTGACGTCTAAATTTAATACATCCTAATAAACAAATGATTTAAATTAAAACTAAATATAGACAACTTATTCAAACTGTGATTTCTATTCATTCTTAAATTTTAACCATCAAAATTATTTTTAACATTTGATCTAGTCTAGTTCTGAAAACTATGGAGATAATAGTAATTTTAATCAATTAGAATCCACAAATGCACTTAAATTTGGACATACATTTACCTGAAAGAAACCTTTAGAAGTTGATAAAATCTTCAATGTTTATTCATTATCGAATCTCAAACATACATCAATAGATTTATTAGATCCAAGTATAAAACACCACAACGTACAAACAATGAATCACACACATACATATAACATTTATTGTTTATGAAGTCATATGCTCATTAGTGTTTCCTATTTAACACCAACGTTCTGAGAACCAAATCTGATTAACTGATTCAAATAGAGTTAAACGGAATGTAATAGCATAATAAATTTTTGTATAAAATATATTTTTAAACTTCTAACTTTATTGTGATTGGTTGTCAGAACCTTGCTTAACACTGTACCATGTTTGGATAAAAGTGAGAACAAGAGCAATAATACCAGCTAACAAGGCAATGATAGCCACCGGAGTGCTAAAATGGTTATTCCAAATTTCAGTCATCCAGCTCAACCATTTGTTTTTGTAATGGCTCTCAATATCTTTACTAACATGAGAATAACTCTCAATGCTAGTTACCAAGTCTTGGCTTAAGGCATTAAAGAGCTTGGAGACTTCCTCATCGCTACCAAGTGCGTTACGCATAATCCCAGCAGATCTCAGTTTCTTGACATCCTCAGGTTGATCGATAAGTGAGTCAAGGAAGGCCACAAAGGAACTAATCCCATAATCATTTGGAAAATCAGGACACATCTCATAAGCTATCAAGTTAAGGAAAGTAGGCGCTGTTGTGTCATCTACGGTGATCTCAGGAAGCTCTAGGATGCCACGAAAAGAAAATATTCCTCCAGAAGAGAATTTGATATATTTCGGATTTCGAGAATCGAGTTTCTTCAAATGAATCCCTGATGCTGTTAGCTCCTGGATGTTTCTGTGTGTGATGATGCACTGCTTAACACTAGCATCGGATTTGGATAATTTTTTCTGGCAACCGTCATCCTCCACGATGGTTTTGCGAAGATAATCAAGCAGATGCACAGGTGGTGTTATTACCACTTTGGTGCTCTCTTGTTGTGGCAAGTTGACGCTGTTTGGTTTTGGACGAGGACCTTCTTTCCTAAAGTCATTCAAACAAAAAAAATGGTCATGCTTATCACATTAACTCAATTTAATAATATTTAATTTGATATCTTCTTTTTCAAAAGGTTTAGGTGTACGAACAAAAAAGTATCTCATAACATTTAAAAGAGATATTAATTGCTAACTTTCAATTTGATTAAATTTTTTATCTTAAACGTTTAAAATAAGTTCAGTTTTATCGCTAAAGTTAAGTGGTTTAGAGTAATATATTTTCTTCTCTAAACCCAACCCCAATTGTCATGACCAATATTATCATCATCTACCTGTACCATCACACCTATACCTATACCTTCTCATGTACCGTTTGCCGCCACTGCTACTAACAACAGCAATATCAATAATAATAAAGAAAAGTATGAGGAGTCAATAGAATATTTGTACAATATATACAATAAAAGTTTATGGAGTATTAGAGATATAACCATTAGTGTTATTTTTTTTCATTAACTGAAATTTTTAGAATTTTTGGTGAACTTCAAAAACAGTTTAAATTTTTGAGAAGATATTTATTATCCATAGTACTCAAATAATTATTCTAGATAATATAAAATATATTTATTTTATAAATTAATAATCCATTATACACATTGTACAAATAATTTATTATCTTTTTAATAGGATCCAACAATAATAGAGAAAGAGGAGGAGAAGGGAGAAGGGTGAAGGGTGAATGGTAGAGTTTAATCCTAAAAATTTGATTATATCCCTAAATTGGTTATATTTTGTTTCAAATTCAAGAACTTACTTGAGTTTTATTATATGCTTTTATTATTTTTATTTTGGAGTTTTTTAATAAACAATTATTAACTACTTTATTAGTTGAAAAGTGTTTGCTCATAATACTTATTCTAACTAAAATATCTCTTACTTGGACGTCAAACAAACGTACAGATCTTTTGACTGGAAATAGATGACAACAATTTCACTTACTGTATGTATATGCCTCTATTAGCATCATAATTCTCGGTCATGATTAAACCCTCTATTATTTACCAATTATAAAGAGTTCTTTCTTTTAGTTAGAAAAATTGTTTTCAGGAATTTTATTTTTTAGTAATTAATACTGTATTTGGAAAATATTCGATTGTAATAAAATTGTTTATTTAATATTAAAAAAATTCTTAGAACTAATATTAGTTATTTAATTTTTAATTAAAAAATCATTGCTTAAAGGCATATTTGGTATTTTTATATAAAAGTTTTTATGCTCAATCTCTTAATATGAATAAAATCTCACTTCAAATTGTAAAAATTTGAATCCTAAGAACAATATATAATTGATGCACGTGATAACTTTTTTAAATCTTGAAGCAAATGTGTGAGTATATTATACCAAGTAATCTTTTCTCTGAATAATTCTCTAAATATATACTTTTAAACAAACACCTCCCCGAAGATTAGTGTGTACATAAAATTATTAATGTGAGATTCATCAAACTAACATTTGTTTCTAATGCTTTTTGGTAGGTTTATTCTCTCATATCGTCTCACACATTTAATCTCATCTATATTTGTTAGAAAAACAACATGCTACAGTGGATAAAAAAATCAATAACCGATATATAAATTAAATACGTATTAAAATGTGTCAAGACCATATATTTATTTATAATCAAATTCTATAAGTAATATAATCAAACTTTTCATATTTATAATTATACTTCATAAATAATAAAGACAAACTAGATCTATATTCACAGTCAAAACATGAATAAAAATATAAAAAATATAGTGGTGGTAGTTGATTTTTTATACTCATAATCATCATGAAAATTTTGATTATACTGTTAGAAAAAAAATTTGATTATTATGTTTTAAAAAGTTATATTATTCTATTATAAACAAATTGATTAATGTTTTATGGTCGGCGTTGTTTTTCTCTAAGTCAAGGTTAGTGGTCTGAGCTCTAAAATTTCAAATTACTTCGTGTGTATTTGGATTATAGTTTACAAACTGAAGTTTGCATAAAATTAATTTTGCAAACTTGATTTTAATGAAAAGTAAGTTTGTGTTAAGGTGATTTATGTTTCGCAATCTTTATATCAAAATAGATTATAGTAAAATAAATGTTGTTTGGATTATACTATTCAAAATCACTTTTAGATAAAAAATTACTAAAATAGACATCAACTTAAATAATTTTTTATATTATTTTATCATTTTAAGTTAGATATTTGAATAGATTTGATTAAATAATTTGATAATAAAATTAATATTTATATACTAAAATAAAAATAACATATAAAAATTGGTAAAATATATTTTTAATTAAAACTAGCAAAATATAAATTTTAGAAAGTACTAAAAATAATAAAAAAACTAAATATTTACCTTAGTAATGATTAAAATAGATCAAAAATTTTTTATGATATTTTTTATATAATATATTTTTAGTACTCTTAGTATTAAATCACAATTATAAAAGTGTATAATGTCAAACAAATAATTAATAAAAAATAAAAATAATAGAAAAAAAAAGTTCATATAAATAAAAATAATAAGAATTTCATAAATAATACAATAATATGCATAAAGGATAAAGTTGGTAAAAGGTAAATAAAGATTGAATATTGATAGTCTATTGGGTGAAACGGAAAAAGCTCAAAATTGTTGCTTCTTTTAAACGTGATATTGAATGCAAAATCATTCATGCGTTCATGAATAAAAAATTTGTCAAACCAAAAATTGAAGCTTTCAAAAAGAGTTTAAACGTGTCTTCCAACACATTTATCAAATACACCCTCACATATGCACTCTGAAAGTTAGTGACTGATTTTTGATATGTTACTGATTATGTTCTAATATGTGTTTTTGTTATTGATTTTGAAATTGAGTAGATTTGTTTCGGAAATTGAATAATGAATTTGTTATTGATTCTATTTTAATATGTGGTTTTGTTATTGATTTTGAAATTGAGTAATAAATTTATTATTGATTCTATTCTATGGTCTTATGGATGATTATTTGATTTTCTACTATTCTGTTGCTGTTTTTAATTTGAATTATGATTTATTGATTTTAGTTATGGATGGAAGTATTAATCAAAAAGTAGTTGCTGATAATAAAACTTCTTTGAGTAATAATTTGCCTGCCAATCCTCCTAATTTAAATGGTGTTGCTAATTCTAATCCACCTCGTTCGAATAATAGTCAGTCACAAGATTTTTTTAATTTATGGATTTTGACGATGAATGATGATCAATAAATATTTATGTTAATTTTTAATATTGAGATATTTTTTTTACTATTTAATTTTTAAAATTATATTTTGATAAGATTATATAGATTTGATCGAAGATATTTCATGTAAAATTTTTAAATTTAGAAGATAGTTTAAGATTCATATTACACTATAATTATATTTTAAAATGGTTATTTTATTTTAAAATAATTTTTTTAATTGAATCATTGATTGAATTGATTAGTCCAATAAATCAATAAACCAATGATTAAAAATCGATCCGATTCTCGAATCTTGAGTACAATGCATTATGCCATATTAGGCAAGCTGTCATGACACAATATTTTAATCAATTTGGTTTCTCCTTTGAGACTGATTTAATTTTAAAATGAAAACTAGAAGGACTAATTTGATTATGATAAATGATAAGTATTTAACAACCAATTTTTCATTTCATTTTTTTCACTATTAACATGTCTTGTTAATTTTTTTCCCTTCAATACCTCATTTTTTTAAAAGACACACACATATTTTCTAATAATAATAATAATAATAATAATAATAATGAAAAATCATTTCAATGAGCTAGTAATGATGATTTTCAAACAACCATGCTACATAGACAAGAAGAAAAACATCCTATATTTAGATTTAAATTTTGTGAGAAATA
>NC_029773.3:61916514-61929940 GCF_000817695.3 Arachis duranensis
ATTATACAAAATATAATTATTTTAATAGTTGATTACTTAACTTAAAAATATATGAAATAACACCTATTAATATTCTAAGATACCTGCGATATTCATGAATAACGGTAAAAATCCAATCTAATTTAAAAAGCATACCAAAAGTATTGAGTCTCTTAATTGGGTACCTTGGAGGACATGGCTTTGGCCATAAATGATGAGTGCAAAGAAACTTTTCCATGCTCTTCACTAAGTGATCGTCGACATTGGTATTGACGCTGGCATTGGGATCGCAACACAAGAGCCTCAGCAGCTGAAATGGAAGCTGGTTCTCCAGCAACAAAATATCTCTCCAGGTATACATCAACTGATCAAGCTTTAGATTCAGTGCTTCTGGATGCTGATCA
The DNA here is from genome assembly GCF_000817695.3 of Arachis duranensis. Taxonomy (NCBI): domain Eukaryota; kingdom Viridiplantae; phylum Streptophyta; class Magnoliopsida; order Fabales; family Fabaceae; genus Arachis; species Arachis duranensis. Next base: position 61,916,898 of record NC_029773.3, read on the forward strand.
TCAACATTGTCCAAGAAATACAGCAATGCACATCCATCCACAAGCAACAACCAACTCAGTTCGTCGTCATTGTAGCTTCCAACCAAGAGAGTTTCTCGTCAAGGTCTTTGAAGCCTTCAAACTCACACTTTGTGAATTCTTGTTTTGCAAACAAGTCCTTGTCGAATAGGTCCTGTAGTTCCTTGATATTGCTAAGAACTCTTTTGTGCAGGTCCCTTGCGGTTTGGCCTCTGGTTCTAACATACATCACTGACCACATACGCTTGTACTCTTCTCCTAGCTTCAGATTTTGGTCTCCATGATGGATGGGACCAAATGAAACCAATTTGGGCGAGTAATGCTTGGCGAAATCTACTCGGTTTCGGAGATAATGTGGTACCTTACGAATCTTGGGGAGTGGAGCTTGCAACTCATGAATTTCTTCACATATTGTTTGGGTAGATCTTTCTGATGCTTCTTGTAGAATAAGTAATCTTTGGTTTTCTTCTTCAAATTGCTTAAACATTTGTTCCATCATGAGCCGTGAAGATGAGCTAACTATTGATAGTGTTGGGAGAGTTTAATTAGTTTAACTTCGTTGTTGTGGATGATTTTTTTTTTCTTTGGTTGCACTTCATGGGATACTTTTTTGTTTATATATACTTGAGATACGGAATATTATAATCATTCTTTGCTAATGGTTCAAGTTTGGAATTTGGATGTACTACTACATTGTACAGGCACCCAATTAGGTTAAAACTAAGCAACAGATACTTTGAAAATAGTCTAATAATTTATTAGGCGATGATTGATATTGTTTATATTTATTTTAAAAATGTTAATTACGTATTATTTTTTCTTTTAGACTTTATGAACTGTAATAATGGCTCAGTAATGCACTTAATTGCAACTTTAACTTTACGAAATTATCTTTTTTAATAAAAAAGAAAAAAAAATTGATTGTAAACTGCAAACAATTCTCTTTTCTACCATTGAAATTACCCTCAAATTTAAATTAAAGGTAAATTCAATTATGAATTATATTACTGTCTTGTCTATTATCGGAACCAATGCGATAAAGAAATCCTCATAAAAAACACATTACCATCAAATTTTCGTCATCTGACGCTAATATCTCACCTAATATCATCAAATTCTTTTGTCAATAAATCTGACATTAACCATGACTTTTTTATTAAAAAATAAAATTAGATAATTACTATCAAATACATTCCACTATAAATCCAATGGTCGAAGATAAACAGTTTTAATTATTTTAATTAAATAAATTAAACATCCATTATCCTATTACTAGAATTGGCATTAAACAACCATTAATCATAACAAAAAATAAATAATATTTTTATTCAAATAATAAATTAAAATATCAGTAATATTATGAAAATAAAGATTAAAATTTGAGGGAAGAAAAAAAAAATAGGTAGAATAATAAATAATTTTATTATTGATTGTGTAAGTTAGAGAACAAGAGAAAGGCTATTTATAGCCAAAGGTCCAACTCTTAGTCTTAACGAAGGGCCCAATGCCTCGTTAAGTCATTCACAATAAATATATTTATAACACTTCCTCTTGAGAACGAAGCGTGAATGAATTTCCTATTGGGGTCGATGGACGAGCACGAGGAGGAGGAAGCACATGAGGAGAAAGAAACCCGCTTGATGAGTAGGTTAGCCTCCATGGCATCCTCCCGTGAGCACACGAGAATACGTTCCCGCAAAGATGACTGATGAGCGGATAATTTATACGCTTTTTGGTATTGTTTTTAGTTAGTTTTTAGTATGATCTAGTTACTTTTAGGGATGTTTTCATTAGTTTTTATGCTAAATTCACATTTCTGGACTTTACTATGAGTTTGTGTATTTTTCTGTGATTTCAGGTATTTTCTAGCTGAAATTGAGGGACCTGAGCAAAACTCTGATAAAAGGGTGATAAAGGACTGCTGATGCTGTTGGATTCTAACCTCCCTGCACTCGAAATAGATTTTCTGGAGCTACAGAACTCCAAATGGCGTGCTCTCAACGACGTTGGAAAGTACACATCCAGAGCTTTCCATCAATATATAATAGTCCATACTTATTCGAGATTAGACGACGTAAACTGGCGCTCAATGCCAGTTCCATGTTGCATTCTGGAGTCAAACGCCAGAAATACGTCATGAACCAGAGTTGAACGCCAAAAATACGTTATAACTTGGCGTTCAACTCCAAAAGAAGCTTCTGCACATGTAAAGCTCAAGCTCAGCCCAAGCACACACCAAGTGGGCCCCGGAAGTGGATTTCTGCATAAAATACTTATTTCTGTAAACCCTAGTAGCTAGTCTAGTATAAATAGGACATTTTACTATCGTATTAGACATCCTGGATCCTGGATTGTATTTTTGATCCTGTGATCACGTTTTGGGGGCTGGCCATTCAGCCATGCCTGAACCTTCATCACTTATGTATTTTCAACGGTGGAGTTTCTACACACCATAGATTAAGGGTGTGGAACTCTGCTGTACCTCAAGTTTTAATGCAATTACTACTATTTTCTATTCAATTCTGCTTGTTCTTATTCTAAGATATTCGTTGCACTTCAACATGATGAATGTGATGATCCGTGACACTCATCATCATTCTCACCTATGAACGCATGACTGACAACCACTTCCGTTCTACCTCAGACCGGGCGCATATCTCTTGGATTCCTTAATCAGAATCTTCATGGTATAAGCTAGATTGATGGCGGCATTCATGAGAATCCGGAAAGTCTAAACTTTGTCTATGGTATTCCGAGTAGGATTCAGTGATTGAATGACTGTGACGAGCTTCAAACTCGCGATTGTTGGGCGTGATGACAAACGCAAAAGAATCAAGGGATTCTATTCCAACATGATCGAGAACCGACAGATGATTAGCCGTGGCAGTAGGAAAGCAGAGATCCATAGGGACAAGCATCTCCATACACTTATATGAAATTTTCACCATTGAATTACATGAGTAACTCTATCTTTATTTTCTACTTTATTTATTATTCAAAAACTCGATAACATTTACTATCTGCCTAACTGAGATTTACAAGATGACCATAGCTTGATTCATACCAACAATCTCCGTGGGATCGACCCTTACTCACGTAAGGTATTACTTGGACGACCCAGTGCACTTGCTGGTTAGTTGTGCGGAATTGTGACTAAGTGTGATTCACGTTTGAGAGCGCTACCAAGTTTTTGGCGCCATTGTTGATGATCACAATTTTGTGCACCAATGACCCACCCTCCAGCTCTTATGAGTGGCGTCCATTCAGGGGCCGGGTGACGATAATGCCAAAATCATGCAAGAGCTGCGCCACCAGGTGCAGAATCTAGAAAGAGAGCTAGCAGCGAAGGACTGCTACCGTCCTAGCCCAAGTCTCTCCCGCATCCGATCCCCTCTAAGAGGGTCGGAAGCTCGAGGCAGAAGCCCCCGAAGAGATAACTGCCACCATCATCATGGGAGACCTATCGAGAGAGATTGAGAAGATGGCAAGAACCCATCATCATGGGAGCTACCCCTTTTCCCTCCTCCTTGCTCAAAGTTCGGTTATCGAAACACTTCGACAAGCCGACGGATATGAGGTATGACGGTACCCAAGACCCCCAGGAGCACCCGACGACCTTCAAGGCTAGGATGAACCTCGAAGGCATTAGAGACACAGTGAGGTGCCGTGCTTTCCCTGTGACGCTGGCAGGCCCTGCAATCCAATGGTTCAATGCGCTTCCACAGAGGTCCATTACGGCCTTCTCGGATATAACTCGTAGCTTTTTAGCGCATTTCACCACGTGCATCGCCAAAGCCAAGCACCCGATCAACCTCCCGGGGGTCACCCAAAAAGCTAGGGAACCGACCAGGAAGTTCCTCGACAGGTTCAACGACGAGGGCCTAAAGATTGACGGCTTGACCGACTCAGTGGCCAGCCTGTGTCTGACGAATGATCTGTTAAACAAAGATTACAAGAAGCATCTTACTACCAAGCCCGTATGGACCATGCAAGAGATCCAGAACGTGGCAAGGGAATTTATCAATGATGAAGAGGTTAGCCAGGTGGTGGCGGCCAACAAACAGCAGCTGACCAACCTCCTCCCCGTCATCCCGGGAACAAGGAGAAAACGAGAGAACTCCCCAAGGAGGGGGGAGATCAGGAAAACCCTTCAAGCCTTTTCCTCGCGTGGGAAAGTTCACGAACTACACCCCCTTACGGCTCCCATTATTGAAGTTTACCAGCAGACTACGGACAAAAAAATTCTGTCGAATCCCCAGCAACTGAAAGCCGAACAGGCGGGAATAGGAGCCTGTACTGTGACTACAACAAAGGTTTTGGCCACAAAACTCAAGGCTGCTTTGACTTGAAAGACGCCCTGGAGCAAGCCATTCGCAAGGGCAAGTTGACTGAGTTTCCCTAATTTATAAGGGAGCCCAAAAGAAGGGAACGCGAGCATTCCAAAGAGGATTGTAACCAGGCCGTGAAGCCCAGATAAAAACCTACTGAGGACGCCGATAACGCCCTCACCGTGGTTAACGTTGTGATTGCGAGGGACGTCCTCCCAAGTCAAGGTCAGCGACCAAAAAGGATGCCAGAGTTCTGGCCGTTTCATCGGGGAACCATAGAACCCCCTCCAGGGAGCCCCCGGGATTTCCTTTGGCCCGGAAGACCAATGGTTTCACGATGTCCCGGACAACCCCCCCGATGGTGATCACGGTAAAAATTGGGATGGGCCTAATAAAGAGGATCCTCATCGACATTGGAGCCGACTCCAATATCATGTTCAGGAATGTGTTCGATACTCTGAGACTCAGGGAAACCGACCTCAAGACCTATCAACATGGGGTCATCGGCATAGGGGACAACTACATAAGACCAGACGGGATAGTTACCCTCCCGGTTTGCATAGGGGAAGGAGAAGGAAAGAGGTCGGTAATGGCAGAGTTCGTCGTCTTAGAGGACTCCACAGCCTACAACGTCATCCTAGAAAGGAAGATTATCAACGAGTTCTCCGCTGTGATATCCACCAAGTTTTTGCTCATGAAGCTTGTTACGGATGACGGATCTGTTGGATCCATCAGGGGTGACCTAGAAACGATAGTCGCATGCGACAATGCCAGTCTCTCGCTCAGAAAGAAGTTGAAGGAGGCATATGGAGTTTTCTTAGCCGATCTGGATGCCAGAGTAGACGACAAGCCAAGACCTAAACCCCAGAAGGATTTGGAAAAGTTTCGAGTCGTGGACACGGAGGAGAAGTTCACCTTTGTAAACAGAAACCTCCCACACAACCTGAAAGAACCCCTCATGGAGGCCATTAGAGCAAACGGCGACTTGTTCGCTTGGACCCCAGCTGACAGCCAGGGGTAGACCCCGAGTTTATGTCGCACCGGCTCGTAGTAAAGCTGAAAGTCAACCCTATAGCCCAGAGGCAATGGAAGATGTCCTAAGAAAGAGCTAACGATTCCTGAGTAGACGCAGTAGCAGGATATCGATTCCTGAGCTTCATAGACGCATACTCCTGATATAATCAGATATCGATGCACCGACCTGATGAGGAAAAACGACGTTCATAATGCCGGATGGTACTTACTGTTACAGGGTAATGCCGTTTGGACTAAAGAATGCTGGAGCAATGTACCAGAGGCTGATGAACAAGGTCTTTAGCAATCTAATCGGGAGGTCAGTTGAGGTTTATGTCGACGACATCTTGGTAAAAACAACTGAGCCAAGGGACCTGGTCAGCGACCTAGAGGCCGTCTTCGAGTCTCTCCGAAAGCACAATAGGAGACTCAATCCCTCAAATGTGCCTTTTCCATAGAAGCCGAGAAGTTCCTCGATTTCATGATAACACAGAGGGTGGTTGAGGCCAACCCAGACAAGTTTGATGCCATCCTGTGGATGATGAGCCTGAGGTGCGTTAAAGACGTGCAGAGATTGGCCAGGAGGCTCACGGCCCTATCTCGTTTCCTCGGCACGTCGGCAGCAAAAGCTCTCCCTTTTTTCAACTTGATGAGAAAAGGAATAGCCTTCGAGTGGACCCCAGCTTACGAAGAAGCTTTCAATCACTTCAAGAAGATACTCTTAGCTCCACCAGTCTTAGGTAAGCCCAAAGACAATGAGATGTTGTTCTTATATTTGGCGGTGACGGACCAAGCCTTGGCGACTGTCCTTATCCGAGAAGAGGATAAGGTTCAACAGTCGGTCTACTTTGTTAGCGAAGTGCTGCAAGGTGTAGAACTAAGGTACACCAAGCTGGAAGAGCTGGCTTACGCCCTCCTAACCTTGTGACGTTAGGATTTTTGCTAGTAAAGAATTTTATAAAAATGGTCGCGTTGTAGATATAGTTTCTAAAGCAACAAAAATCCTTTCGTGCAAACGTTTGGTTGTCACAAGTAACAAACCCCTAAATAAATTGATAACCGAAGTATTTAAACCTCGGGTCGTCTTCTCAAGGAATTGCAGGGAAGTATGTTCTTATTATTGGTTATGGAGATTGTAAATTGGGGTTTTGAGAATGAGGAATAAATATGGCAAATAATTTAAATGACAATTGAAATAAATAAATACTGTAAAGCAAACTTTTGGCAAGGTATGAGAAATTGAAAGTCCAGACTTAGTTATTCTTATCAATAATTATGAAAGTTAAATCTTAATTCCACCTAGTTGACCTTTGCTAAAGCAAAGGAAAGTCAAGGGTCTAATTAGTTAGACCTTCGAATCCTATTTATTTCCTAAGAAAAGGTTGGGATTATTGAAGTTCAGTTCAATTAGCAAGATAACAGTTATCAATTATATTGAGCTAAGATAACTCCTGAGTTACTGATTTCTTAACCAAGACCAAACAGAAAAGAAATTAAATCTATTGGAATAAAAATTGTCTTCAGATTGGGAATAATCAATGGTATAAATAAAGAAAGCAATATTAAACTGAAATACCTCAAATAGCATTAAATAAGAAAATCATAACATGAATGTAGCATAAGCCAAATAGGCAACATAACTAATACAAGCAAGCATTAATGGTATCTGAGAATAAGAGATAATTATAAAGTAAAAGAACATTGAACCTGGGATCGAGAGTTACTCCTAAAACTAAGAGAAGTCCTAAATCCTAAATCCTAAAGAGAGAGAGGAGAGAACCTCTCTCAAAACTAGATCTAAATCATGGAAAGTAACTAAAAATGTCGAGAGTCCCTCAATGGATGTATTCCTCCACTTCATAACCTCTGGTCTATGACTTCTGGACTTGGATTTGGGCCAAAAAGGGCTTCAGAATCCGCTATGAGCATTTTCTGCAATTTCTGGTGCGTGGCCTCTGTCACGTGTCCGCGTGGGTCACGCGGTCGCGTCAATTGGAGTTTTCCTTGTCACGTGGTTGCGTCAGTCATGCGGCCGCGTCATAGGTGTTCTTCGTTGGGCATGCGGTCGTGTCAGCCATGCGGCCGCGTCGCTACCTCTTCGCGCTTGGCATGCGGCCGCGTCGTCCATGCGGTCGCGTGGATGCCAGTTTCTCCAAAACTCCGTTTTATGCTTTCCTTCCATTTTTGTATGTTTCCTTTTCCATCCTTTAAGTCATTCCTGCCTTAGAAGATCTGAAACTACTCAACACACTAATCATGGCATCGAATTGAAATAAAGGTAATTAAAATAATTAATTTTAAAGCATAGAAAACATGTTTTTCACATACATCACATAATAAGGAAGGGAAAGTAAAACTATGCAATTAATATGAATAAGTGGGTGAAGGATTGAATAAATCACTCAAACTAAGCACAGAATATATCACAAAATATGGGTTTATTACCTTGTCTCGGAGGTTGAGGCAATACTTCCAAGGACACCCGATAATCATAAGAACCGATCAAGCTATTCGCCAAATTCTACAAAAACCCAATCTGGCGGGACGAATGATGATGTGGGCGATCGAGCTGTCACAGTATGATTTGAAATACGAATCCAGGCACGCAATCAAGGCTCGGGCGATGGTTAATTTCCTGGTAGAGGTAACTAGGGACCCCCACGAGAACCCGGACACACAGTGGAAGCTCCACTTTGATGGAGCCTCCAACCAAATGTTCAGAGGGGGCAAGGATAATCCTTGAAATTTTGACAGGGGTGATCTACGAGCAGTCAATCAAATTTGACTTCCCGATCTCCAATAACCAGGTAGAGTATCAAGCCTTGATTAAGGGCCTACTCTTGCCAAAAGAAATCAGTGTCTCGCAGGTCGAGGTCAATAGTGATTCCCAAATCGCCACTTCCTAGGTTAACGGGACCTACCAAGCCAGGGATTCCCTGCTTTAGTAGTACCTGGAAAGGGTAAAAAAGTTGTGCAAAGACTTCGAGGAGGTCATAATCCAACATGTGCCCAGGAAAAGAAACGCTTGGGCCGACGTCTTGTCAAAACTAGTAAGTACAAAGCCAGGGTCGGGAATCGATCTTTGATTCAGGGATTGATAAAAGAGCCGATAGTGATCCTGTGCATGTCACAAGTGATGAACTCCCTCTCATGAATTCGTGAAGAAATGCAGGAAATGTTAAGAAAACGCCAACTTCCACAGGTCTCCAGTAGTGGAGTTAAGATCATTGATGGCCTTTCGACCTTTTTCTCAATGGGGAGTCAATCACTTGGGGCCATTTCCCAATAGGTCTTGGACAAGTTAAGTACTTAATTGTAGCCATTGATTACTACACCAAGTGGGTCGAGGCAGAACCATTGGCTAATATATCATCGGCGAACTGCCGAAAGTTCATGTGGAGACAAGTGATCTCCAAGTTCGGAATTCCAGAAGTTGTTACGTTGGATAACGGGATGCAATTCGCGGATAAGAAATTTGGTGAATTCCTCTCTATCCTGGGAATAAAGCAGAGGTTCTCATCAATGGAACATCCACAGAGCAACGGTTAGGTGGAAGCTGCAAACAAGGTCATCCTCAAAGGCTTTAAAAAGCGACTCGACCAGAAAAAGGGGGTCCTAGGCAGACGAGCTCGCCTCAGTCTTGTGGTCTTATAGGATGACGGCACAGTCCTCTATCGAGGAGACCCCCTTCCTTCTTACTTACGGAACCAATGCAGTGATCCCTGTAGAGATAGGGGAGCCGAGCCCACGACTGCTCCTTGGCGGGGTCGAAGAGGCAGTAGAGAAGGATCTGATCGACAAAACCCGAGAGATGGCCCATCTATCAGAAACTGCATTAAAACAAAGAGTAGTCCTAAGGTATAATGCCAGAGTGCTAAAGAGGAGTTTCGAGCCAAATGACCTGGTTCTACAACATAATGATATAGAACTACCAACCCCTGGAGAAGGAAAACTAGCAGCTAACTGGGAAGGCCCATACAGAATAAGAGAAGTGCTCAGCAAAGGGGAGTACAAGTTAGAACAATTAGATGAGAGAGAGGTGCCTAGAACATGGAACGCGGCAAACCTGAAAAGATTCTACTCGTAAGAGCCAGTCTGAGATTCAATGACCCAACGAGCATCCGACTTAGTAACCACTTTTTAAAATTTTTGCTTTTGCTTTTGACCCTTTACTTTGTTTACCTTAAGTTTCTACTACTGCTTGTTTTCTTGTTAGCCGTCGGCATATCACTTTTATTTCATGTTTGATTGTTATTGCTTCTCGTTCTTAATATTACTCCTTACCCAATTGTCGACTCCACAGCACCCCAAGAATAATCACCCCGGGAGCCAACGAAATCATAAACAACATTTAATGGTTATCTACTTTAAAGCTACACAATATAAAAGTGGCTAAAAAAATAAAGGCATGATATTAGCCGAGCAATAACCATTTCACGACAAGGCGGTAAATAGTTTGGATTCCTAAACTACCACTAGTGTCATACAAAATAAGGCACTGGGACGGCCCAATCAAAACAAGTACAGATTACAATATTTACATTATTACAGATCACTTTCTCGGTATGTCGATGATCTTTGATGGTGTGGAAGACGATCCAACACAAAACTCACCGGCAAGTGTACTGGGTCGTATCAACTAATAATAACTCACGGGAGTGAGGTCGATCCCACAGGGATTGAAGGATTGAGCACTTTTAGTTTAGTGATTGATTTAGTCAAGCAAACAAGAGTTGATTTGAGTGATTTGTAATTGATAGAAGCTAAATTGCATGAATTGTAAAAGGAGTGTGAGAATTGCAGTAAATTAAAGAGAACAGAAAGTAAAAGTGTTGAATCTTAAAGAACAAGTAAAGTAAATAACAGAAACTTAGAGTGCAAGAAATGTAAATTACAGATGCTTGGAGTGTAAGAAATGTAAATTGCTTGAATGATAAAGGGATCAGGGAGTTGGGATTTGCAGAAATTTAACAAGGAAAAGTAAATTGCAACAAGCAGAAGAGTATAGGATGACTTGAATTGAAATAGATCTCAAACAGAAAAGTAAATTAGCTTGAAGAAGCATTCATCAAATGAACTAAAAGGAAAATGCAAGATCTCAGAGGTCAAGAGACTAGAAAACCAAGTCTAGATCTCACTGCCTTCCTTGATCCAACTCAAAGAACAATTGCAAAAAAATTAAAGATCAAAACAGTAAGGAAACTTGAATTCAAATCACCAAATCTTGAATTATGCAGAGAAAAGAACAAAGAGATCTCAAGGTGAGATTGAGACAGAATTTCCTCAATTCTCAACCCAAGACCCAAGCTAAGTGTGCAGAAAAAGAAAAATAAGAATACCAAGAGGAAGAGAACTCAAATCTACATCCCAATTCAAGCCAAAGTTCAAAGAAAATCAAAATTCAAAACAGAATCAAAATTAAAATGAAAAAGAGTTCTCAAATTAAAATTTCAAAAAAAGGTAAGAAGAAGGTCCTCTCTACATCTAACTAACACCTATTTTACACTTCCTAATTTTGATTTAAGAATTTGGGTGGGCTCTAAAGTTTGGTGAAGAAATGAATTAATTTGAATTTTTGATGGATTTTTGGCCCATGGTGCACCTCCCAGGGGAAAGCTCGGCTCTTGGCAAGAGCTTTGGGCAAGAGCTTTGGTGATCTTGGCCTTCCAATGTGTTGCACGCTTCTTCATTGTGACAAGGAAACAAAGCTCTTTGCAAGAGCTCTAAGCTCTTGGCAAGAGCTTTAATTGTCCCTTGAGGTCCATGGTTCGATTCTTGGGTGGAGCACTTGCTGGTCATTTTCCTTGGCACAAGAGTAGCGCCTAAGACTTTGCTCCTTGGATGTCCTTGGTTCAAATCCCATGGAGTGAAAACAAGCCAATTTTGGCTTTTTTTTCTTGTGAGGTAGCGCTGCCCCCTCCCCCTTGGTCTTGGGTTCAAGCCTTGGTGAGTGTATTATTGAGCTCTTTTTCCCTTGACTTTTCCTTGAAGAAGCCCGAAAAAGCTCTTGGAGAAAGCTCTTGGCAAGAGCTTTGCTTTGAATTTGCCTTGCTCCCTTCTTCCTTGTAGCACTTGGTTAAGCTCTTGGCAAGAGCTTTGGCCTTTGAATTTTTTGAAGTAAAGCTCTCCACAAGAGCTCTAGACTCTTGGCAAGAGCTTTGTGCTCTTGTTCCTTGAATTCAGCCACGCTTTTCTTCCCTTGGGCACGCTTTCTTTATTTCCTTAGATCATGCTCCTTAGGCTACGCTTTTCTTATTTTTTTTCTTTTCTTCACCTACAAGTAATTAAAACAACCAATCAAAGTATCACAAAATTCACAAAGCTTAAAATTCATTAAAAAACCAATTAATTTTAGCTTAAACTTCATGATTTTGTGTCAATTAAAGGGTGGTTGATTGATTCAAAGAAACCATGCAATTCCACTCCAAATTATTAACTTATAATGCAAGAAAGTGCATAAAAACTAATGAAACAAGTGAAAAATTCTTGCAAAGCTAGCATATGATGACTTGTCATCAATCTTTCCATCTTTGATGGTCTTGAAAGCTCCAACAGCCGAGACATCGAAGTCAGGGACCAGCAGATTCACCTAGGCTTTGATCGCCTCCTCGGTACCCCCCAATGGCATTCTGAGCGTTCTTAATAGGCTATTTGTTCTTCTTCTTAAGATTGGCAACCTCAACCATGGCATCAACAAGTTTTTTCTCCAAATCAGCCACCTTGAACAGCCGTTTCAGCTCGACCCCGAGCAGTGTTAAGCTGGCTTTCCAAGGTAAGCTCCTTCTCGGTGAGCCAGGCCACCGTCTGGTCAAAAAGCTTCAATTTCTCTTCAGATCCCGTCAACTTGGCCTTAACAGCCTCAACCTCGGCCTTCAATTTATCAACAACCTGGGAAGGCACCTGGAGCTTACCATCCAAGGACCTAACACCAGCCAAGACGGGCTCTGCCTTCCTCGAAGTAGTGGCGTCTCAGAGCAGGGTGCGATAAACCCACTTAGCTTGAGAAGCAAGATCCCCACTGATGAGCGGATAATTTATACGCTTTTTGGCATTGTTTTTAGGTAGTTTTTAGTAAGTTCAAGCTACTTTTAGGGATGTTTTCATTAGTTTTTATGTTAAATTCACATTTCTGGACTTTACTATGAGTTTGTGTGTTTTTCTGTGATTTCAGGTAATTTCTGGCTGAAATTGAGGGACTTGAGCAAAACTCTGAAAAAGGCTGACAAGAGGACTGCTGATGCTGTTGGAATCTGACCTCCCTGCACTCGAAATGGATTTTCTGGAGCTACAGAACTCGATGGAAAGTAGACATCCAGAGCTTTCCAGAAATATATAATAGTCTATACTTTATTCGGAAATTGATGACGTAACTTGGCGTTGAACGCCAAGTACATGCTGCTGTCTGGAGTTAAACGCAAGAAACACATCACAACCCGGAGTTGAACGCCCAAAACACATTACAACTTGGCGTTCAACTCCAAAAGAAGCCTCAGCTCGTGGGTAGATCAAGCTCAGCCCAAACACACACGAAGTGGGCCCCGGAAGTGGATTTATGCATCACATTGAGTATGTTTTAGGGGGTTGGCCATTCGGCCATGCCTGAACCTTTCACTTATGTACTTTCAACGGTGGAGTTTCTGCACACCATAGATTAAGGGTGTGGAGCTCTGCTGTACCTCAAGT
>NC_029773.3:61930048-61930500 GCF_000817695.3 Arachis duranensis
CAAGGGTGATGCCTCCAGACGATTAGCCGTGCAGTGACAGCGCATAGGACTATTTTTCCGAGAGGATTAAAAGTAGCCATTGATGATGGTGATGCCCTACATACAGCTTGCCATGGAAAGGAGTAAGAAGGATTGGATGAGAGCAATAAGAAAGTAGAGATTCGAAAGGGTTCTAGCATCTCCACACGCCTATCTAAAATTCCCACTATTGATTTACATAAGTATTTCTTATCCCTTTTATTTTATTTATCTTTTAAATTATCTAATCCAATTACATTTGACCCTATGAATCCACTTAACTGAGATTTACAAGGTGACTATAGCTTGCTTCATATCAACAATCTCTGTGGGATCGACCCTTACTCACGTAAGGTATTACTTGGATGACCCAGTACACTTGCTAGTTAAGTTGAACGGAGTTGTGAGCTTCTCTAACAGTGCCTGGAACTCTT
>NC_029773.3:61930617-61932359 GCF_000817695.3 Arachis duranensis
AACAACTGACGGTTCATCTTGTTGCTCAGATTAGGTAATTTTCTTTTCAAAAATCTTTTTCAAAATTTTTCTTTTCTTTTTCGTTTTTCCTAACTTTATTTTCGAAAAAAAATAAAAATCCAAAAAAAATTAGAAAATCATAAAAATAAAAAATATTTTGTGTTCTTGTTTGAGTCTTGAGTCAATTTTTAAGTTTGGTGTCAATTGCATGTTTTAAAAATTTTACTTGCATTTTTCGAAAAATTTCATGCATTCATAGTGTTCTTCATGATCTTCAGGTTGTTCTTGATAAGTCTTCTTGTTTGATCTTGATGTTTTCTTGTTTTGTGTTGTTTGTTGTTTTTCATATGCATTTTTGCATTCATAGTATCCATGCATTAAAGATTTCTAAGTTTGGCGTCTTGCATGTTTTCTTTGCATCAAAAATTTTTCAAAATTATGTTCTTGATGTTAATCATGATCTTCAAAGTGTTCTTGGTGTTCATCTTGACATTCATAGTGTTCTTACATGCATCTTGTGTTTCGATCCAAAATTTTCATGTTTTGGGTCATTTTTGTGTTTTTCTCTCTCATCATAAAAAAAATTCAAAAATCAAAAAATATCTTTTCCTTTTTCTATCTCCTAATTTTCAAAAATTTGAGTTGACTTAGTCTAAAATTTTAAAAATTAGTTGTTTCTTACAAGTCAAGTCAAATTTTCAATTTTAAAAATCTTATCTTTTCAAAATCTTTTTTTCAAAAATTATATCTTTTTCATTTTTTTCCATTTTTCGAAAATTTCAAAAATCTTTTTCAAAATATTTTTCAAAATCTTTTTCTTATCTTTACATCTAATTTTCGAAAATTAGCTAACAATTAATGTGATTGGTTCAAAAATTTGAAGTTTGTTACTTTCTTGTTAAGAAAGGTTCAATCTTTAAGTTCTAGAATCTTATCTTTTAGTTTCTTGTTAGTAATTAATTTTAATTTAAAAATTAAATCTTTTTCAAACATATCTTATCATATCTTTTATATCTTATCTTTTTCAAAAATTTTATCTTTTTCAAAAGTTGATTTCAAAATATCTTATCTAACCTCTTATCTTCTTATCTTTTCAAATTTGATTTTAATATCTTTTTCAACTAACTCTTTGAGTTTTTGTTTGTTTCTTATCTTTTTCAAAACCACCTAACTAATTTTCCCTCTCTAATTTTCGAAAATATCTCATCTCTTTTTCAAAAATTCTTTTGTTCTAAATTTTAATTTTAATCTTATCTTATCTCTAATTTTCGAAAATTACTAATCCCTTTTTTCAAAATTATTTTCGAAATTTCCCCTCTCTTTTCTTATTCTATTTAATTATTTATTCACTAACACTACTCTTCACCTCTCTCCACCTAAATATCCGAACCCATTCTTCTTTACTCTTCTCCCCTTTCTTTTTCTACTAACATAAAGGAATCTCTATACTGTGACATAGAGGATTCCTCTTTCTTTTCCTGTTTTCTTCTCTTTCATATGAGCAGGAACAGGGAAAAAGGCACTCTTGTTGAAATTGATCCTGAACCTGAAAGGACTCTGAGAAGGAAACTAAGAGAAACTAAATTACAACAATCTGGAAACAACCTTTCAGAAATTTTCGAACAAGAGAAGGAGATGGCAGCCGAAAATAATAATAATGCAAGGAGAATGCTTGGTGACTTCACAAAGCCAACGTCCAAATTTGATGGAAGAAGCATCTCCATTCCTGCCATTGGAGCCAA
>NC_029773.3:61932993-61937223 GCF_000817695.3 Arachis duranensis
TAGGCTGAGCAATAGCAAGCCATATCCATCATCTTCTCAGCAACAGACAGAGAATTCTGAATAAAACACTTCTAATTTAGCCAATCTAGTCTCTGATCTGTCAAAGGCCACTTTCAGTTTCATGAGTGAAACAAGATCCTCCATTAGAAATCTGGAGGCACAAGTGGGCCAGCTGAGTAAGAAAGTCATTGAAACTCCTCCCAGTATTCTCCCAAGCAATACAAAAGAGAATCCAAAAGGAGAGTGCAAGACCATTGATATAATCAATATGGCCGAATGCACAAGGGAGGAGGAGGATGAAAATCCTAGTGAGGAAGACCCCCTGGGACGTCCCTCAAGCAAGAAGGAGTTTCCTATTAAGGATCCACAGGAATCTGAGGCTCATATAGAGACCATAGAGATTCCATTAAATCTCCTTCTGCCATTCATGAGCTCTGAAGACTATTTTTCCTCTGAAGAGGATGAAGATGTGACTGGAGAGCAAGTTGCTCAATATTTAGGAGCTATCATGAAGCTGAATGCCAAGTTGTTTGGTAATGAGACTTGGGAAAGTGAACCTCCCTTGCTCATTAGTGAACTGGATACCTGGATTCAGCAAACTCTACCTTAAAAGAAGCAAGATCCTGGCAAGTTTTTGATACCTTGCACCATAGGCACCATGACCTCTGCAAAATCTCTGTGTGATCTAGGGTCAGGGATAAATCTTATGCCACTCTCTGTAATGGAGAAGCTGGGGATCATTGAGGTACAACCTGCCTTGTTCTCATTACAATTGGCAGACAAGTCATTGAGACAAGCTTATGGAATAGTGGAGGACGTGTTAGTAAAGGTTGAAAACCTTTACATCCCTGCTGATTTCATAATCTTAGACACCAGGAAGGAAGAGGATGAATACATTATCCTTGGAAGACCTTTCCTAGCCTGATGAGCGGATAATTTGTATGCTTTTTGGCATTGTTTTTAGTGTGTTTTTAGTATGATCTAGTTAGTTTTTAGTATATTTTTATTAGTTTTTAGTTAAAATTCACTTTTCTGGACTTTACTATGAGTTTGTGTGTTTTTCTGTGATTTCAGGTATTTTCTGGCTGAAATTGAGGGACCTGAGCAAAAATCTGATTCAGAGACTAAAAAGGACTGCAGATGCTGTTAGATTCTGACCTCCCTGCACTCGAAGTGGATTTTCTGGAGCTAAAGAAGCCCAATTGGCGCGCTCTCAATGGCGTTGGAAAGTAGACATCCTGGGCTTTCCAGCAATATATGATAGTCCATACTTTGTCCAAGATTTGATGGCCCAAACCGGCGTTCAAAGTCACCCTCAGAATTCCCAGCGTTAAACGCCGGAACTGGCACAAGAATGGGAGTTAAACGCCCAAACTGGCAATAAAGCTGGCGTTTAACTCCAAGATAAAAACGAAATAAATAAAAGAAATTGAAAATATTTTGAAATTGAAATCTGAATTTTTATATAAAATTTTCGAAAATGTAGTTTAAAATTAGTTAGAAAAGATATATTTTTTGAATTTTGAATTTTTATGATGAAAGAGAAAAACACACAAAAGACACAAGACTTAAAATTTTTAGATCCAATGCTCCTTATTTTCAAAAATTTTTGGAGGGAAAACACCAAGGAACACCAAACTTAAAAATTTTAAGATTAAAACACAAGAAAGACTCAAGAACACCTTGAAGATTCACAAGAACACCAAGAACAAAAGAAATAACACCAAACTTAAAATTTTTAGAAAACCAAGACAAATTTTCGAAAATTAAAGAAAAATTAACAAGAAAACACCAAACTTAGAGTTTGGCATAAGATTCAATCAAAGAAAAATTATTTTTGAAAAAGATCCCAAAGAAGATACCCAATTATGAAGAACAACTACCAATGCTCCAGCCAATTGGGCAGCAACTTCAGTGTTGATTTTAAAGATGTATTATATTTATGGATAAAAGTATAATTTTTGAAAATTAATGTTTTGAAAAAGCACAAGAAAAACAAAAAAAGACACAAAACAAGAAAAACTCAAGATCAAACAAGAAAAATAAACAAGAACAACTTGAAGATCAATGAAGAACAAAGAACACAAGTTCAAAAATTTAAAGAAAAATATAAAATATGCAATTAACACCAAACTTTGAACAGGACACTAAACTCACAAAAAAATTAATAATTGATAAAGAAAAATAATATTTTTGAAAATTTTTTTAAAAAGGGATAATAAAAGATGCAATTCTAGTAAAAAAAAGAGGATAAATTCTTCCTAATCTAAGCAACAAAATAAACCTTTAGTTGTTCAAACTCGAACAATCCCCGGCAACGGCGTCAAAAACATGGTGCACGAAATTGCAATAACACTTTTTGCAATCCGCACAACTAACCAGCAAGTGCACTGGGTCGTCCAAGTAATACCTTACGTGAGTAAGGGTCGAATCCCACGGAGATTGTTGGTTTGAAGCAAGCTATCGGGGATTATTTGAGTTGTGAAAAGTATTGATCACAATTTCGCATACCATAGCCACAGCTTGATTTAGCCGATTAATTGGATTTAATTGTAAGAAGTCAAAGTGTTTGGAATAAGGAATTGTTACTTTATTAATGAAGAATCTGTTGGAGTATTGGAGATGCTTTGTCCTCTGAATTTCTGCAATGTAATATTCAACTCAATTATTTGTAAAGTTCCATCCATGGCAACCTGTATGTAGGGTGTCACCATTGTCAGTGGCTACTTTCCATCCTCTCAGTGAAAACGGTCCAGATGCTCTGTCACAGCACGGCTAATCAGCTGTCGGTTCTCGATCATGTTGGAATAGGATCCATTGATCCTTTTGCATTTGTCATCACGCCCAGCAATCGCGAGTTTGAAGCTCGTCACAGCCATTCAACCCTTGAATCCTACTCGGAATACCACAGACAAGGTTTAGACTTTCTGGATCCTCAAGAATGGCCGCCATCAGTTCTAGCTTATACCACGAAGATTCTGATTAAAGAAGCTAAGAGATACTCATTCAATCTGATGTAGAACGGAGGTGTTTGTCAGGCACACCTTCATGGATTGAGGAAGGTGATGAGTGTCACGGATCATCACCTCCTTCACAATTAAGCGCGAATGAACATCTTAGATAGGAACACACACACGTTTGAATGAAATAGAAACAATTGCATTAATTCATTGAGATGCTGCAGAGCTCCTCACGCCCAACAATGGAGTTTAGAGACTCATGCTGCCAAGGAATATAAAATCCAGTTCTATAGACGTCCAAAAACTTGGTGCACGAACTTGAAAATCACAATTCTTGACAATTCCACACAACTAACCAGCAAGTGCACTGGGTCGTCCAAGTAATACCTTACGTGAGTAAGGGTCGATCCCACGGAGATTATTGGTTTGAAGCAAGCTATGTTTATTTTATTAATCTTAGTCAGGATGCCAATAAGGTTATTTGGATTTAATTGTAAGAAGTAAAAGTGTTTGGAAGCAGTAATTGTTACTTTATTAATGGAGAATATGTTGGAGTTTTGGAGATGCTTTGTCCTCTGAATTTCTGTAATGTAATATTCCATGCATGGAAAAGTGCAAAGTTCCCTCCATGGCAAGCTGTATGTAGGGAGTCACCATTGTCAGTGGCTACCTCCCATCCTCTCAGTGAAAACGGTCCAGATGCTCTGTCACAGCACGAGTAATCAGCTGTTGGTTCTCGATCATGTTGGAATAGGATCCATTGATCCTTTTGCGTTTGTCATCATGCCCAACAATCGCGAGTTTGAAGCGCGTCACAGCCATTCAATCCTTGAATCCTACTCGGAATACCACAGACAAGGTTTAGACTTTCCGGATCCTCAAGAGTGGCCGCCATCAGTTCTAGCTTATACCACGAAGATTCTGATTAAGGAAGCTAAGAGATGCTCATTCAATCTAATGTAGAATGGAGCAATCTGATGTAGAACGGAGGTATTTGTTAGGCACACGTTCATGGGTTGAGGAAGGTGATGAGTGTCACGGATCATCACCTTCTTCATAATTAAGCGCGAATGAACATCTTAGATAGGAACACACACGTTTGAATGGAGGAATAGAAACAATTGCATTAATTCATCGAGACGCTGCAGAGCTCCTCACCCCCAACAATGGAGTTTAGAGACTCATGCCATCAAAGTGTATAAAATTCAGATCTGAAAATGTCATGAGGTCCAAAGTAAATCTCTAAAAGTTGTTTAAATAGTAAACTAGT
>NC_029773.3:61937369-61941045 GCF_000817695.3 Arachis duranensis
GGGCTGTTTTGGGCGTTTAACACCAGGTTGTAACCTGTTTCTGGCGTTGAACTCCAGCTTGTAACCTGTTTCTGGCGCTGGACGCCAGACAGCAGCATGATACTGGCGTTGAACGTCAGTTTACGTCATCTATCTTCGTGCAAAGTATAGACTATTATATATTTCTGGAAAGCCCTGGATGTCTACTTTCCAACGCCGTTGCGAGCGCACCAATTGGACTCCTGTAGCTCCAGAAAATCTATTTCGAGTGCAGGGAGGTCAGAATCCAGCAGCATCGGCAGTCCTTTTTCAGCCTAACTCAGATTTTTGCTCAGCTCCCTCAATTTCAGCCAGAAAATACCTGAAATCACAAAAAAACACACAAACTCATAGTAAAGTCCAGAAATATGATTTTTGCCTAAAAAATAATAATATTCTACTAAAAACTAATTAAAACATGCTAAAATCTACATGAAATTACCCCCAAAAAGCGTATAAAATATTTGCTCATCACAACACCAAACTTAAACTGTTGCTTGTCCCCAAGCAACTAGATGAATAAAATAGGATAAAAAGAATTTAAGGAGTAATAAAATCTCCGAGTTTTGAGTGAAGCTCAGATTCTAATTTAGATGAGCGGGGCTAGTAGTTTTTTGTTTCTGAACAGTTTTGGCATCTCCCTTTATCCTTTGAAATTCAGAATGATTGGCATCCATAGGAACTCAGAATTCAGATAGTATTATTGATTCTCCTAGTGTAGTATGTTGATTCTTGAACAAAGTTACTTTATGAGTCTTGGTCGTGGCCCTAAGCACTTTGTTTTCCAGTATTACCACCGGATACATAAATGCCACAGACACATGACTGGGTGAACCTTTTCAGATTGTGACTCAGCTTTGCTAAAGTCCCCAGTTAGAGGTGTCCAGAGCTCTTAAGCACACTCTTTTTGCTTTGGATCACGACTTTAACCACTCAGTCTCAAGCTTTTTACTTGGACCTGCATGCCACAAGCACATGGTTAGGGACAACTTGATTTAGCCGATTAATTGGATTTAATTGTAAGAAGTCAAAGTATTTGAAATAAGGAGTTGTTACTTTATTAATGAAGAATCTGTTGGAGTATTGGAGATGCTTTGTCCTCTGAATTTCTGCAATGTAATATTCAACTGAATTGTTTGTAAAGTTCCATCCATGGCTAGTTGTATGTAGGGTGTCACCATTGTCAGTGGCTACTTCCCATCCTCTCAGTGAAAACGGTCCAGATGCTCTGTCACAGCACGGCTAATCAGCTGTCGGTTCTCGATCATGTTGGAATAGGATCCATTGATCATTTTGCATTTGTCATCACGCCCAGCAATCGCGAGTTTGAAGCTCGCACAGCCATTCAATCCTTGAATCCTACTCGGAATACCACAGACAAGGTTTAGACTTTCCGGATCTTCAAGAATGGCCGCCATCAATTCTAGCTTATACCACGAACACGTTCATGGATTGAGGAAGGTGATGAGTTCACGGATCATCACCTCCTTCACAATTAAGCGCGAATGAACATCTTACATAGGAACACACACACATTTGAATGAAATAGAAACAATTGCATTAATTATTAAAAATAGAATTAAAAAAACAGCAGAAGAAAAATCACACCCTGGAGGAAGCACAGACTGGCGTTCAACGCCAGTAAGGAGCATCTGGCTGGCGTTCAACGCAGAACAGAGCATGAAACTGACGCTGAACGCCAGAAACAAGCAACATTCTGGCGCTGAACGCCAGGAATGTGCCTAGAGGAAAAGCTGGCGCTGAACGCCAGTAACAAGCATGAAACTGGCGTTCAACGCCAGAAACATGTTACATATGGGCGTTGAACGCCCAGAATGTGCACCACTCGGCGTTTAAACGCCAGAATGGTGTGCAAAGGCATTTTACATGCCTATTTGGTGCAGGAATGAAATTCCTTGACACCTCAGGATCTGTGGACCCCACAGGATCACCTCAGGATCTGTGGCCCCACAGGATCCCCACCTACTATATTCCCACCTTACCTCCTAATCTTATTTCACTCTTCCCCATAAACCCCAGCTACCTCCAAAATTTAAAAATCTTTCCCACCCAAACCCACCCTAAAATGGCCGAACCTACCCTCTCCCCTTTCCCTATATAAACCCCTCCATTCTACTTCATTTTCACACAACACTACCCCCTCTACTATACCTTGGCCGAATCCATCTCCCCTCACTCTCCTCCTATTTCTTCTTCTTCTTCTTCTCTTCTTTCTTCTCTTGCTCGAGGGCGAGCAATATTTTAAGTTTGGTGTGGTAAAAGCATAAGCTTTTTGTTTTTCCATTACCATTAATGGCACCTAAGGCCGGAGAATCCTCTAGAAAAGGAAAAGGGAAGACAAAAGCTTCCACCTCCGAGTCATGGGAGATGGAAAGATTCATCTCCAAGAGCCATCAAGACCACTTCTATGATGTTGTGGCAAAGAAGAAGGTGATCCCTGAGGTCCCTTTCAAGCTCAAGAAAAATGAGTATCCGGAGATCCGACATGGGATTCGAAGAAGAGGTTGGGAAGTCCTAACCAACCCCATGCAACAAGTCGGAATCTTAATGGTTCAAGAGTTCTATGCCAATGCATGGATCATTAGGAACCATGATCAAAGTATGAACCCGAGTCCAAAGAATTATCTCACAATGGTTCGGGGGAAATACTTAGATTTTAGTCCGAAAAATGTGAGGTTGGCGTTCCACTTGCCCATGATGCAAGAAGATGTACGCCCCTTCTCTAGAAGAGTCAACTTTAATCAAAGGTTGGACCAAGTCCTTATGGACATATGTGTGGAAGGAGCTCAATGGAAAAGAGACTCCAAAGGCAAGGCAGTTCAACTAAGAAGACTGGACCTCAAGCCTGTGGCTAGAGGATGGTTAGAGTTCATTCAACGCTCCATCATTCCCACTAGCAACCAATCTGAAGTTACTGTGGATCGGGCCATCATGATTCATAGCATCATGATTGGAGAGGAAGTAGAAGTTCATGAGGTCATCTCCAATGAAATCTACAAAATAGCCGAAAAGCCCTCCACCATGGCTAGGCTAGCTTTTCCTCATCTTATTTGCCATCTATGTTACTCAGCTGGAGTTATCATAGAAGGAGAGATCCTCATTGAAGAGGATAAGCCCATCACCAAGAAGAGGATGGAGCAAGCAAGAGAGACCCTCCACGGTTCTCAAGAGATGCATGAGGAAGCTCATCATCAAGAAATCCCTGAGATGCCTCAAAGGATGCATTTTCCTCCCAACAACTATTGGGAACAACTCAACACTTCCTTAGAAGATTTGAGCTACAATGTGGGACAATTAAGGGTGGAACATCAAGAGCACTCCATCATTCTCCATGAAATAAGAGAAGATCAAAGAGCAATGAGGGAGGAGCAACAAAGGCAAGGAAGGGACATAGAAGAGCTTAAGGACATTGTTGGTCCTTCAAGAAGAAGATGCCACTGAGGTGGATTCATTCCTTGTTCTTATTTCTTTTTGCTTTTCAATTTTTTTATATTGTGTTTATCTATATTTTGTGTCTCTACTTCATGATCATTAGTATGTAGTAACCATGTCTTAAGGCTATGAATAAAATCCATTAATCCTTCACCTCTCTTAAAAGAAAAATGTTTTAATTCAAAAGAACAAGAAGTACATGAAT
>NC_029773.3:61942124-61942997 GCF_000817695.3 Arachis duranensis
GGCTACAGAACTCCAAATGGCGCGCTCTCAACGGCGTTGGAAATTAGACATCCAGAGCTTTCCAGCAATATATAATAGTCCATATTTATTTGGAAATTGACGACGTAACTTGGCGTTGAACGCCAAGTACATGCTGCTGTCTGGAGTTAAACGCAGAAACATGTCATGATCTGGAGTTGAACGCCCAAAACACGTTATAACTTGGAGTTCAACTCCAAGAAAAGCTTCAGCTCGTGGATAGATCAAGCTCAGCCCAAACATACACCAAGTGGGCCCCGGAAGTGAATTTATGTATCAATTACTTACTCATGTAAACCCTAGTAGCTAGTTTAGTATAAATAAGACTTTTTACTAGTGTATTAGTCGTCTTTTTGACCACGTTTCATCTTTGGTCTCAGTTTTGTTTCATTCTTCATCTTAGGAGGCCATTGAGTACATTTTAGGGGGCTGGCCATTCGGCCATGCCTGAACCTTTCACTTATGTACTTTCAACGGTGGAGTTTCTACACACCATAGATTAAGGGTGTGGAGCTTTGCTGTACCTCAAGTTTCAATACAATCACTATTACTTTCTATTCAATTCTCTTTTATTCTTATTCCAAGATATACGTTGCACAAAACTTTGATGAATGTGATGATCCGTGACACTCATCATCATTCTCATCTATGAACGCGTGTGACTGAGAACCACTTCCGTTCTACTTTAGGCCGGGCGCATATCTCTTAGATTTCCCAACAGAATCTTCGTGGTATAAGCTAGATAGATGGCGGCATTCATGGGGATCCGGAAAGTCTAACCTTGTCTGTGGTATTCCGAGTAGGATTCCGGGAATCCGGAAAGTCTAACCTTGTCTGTGGTATTCCGAGTAGGAT
>NC_029773.3:61943088-61967969 GCF_000817695.3 Arachis duranensis
GAGAGGATTAAAAGTAGCCATTGATGATGGTGATGCCCTACATACAGCTTGCCATGGAAAAGAGTAAGAAGAATTGGATGAGAGCAATAAGAAAGTAGAGATTCGAAAGGATTCTAGCATCTCCACACACCTATCTGAAATTCCCACTATTGATTTACATAAGTATTTCTATCCCTTTTTATTTTATTTATCTTTTAAATTATCTAATCCAATTACATTTGACCCTATGAATCCACTTAACTGAGATTTACAAGGTGACCATAGCTTGCTTCATACCAACAATCTCTGTGGGATCGACCCTTACTCACGTAAGGTATTACTTGGATGACCCAGTACACTTGCTGGTTAAGTTGAATGGAGTTGTGTCCACACATAGTTGAAAAAGCAATGAATTTTACAAAATACAATAACAAAGGAATCACAATTTCGTCCACCACCCACCAGGGAAGAACCCCTCCATGCCCTGCAGAAGTTGGGAATCAATGAAGGTCCTAGCATCAAAGTTCCTCTCCAAAATGGTAACGACCCCCTCCGAGCTGGAGACAGACATCCTCTTCCTGGGATTCTCAAGGATCGTACCCTCGGGACCTAACTCATCCTCGGGATTCTCCTCTGAACGAGGAGCCGCACCAGTGGTAGTGCCAACAATCTCTTGGGGAGGTTGCCTGATGAGCGGATATTTTATACGCTTTGTGGCATTGTTTTTACATAGTTTTTAGCATGTTTCATTCACTTTCTATCATATTTTTATTAATTTTTATTAAAAAATCACATTTCTAGACTTCACTACGAGTTTATGTGTTTTTCTGTAATTTCATGTATTTTCTGGCTGAAATTGAGGGACCTGAGCAAAATCTAATTCAGAGGCTGAGAAAGGAATGCAGATGCTGTTGGATTCTGACCCTCCTGCACTCGAAGTGGATTTTCTGGAGATACAGAAGCCCAATTGGTGCGCTCTTAATTGCATTGGAAAGTAGACATCTTGAGCTTTCCAGCAATGTATAATAGTTTATACTTTGCCCGAGATTTAATGGCCCAAACTGGTATTAAACGCCAGCCAGAGACCCTTTTCTGGCGTAAAACGCCAGAACTGGCATACTTCTTGGCGTTAAACACCCATTTTGGCACCCAGGGTGGCGTTTAACTCCACTTTGAGGCACATGTACGTGAAAGCTTGGAAGCTCAGCCCAAACACTCACCAAGTGGGCCCCAGAAGTGGATTTCTACACTATCTGCACTTAGTTACTCATTTTCTGTAAACTTAGGTTACTAGTTTAGTATAAAAACTATTTTTAGAGATTCATTTTGGAACTTATGACATTTTACATCTCATATTGTATCTTCTATGGCATGAGTCTCTAAACTCCATACGTGGGGGTGAGGAGCTCTGCTGTGTTTCAATGGATTAATGTAATTACTATTGTTTTCTATTATATCACGCTTGCTTCTGTTCTAAGATACTCACTCGTACTTTAATATGAAGAATGTGATGATCCGTGACACTCATCATCATTTCCAAATTTATGAACGCGTGCTTGAAAACCACCTACGTTCTATCTGAGCTCAATGTAGTCATTGGGCGACAGCTTGAGTGCGTATCTCTTGGGTTTCTAATCCACAAGTTTGACTTGCATCTCCTGACAACAGAGCATTCAAACTCTTGAGATCAGAACCTTCGTGGTAGAGGCTAGAACTAATTGGCAGCATTCCTGAGATCCGAAAAGTATAAACCTTATCTGTGGTATTCCGAGTAGGATCTGGGAAGGGATGACTGTGACGGGCTTCAAACTCATGAATGTCGAGAGCAGTGACAGTGTGCAAAAGGATAGAGAGATCCTATTCTGACACAAGTAAGAACCGATAGATGATTAGCCGTGCGGTAGCTGTGCTTGGTATTTTTCATCTGAGACGAGAGATCCGACAGTTGATTAGCCATACAGAAACTGTACCTGGACCATTTTCACTGAGAAGACGGAGGGTAGCCATTGACAACGGTGATCCACCAACATACAGATTGCCATGGAATGAAGCCATGCGTGTTTGAAGAAGAAGACAGTAGGAAAGCAGAGATTCAGATGACATAGCATCTCCGGAACCTCAACTTGTTCCTCATTACTAAATCACAAGTATCATTCATTTCATGTTATTTACTTTTCATAAACAAAATCAATTTTATCACTAATCTCCTGACTAAGAGTTACTGGATAACCATAGCTTGCTTCAAGCCGGCAATCTCTGTGCGATCGACCCTTACTCACGTAAGGTATTACTTGGACGACCCAGTGTACTTGCTGGTTAGTTATACCGGAGTTGTGAAAAGTGTGATCATAATTTCATATACTAATACCGCGATAGGACCTCGTGAATGTCGGCAGTGTATGTGGCAGAACTATCACTACTGTTCCTCAGAAGGAACTGGGCCATCTGATTGTTATGACCCACCTGCTCGGCAGCCATGGAAACTGAAAAACCAAAAAAGAAACTATTACAAAGTCAAAAGTTAAGCAGATCATGGGAGCGTGCGAGCACAAATCATAAGGAGCCATGACAATTCAGCTAACCAATAGTTTACCTATATAGCTCCTATCCATTTTAGGATCACACATTAAAATTTTGCGTTGCAAGTATAGTTTTAAACCAACAAATTATCCTCGGCCAATGTTTAAATTGTTTGTCACAAACACAAACCTAAAAAAATTAACCGAAGTATTTAAACCTCGGGTCGTCTCTCAAGAAATTGCAAGGAAATGTATTTATTATTGGTTATGAGATTGTATCTTTTTGGGTTTTGAGTTTAATAAGAAAGGAATGTAAATAACAAGAAAATAAACTAACAACTAAGAAAAGTCCTAGCAAGGGTTGAGAATCAGAATTCCTATCCTCATTATCATTGTTAATTATGATGGTAATTGCAAATTGCTCTCACTTAGTTAACCTCTAACAATTGAAGAAAAGTCAAGTGAGCAAATCAACTTGAGTTCACAAGTCCTAATCAAAGACTAGAGTTAGTGAAGCTCAAGCCAACTAGCAACCTTCAATCACCAACCAACAAGAGACTTTGACAATTCAAGAGTCTCCAAATTACTCAATCTAAGCTAAGAATACAAAAATCTAATTTAAAATCCAACTAAGCATTTTATCAAACACTTGGTAGGCACAAAATAAAAGCATGGTAAAATTGCAACAATAATGAAATCTAGCAACTACCAATTGAAAGAAATTAACAATAACAACTGAAGAAAGCAATAGCAACATGAACATATAAATTGCATTAACAAAGATCCAAAGTGTCAAGAGTGCATAAACATAAGGATAACAAAGTGAAGGAAATAACAAGTAGAATTGAAGAACAAAGGTGTTAGAACAATAAATTGCAAGGAATTATAAATAAAAACAGAAGTTAAATCTAAATCTAAGAAGAAATTGGAGTAGAAACCCTAAAAGCCTCTCTTTAGAGAATTCCACATCTAAAACATAAAATTATGTGAATGAAAGTGAATCCCCCTTCCATCTCCACTATGCAGCCTCTAATCTGTATTTTCGGGCTTGAAACTGGGTCAAAAGCAGCCTAGAAATCACCCCAGCGTTTTTTGTAAATTGCAGCACATGACGCTTGTCACGCGTATGCGTCGCTAAACGAATTCCTATTCACGCGTACGCGTTGCTTCCCTGCTGCACCGGTCATGCGTACGCATCGTTCATGCGTGCGCGTCGAGGCCAGCTTCCCAAAACTTCAATTTCTTGTGTTTCTTCCACTTTTGCATGCT
Organism: Arachis duranensis; assembly: GCF_000817695.3. Taxonomy (NCBI): domain Eukaryota; kingdom Viridiplantae; phylum Streptophyta; class Magnoliopsida; order Fabales; family Fabaceae; genus Arachis; species Arachis duranensis. The sequence goes on from NC_029773.3 coordinate 61,946,856, forward strand.
TCATTTCCATCCTCTAAGCCATTTCTGCCCTATAAACCCTGAAAATACTTAACAAATATATCACGGCATCGAATGGTAATAAGAGAGATTAAAATTAAGGCTAAAGAAGCATGTTTTCAATCATAGCTCAAAATTAGGAAGGATTTATAAAACCATGCAATTTATATGAATAAGTGTGAGAAAAAGTGACAAAATCCACTCAATTCAATACAAAATAAACCGTAAAATAGTGGTTTATCAATCTTCCTACATTTAAACATTAGCATGTCCTCATGATAAGCTCAAGAGAAACTATAAGAGAGTGAAGAAAAATGGTAGGATTTATGAAATACAACCTATCCATATGAATGCAACTAAATGCAAAATGCTTTTACCTACTTGGTTAAAAGTAAACAAATCTTTTAAGAAAAAATATGAACTGGATTGCACTAATTCAGATCATAAAATGAAGTACAAATAGACTTGCAAGAAGAAAGCTCATGAAAGCCAGGAATAAAGAATCGAGCATTGAACCCTCACCGTAAGTGTATACACTCTAATCACTTTAGTGTTTGAGGTTCGATTCTCTCAGTTCTCTATTAAGCTTGCTTTCTAAGACTTGCTCTTCTTCTACCAATCAACAAAAATTTAATGGACAAATACACATATCAAGAGGTCTTTTAAGAGTTGTAATGGTGTTAGGGTCAAGGTAAGATTGTATTTGGTCAAGTGGACTAAAAATCGAATCCTTGATTAACCTAAACTTCCCACCTAACTTAGGACAATCCATGTAATCAGAATATAAATCTAACTACCCATTAACTATGTTTACCACATATTCATGCATCCCAATTTTGAGTACAGTACATATGCATTGCTATCACCATTTACTTTGGGGCATTTTGTCCCTGATGACAAGTCATCTTAGCCTAGTTTCACTAGCCTTTTTCTTTGTTTTCACTAGGTTTTATGCACTTTCTTGCATTCTAAGTAAGTAATTTGGAATGAAAATGCATGACTTCTTTAAATCAAACAACCACCATTTAATTGATGCTAAATCATGAGGTTTGGGCTAAAATTAATTGATTTTTAATGATTTATAAACCTTGTGAATTTGGTGATACTTTGATTGGTTGTTTTGATTAATTGTAGGTGAAGAAAAGAAGAAAACAAGAAAGCGTGGCTTAAGAAGTGTGGCTCAAGGAAAAGAAAAGTGTGGCAAAGAACATAAGGAAGCGTGGCACATGAAAGGAGGGAAGCCACAATGCTCTCTCCAAGAGCTCAGTGCTCTCCAAATGAGCACAACAATAAACCAAGGAAGCAATGTCTCAATGCTCTGCTCACCTTGTGAGCTGAGCATAATTTGAAGCCAAGAAACAAGGAAAGGAAAAACAATGCTCATCCCACCAAGGGAGCATTATCGGGCATTCATCAAAAGAAATTCAAGGAAATTATTTGCCAAATGCCTTCTCCAAGAGTCGAACCAAGAACCAAGGGGGAGTGGAGAAGCGCTACTCACAAGGAAAATAAGCCAAGAATTGGCCAATTGCAACATCCAAGGTTCGAACTCAACACCTTGAGGAAGCAAGGAGCAAGGAGCTACAAGGAAACCAAGAAAATACCACCAGCGCATGCTTCCCTCAAGTTTCGAACCAAGGACCTCCCTTGGAAGCTCCAATGCTCAGCTCACTTAGAGAGCTGAGCGCTACTCCTTGGTGCATCACACAAGAGCTTGACACGGGCCAAAAGAAATGAGCGTGCAACAATTTGACACGGCCAGGGAACAAGACGCGCACAAGGCATGCATGCAAGGCCCCAATGCTCAGCTCACCTTGTGAGCAGAGCATTCCCCTGGTGCCTTCACTAACATTGCACGCTACAAAGGATCCCCACACAAAGCCTCAATGCTCAGCTCCCCACTTGAGATGAGCATCCTCCTGGAAGCAAATTCTCTATGGGCTGAAAATTGAATTAAAAATCCAACTTAATTCATTTCTTCACCAATTCAAAAGCCCATCCAAATTCCAAAATCCAAGAATAGAAAGTGTATAAATAGTAGCTAGTTTGATGTAATTAGGACCTCTAGAATCACTTTTGAATTTTCTTTTAACTTTCATTTTCATTTTTTGAGCTTTTACTTTGGAATTTAGTTCTTAGAGAATTGGAGAGGAGAATTGATCTCTCTTCTTCCTTGTTTTTGCTTGAGCACCCTTTACTTTTCTTGCTTTGGATCTTGGGTGAAGAATTGAAGGACTTCTGTTTCAATCTCACCTTGAGATCTCTTGTTTTAAGTTTTTGCAAAATTGAATTTCAATTTCTGTTTACTGCTTCATCTCTACTTTTCTACAATTCACTTTTCTTTATTTCTTTTGCAATTGTTCTTGTTGGATCAAGGAAGGAATTGAGATGTAGACTTGTTTTCTAGTCTCTTCCACTTCTTAGATCTTCAACCTTCTTTTAAATTGCTGCAAATTAAGCATCGCTCACTTTCTGTTCTTAAATTTTCAAAGCATTCTTACTCTTCTGTTTGAGATCTACCTTAATTCAATTCATCTTCTACTTGTCTGTTTATTGCAATTCACTTGTTTTTGTTTAATTTCTGCAATCCCAGTTCCCAATCCCTTTTATAATTCAAGCAATTTACATTTCTTGCACTTCAAGTTTCAGCCATTTATATTTCTTGAAATCTAAGTTTCTGCACTTTATATTACTTGCACTTTAAGATTAGCTTCTTTACTTTCTTTGTTCTTTAATTTACTGCAATTCTTCCCTTCTCCTTTACATTTCAAGCAATTTAGCTTCCGTTAATCACAAACACTCAACCAATACTTGATTCGCTTGACTAAATCAACCACTAAACTAAAATTGCTCAATCCTTCAATCCCTATGGGATCGACCTCACTCATGTGAGTTATTATTACTTGATGCGAACCGGTACACTTGCCGGTGAGTTTCGTGTTGGATCGTTTTCCACACATCAGTCCCCTTTTATTATTTGCTCTTTTTCTTTTCTTTTTCTCTTTTTTTTTTCTTTTGTTTTTCAATACATATGATTAAGGTATTGAATTCATGAACATGTCCTCAACATTATTTTTCACATTTTCACAAAAAGTATAACATAGCCAATTCCCAAACCAAATGTTACCAAACCCAATTTTTCCACACTTAATTCATGTACACTCTCACTAGTCTAAGCTAACCAAGGATTCAAATTAAGGACATTATTATTTTTGCTTAGAGTTAATGGTGTGCTAAAATAAAGAACAAATAGGGGTGAAATAGGCTTAACATTGGTTTGTAAAGGATAATGAAAAGGGTAAGGCCATATGGGTATGTAAGCTATAGTGAAACAAGGCCTCAATCACGTAAGTGCATGCATATATCAAACAAAAGAAATATAGAATCCAGCAAGACAAAGATCACAATTTTAGAGAACAACACACACCAAAATAAAATATTGGTTGATAAGATGAAACCAATCAAATAGGTTCAAAATCTCACTGGTTTTGTGTGTTCAGCTCTAAACTATGTTCCAAAATAAATTTCTTCAAGCAAGCTCAACAAAAATTTTAATTCAAATTAGTGAAATGCTCTAAAAAATTTCTTGGAAAGGAATTTATCACTTCAATCAAGTAGTACATAAATGCAAGCAATTAACTATACATGCAATCTTTTATGCAATGCAACAACTAATCTAACAAAAAAAGATTAAGAATTGGTGTTGGAAAAAGAAGTAGTTACCCACGAAAGTCGATATCGACCTCTCCACACTTGGAGATTTCACCGTCCTCGGTGCATGAAAAAATGTGCAAGTAGACGGGTGGCTACAACTGATGAGTTTCTTCAACGAATTATGCAGATGGACTTGTCTGTTGCCCCCATTTAGAAGCTTTTCCTTTTCCCTTCTTGATGGCCATCCTAAAAGAAGAGAAAAAGGAAGAAGAATAACCCACAAACAAAGATATGCAAACAAATAAAATATAGGTGGGCTAATGCCAAATAATAATGAGGTTCTCAGCTACATGGTAGCTACAAAATGCAAGTGAGAAAATAATATAGGCAAATGGCATATCAACAGTGCAAGAATTACAATAATGAGGGAGAGAGAGTGGGCATGAAAGACAATATAAGTTCATATCAATGCAAAAGGAATACAAGTGTCATAAAAGATGAGCATTGACATATAAATAATATCACCCAACAATATAAAACAAGTCACTAAGCACCAAAACAATGGAAGAAATATTCGACAGATGAGTAAGAAAATTTAACACCAATGGAAAAATAGCAAACTTAAAAAAGGAAATAAAAACATGCACAAAGTTAAAATGCAATGAATGAAAGTATGCAAATGCAATAAGTAAAAGAGAATGAAAGGGAATAAGGATGAGAAGTTAAAGAAATGAAGAAGAAGAAAGTAAAAAAGGAAAAATAAAGAAGGAGAAAGGAGAGAAAAAAGAAGAAAGAAATGAAAAGAAAAAGTGATGCGTACGCGTCAGTCACGCGTACGCGTGGGTGTGAATTGTGCTCCTCGCACAACATTTACATAGTTCTCATGTAAATCTTGGGTTTTAGTACTGGACCATCAAAATTTTGGCGTCGACGCGCACGCGTCGTCTATGCCTACGCATGGGTGGCAAAAAATGCAAATCACACGTACGCGTCAGCGCATGGGTTGGGTTGTGCCTCTAGTATCCCACCTGCACGGTTGCAGCACAACTCTCGGATTTTGGTACCAGAGAGCATCATTCCATATGACACGTGCGCGTCGGCCACGTGCACGCGTGAGCTTCCCTTTTTTTATATAAGAAACTAACAAGCTATCAAAGTAATGCCAAACATTATTAAACAAGTAAAACTACAACCTAAACTAAATAAACCAAACTAAAATTGAAAATTCAACTTATTACTAATATAAATAAAAGAGAAATAGGAAGAATTTACCATGGTGGCGTGTCTCCCACCTAGCACTTTTAGTTAAAGTCCTTAAGTTGGACATTTGGTGAGCTCCTTGTCATGGTGGCTTGTGCTTGAACTCATCTTGAAACTTCCACCAATGCTTGGACTTCCAATAAGCTCCAACATTTCCAAGTGAATTCACCAAGCCTTGATGAAGTTCTTCACAAGCTTTGAGCTCCCAAAGTTGATCCTTTTGTATGCCGGAATCCCAAATCTTGTTTCTACACCCGTCTTTAAGTGGATCATCATTGTTCCAACCGGGTGGCAAGCAATTCGAATTCTCAATGAAGTACCAAACTCTTCTCTTAGATTCAATCGATTGATCACTAGTCAAACCCTTGCATCTAGCTCTTGAAATCTCAACCTTGATGAGTTTTGATTTGCAACTCCAAACACTAAATATCCTTCTCTTACGCTTCATTCCACAAAGCCTCTTAAGTTGACCATCCGTTTCAAGCTTACCATACTCAAGTGGGACAATGAAGCTAAGAGAGATAAGTGTTACCCATTCATATGAAGGAGAGAAGGTTCTTCAAACTCAAGGGGTTCACTTGTGGATGCAAATTCATTACTAGGAGGACTTGATTCATGATCATTATCACCAAGGAAACTTGCCTTTTGATCTATTCCATCTAATTCTTCATAGAGAACATGCCTTGGAGGTTGTTCACTACCCTTCTCAACATTAATTTCAAACTTCTTGAAGGAATACACTACAACTCTAGATTCCCATGGAGGTTTAGCATCTCTTAAGTCTTCAATCACTTTTTCCTCTTCATCAATTACGGCTTCCTCCAATTGTTCTAATACAAAGTCACATTCCTCATTTTTCACCGGAGTTCCTAGTCTCTCCTTCATGCTACATTCTTCATTAGATTCTCCACATGTAGCCATGAAAGTTCCTTGAGTGTCCAAACATTGGGAAGCTAATCGACTTACTAATTCAGTCACAACAGCCGCGAATTCTAGTGCGTCCCTTGCATTTCTCTTTGCCCTTGAAAAATAAGATCAAGGGTGCCATCCATAGGAGGTTGGGGTGGATGGAAGGGTTCATCGGTTGGGAGAAGGGAGTTCATAATAGGAGGGTGGTTCATCATGATAAGGATGTGGCGGTTCAACAGTCTCCATCTTTTCCACTTGTTGCACAACACACTCCAGTCCCTTGTTCTCAAGTTGAGATTTTAAGATCTCCTTCATGCTCTGCTCTTCGGTTGACTTTCCACATTTATCCATGGAAATGCTTTGTTTGTTGCATGAGTCCCATGGGTCGATGGTGGCTCTCATTTTGGCAATGTTATCCAATAAAATTAACCGAATTATTTAAACCTTGGGTCGTCTCTCAAGGAATTGCAGGGAAGTGTATTTATTATTGGTTATGAGATTGTATCTTTTGGGGTTTGAGTTTAATAAGCAAGGAATGTAAATAACAAGAAAATAAACTAACAATTAAGAAAAGTCCTAGCAAGGGTTGAGAATCGGAATTCCTATCCTCATTATCATTGTTAATTGTGATGGTAATTGCAAATTGCTCTCACTTAGTTAACCTCTAACAATTGAAGGAAAGTCAAGTGATCAAATCAACTTGAGTTCACAAGTCTTAATCAAAGACTAGAGTTAGTGAAGCTCAAGCCAACTAGCAACCTTCAATCACCAACTAACAAGAGACTTTGACAACTCAAGGGTCTCCAAATTACTCAATCTAAACTAATAATACAAAAATCTAATTCAAAGTCCAACCAAGTATTTTATCAAACACTTGGTAGGTACAAAATAAAAGCATAGTAAAATTGCAACAATAATGAAATCTAACAACTACCAATTGAAAGAAATTAACAATGACAACTGAAGGAAGCAATAGCAACATGAACATATAAATTGCATTAACAAAGATCCAAAGTATCAAGAGTGCATAAACATAAGGATAACAAAGTGAAGGAAATAACAAGTAGAATTGAAGAACAAAGGTGCTAGAACAATAAATTGCAAGAAATTGTAAATAAAAACAGAAGTTAAATCTCTCATCTCTCTCTCTAGAATTCTACATCTAAAACCTAAAATTGTATGAATGAAAGTGAATCCCTCTTCCAGCTCCACTCTACAGCCTCTAATATGTATTTTCGGGCCTAAAACTGGGTCAAAAGTAGCCCAAAAATCGCTCCCAGTGTTTTCTGTAAATTGCAGCACGTGACGCTCGTCACGCGTACGCATCACCCACGCGTACGTGTCGCTTCCCTGCTGCACCGGTCACGCGTACGCGTCGTTTATGCGTGCGCGTCGAGGCCAGCTTTCCAAAACTCCAATTTCTTGTGTTCCTTCCACTTTTGCATGCTTACTGTCCATCCTCAAAGCCATTCCTGCCATATAAACCTTGAAAATACTTAACAAACATACCACGGCATCGAATGGTAATAAGACAGGATTAAAAATTAGCAATTTTAAGGCTAAAGAAGCATGTTTTCAATCATAGCTCAAAATTAGGAAGGATTTATAAAACTATGCAATTTATATGAATAAGTCTTAGAATAAGTGACAAAATCCACTTAATTCAATACAAAATAAACCGTAAAATAGTGGTTTATCAAGCATGCGAGCAAAAATCATAAGGAGCCACGACAATTCGGCTAACCAATAGCTTACCTATATAGCTCCTACCCATTTCAGGATCACCCATTAAAATATGTGGATTGACGTTGTTTTTATCAAAAATACCCAACATGTCGATGACATTCCGATTCTGCTTGCTCAACCCTTTATAAGTCATCCTTATCAGATTGTTGGCCCCAGCTCCGAAACTCCAGTAAGTCGGGATGCGGCACTCCCCTTCCAATGTTAGCCAAAAGGGATGCTGACCCTTGCTGGGATGCACTTTGAAGAACTTTTCTTTAAAGCCATAGAAGGAATCTTCAAACAACCAGAAGATCCGTCGTCCTTGCACGGCTCACAAAGACATGTACCCTTTTTTGTATCTCCCCTCCTTGGAAGAGTTGGTTAGAAGGACGAGGTAAAGAAGGACTTCTACAGAATCCAGCAACTCTAAGTAGTCGCATACCATCTCAAAAAAATGGATGGAGGCCCAACTGTTGGGATGCAACTGCGACGGTGCAACGTCGCACCGGTTTAAAAGCGACACAGTAAAGGGGGAGAAGGGAAGACGAACCCCTAGATTGGTGAACATAGGCTTGTAAACCCACATCCAATCAGCAATTCGTGGAGTGTTCATGTTAATGTGGCAAATACGCTCCCGATTACCAGGGATGAACGTATCATAGTTCTCTTCCTCGGACCCCCTCCGTAGAGTAGGTCAGAGTTCTGAAATTCCTGGAGTTCCTCCAAGATTATCTTAGAGGCAGTATCCTTAACATCCAAAGTGACCCAAATGTAATGGTCCACCACGAGAATTCGGGTACAGGTTGTGCCGCCATACCTATAATGGGGGCACCACTTAAAGTTAAGCACGGGAGGTCAAAAAGTCGGGGAAACTGACCAGGAACTCTACGTTCTACAGTAAACTAATCTATGGCTAATCAAGAGTATAAAAGCTACAAATCTAATGGTACCCCCTATAACCTATTCAACAACAGCGCAACCCAAACAAAAGCAACAACAAATAGCCTAAGCAGGAGAAGAACCATGCACTATGGATAAACAAAGATTAAACTCATCAAGAACAGAGACAACAAGCACTCACCAGAAAATAGGAAGTGAAGCGAATAAACCAGGAAATAGGAAGTGAAGAAGGATGAACTCCAATAAAATGCAGACTGACGAAAGGCAGGAAGTGAAGCGAATAAATCAGGAAAGAGGGAAGAAGCAACAGTGAAGGCAAAAGCAATTTGGAATGATGAGAATGTAAGGCGTGGCGGGTTGAGACGAAGAATGGAAACTGAGTGGTAACTGACACTGAGAAACGCAAAAGCCAATAGCAAAATGGGTTTTTTGCCCCCAAGTTTCAAATCGGATGTAATGGCCATTAAATGCCCGACGCAAAAAACGAGGTGACGTTTGACGTCCCCAAGAATAGACAAAGGTCCATCGCGCGTATGAGGCACAGCTCCATCATGGGCGGCCGACCTATCGAGAACCCCACCCAAGGGCAAGTTGAATAGAACGCGCCAACCACGGCGCCCACGCCCGTAGCTGGCACGTCGGAGGCACTGTTCCAGCCCAGTCCACAATTGGCCGGTGACCCGGATCCGGACGCGAGGCCGACCTGACGGGGTGCCAGACCCAATCTGGGAGGTAACCTGAATGGCACCTCCCCTCCCATGTGAAACTCGGACAGCTGGCAGAGCTTCCAAAGGAGTAGGCCTGACTGATAAGGGCCCACTCGAAGTACAGACCTAGGACAGACTATAAAGGCGGAGGGACCTACCCTTCCCCAGAGGTACTTCACCTAACCTAACCCTAATAGCCTCCTTTGTATGGACACTGACTTGAGCATTGGAGTCCTTGCAGGTGGCTCCACCACTTCTTCACCTCGCCTACTCGGAAGATCTTCATTCCCGGAGCTCGTTCAGATCCAGCTTCCAGTAACCCACTGTTCCTTGATATTCACCAGACCCTACCTGTTCAGAATCCGAGCGACTGAATAGTATACATCTTTCAATAAGTACTCATTGAGATGTTTATTACCACAAAATCACAAGTTGTTTTAATCCATACAAGGATTTTTGAAGTTTTACTGAACAAATCTCCGAAAAATTATTGTATGCTTCAGGCACTTTAAGTCCTTCAGAGACTTTCATATAAATTTATTTATCAATTGAGCCATATAAATAGGTTGTAACAACATCCATTAGGCGCATGTCAAGCTTTTCTTGCACAGCCATACTAATCAGATATCTTAATGTTATTGAATACACCACAGAAAAATATGTTTTCACATAGTCAATACTAGATTTTTGTGAGAACCCTTGTGCTACTAGTCGTACTTTGTATCTTTTTATTTTATTTTTCTCATTTTGTTTGCGCACAAAAATCCACTTATATCTTACTGGTTCTATACCTTTAGGGATTTTGACTATAGGAGTAAAAACTTTACGTTTTCTAAGTGAAGTTAATTCAGCATAATTACGTCTCTTTATTTTGGCCAATCATCTCTCTGTCTGCATTCTTTGACAGATTTTAGTTCATAATCCTCATCTTGATTTGCTATTTCTACAGTAATATTATAAGCAAAAATGTTGTCGACAACAGTATTCTTTCGATCCCATATTTTTTCAGTAGTGACATAACTTATCGAGATCTCTTCATTTTCAGGTACCTGAACCTCTTCAAAAGTTTCATCAATAGTTATATTTTCGAATCCCCTTTGAGTATTTGCTTCCATGTTGTAACCATCATGATTGATTATCTCTCTCCTTTTCTGGGAATTTTTATCCTTAGAACCTATTGGTCTTCCACGCTTTAGGCGTGGATTGCTTTCATTTGCACTAACAATTTGACCTTTCAAAATATTTATTTTTATTGGTGCATTTACAGCTGGAATGTGAGATTTTGTTACTCTCTTTAGGTAAGTAAATGCATCTGCCAATTGGTTTGCAATATTTTGCATATAAATTAACCTTTGTATTTCTATTTCACATTATCTAGTGCGAAGATCTAAATATAATAACGGCAATGAATTTCAAGTAATTTCTTTTTCAGTTACTTATTTTTCTCTCTCTAATTTTGAAAAATTTGTTTCATCAAAGTGACAATCAGAAAATCTTGCCTTAAATAAATTACCCGTTGTGGGTTCAAGATATTTTACAATTGACGAGAATTTATAACCGACATATATCCCTAATCTTCTTTTGAGTTTCATCTTTGTGCGTTGTGGTGGAGAAATTAGGACATCAACCGCAATTTAAATATTCTAAGATGAAAAATATTTGACTCCTGACTGCAAGCCAATTGTAAAGGTAAGGATTTTAGATAACTTGTTTATCTTAAGCGTATAAGTGCTACAGCATGCAAAATAGCATGTCCCCATGCTAGTGGTCTAGCTATTAACTGAAGGCGTTTAATCAATAATTCTGCTAGACCATTCTACGTGTGCACATGAACAATAGACTCTTCTATAGTAATTTCAATTGACACACAATAATCATTAAATTATTGTGACCTAAATTCATCAGCATTATCAAGGCGTATTGCCTTTATAACATAGTTTAGAAAATTAGTTTTTAATTTAATTATTTGAGTTAACAATCTCGCAAACGCCATGTTGCGAATTGATAGTAAACAAACATGGGACCATCGTGAAGATGCATCTATTAAAACCATGAAATATTTAAATGGTCCACATGGTGGGTGAATGGCCCATATATCACCATGAATGCATTCCAGAAAAGATGGTGATTCGATTCCAATTTTTTTTTAGATGGTCTTATAATTAACTTTCTTTGAGAACATGTAACACATGAAAATTCATTAAATTGAAAGATTTTATGTTCTTTTAGAGGATGACCAGATAAATTTTTTATGATTCTTCTCATCATAATTGAATCCAGATGACCTAACTGGTCATGCCAAATTATAAATATATTTATATTTGTAAAGTTCTGGTTTATTATAACATGTGATTTCATATTGCTAATAGTGATGTAATACAAACCTATAGAAAGAGCAAGTAGTTTTTCTAACACGCATTTTTCTCCTAATCTCATAGTTGTAATATAAAGATATTAATTATTTTTTTCTCTTACAGTTTCTACATGGTATCTATTTTTGCGGATATCTTTAAAATATAGCAAGTTTCTATGAGACTTATTTGATAGTAGTGTATTATTTATGAAGAACTTAGTTCTTTTAGATAATACTATAGTAGTTCTTCCAGAACCTTTAATTTTTTTTTTTTTTTGCACTACCTACAATCGTACTTACATTTGCTTTCTTTGTAACAAGAGAGACAAAATATCTTTTATCTCTAAATATTGTATGTGTTGAAGCACTATTAGTTAGACATATTTTTTTATTGTTGAATTTGAGCAAAGCATGAAAAATATCCATATCTTCATTACGGAAATAAAATTACCATTAATGGAAAAAAATCAAAAGAAATTTAAAAGAAAACTTGAAATTACAATCAAAGGGAGAAAAGAAATAAAAAGAAAAAAACTAGCAAAAAGAATGATCTAAAATAAAAGATGTTTCGATTAATGTTCTTCTAAAAAAAATTGCATCATCCAAAAAAAATATCATTGCTTGAGCCACCAAAATAAATTAAACATCCATTATCCTATTACCAGAATTGGCATTAAACAATTATTAATCATAACAAAAACAAAAGTATTTTTATTCAAATAATAAACTAAAATATCAGTAATACAAATAAAACATGCAATATCTATAAAATGTCAAACTACAAAAAATAGAGTACCAAAAGAACGAAAATAACAATCCTAAAGGTCTCCATAATCATTTACATCGTTCTTCTAGTCGTCCCTCTCCTCTTGTGTCGGCGGTATCGGTGCAGACGACGTTGTACCCCTCACCCAGGGCAAAAGAAAGACAATAAGGATAAAGCAAGGAAGATAACGAGTACTAGGATAGAGGAGAAAGATTTGGAATTTTAAAATTTAACGAGGGACAAAAATATAAAAAATTTGTCTCTGTCACACTTCTAAAGAGGTACATAAATTTTGTATTTTTGTGTGATGCTCTGTCACTATGTTTAAAAAAAAAGTTGTACCTAAATAAAACAAACAATAGATATCTGTCACCACCATATTCATGTTTATGATGGACATAAACACTAACCCGACATTATATTGTAGAGTTTGCATATTTTTCCATTTTTTATAAATATTAAATTTAAAAAAATGTTAATTTACAACATAGAAAGGTGTAAAAGGTTTTGAACATTCATTAGTGGTACATAATTTCCACACAATTATACACAAGTATACACCGTTCATCTTTTTTACCTTTAAATTCTATGGATATCTTAGTTGTATGCAAAACCGATAGCTTGATCATCTATAATAATTAAAAAAGTTGTTCGTTAGTGTTTTTTTTATTAAAAATGATGGTTGTGGTGTTGCTTTTTTATTTTTCATTTATTTCATAAAGCAATTGTTCTCTCCATCTATTTGTTTTTATAGACAGTTTAACCTTTGCTTTTAACCGTTTTTATTGTTTCTAATTATAAAATAAAAATAATTCTGTTACGTATATACCCTTTATAATAAACACTATTTTAACATCAATATTTTCTTAATAATAACTAAATATGTGTTCTTTTTATTTTGTTAACTAAAAATAATTTAATACACAATTATTTAACAACAATTGTATTTTTATACGGCTCACGAGTGTCAACAATATTTGGTAATACAAAATTACAAATGATGTCCCAAACGACCATCAATTACTTTTATCGACAGTTTAACCTTCGCATCCATGTAATCATTTAAGGAAAAATATAGGTAGATAATAAAAATATTAAATAATGTGAATAATCGATATATCGGATATTCAATTCACTATGTATGTGGATACTTATCCTAATATTAAGATTTAGGTGGATAATTTAGGAATGTAGTGTATTTTTACTTTATTAAGCCAATTTTAGAACCTATTATTTATATTATTCACAAAAACTATTGTCTACCTAGTAAAGTCCATCATTTGATTATGTGATACTATTTTTTAGCTTAAAAAATATTTCTTTATTACCAAATATAGAAATATTTGGTAATTAAAGAAAATCAGCCAAAAACAACAATAATTTACTTTATTTAGCATTCATTAATTGTTGTAACAATTAATTAATCTAAATAAGATAAATTTTTAGTTTTTTTTTCCTAAGTATGAAATAATTATGGAGTTATAATTACGCACATTATTGAGAAAATAATTAGAAAATTTTTGTTCTTAGAAAAACTTCAGTGATTGGTAAACTTATCTTTACTACTATTGTAAGTCTGTAATTAATTAATGTTGCCTAATTTTTTTTAAATAGATAATTATATATAATCTGTTAATTAAAAAATAGGCAATTATATAATATAAAAACAGAAAAATGATCAAGAGTTCTAATTCATTCTCCAATATATTTATTTCTAATTTTTAAATAAAAATTTTGAATTTTTATTTTTTTATATTTTCATAAAAGCAACAGATTTTTTGACTTTTTTACTTATTTAAGTGTTAGGAAGATAAATTAGAAATCCTAATTTATTACTATAAAAAATTACTACTGAACTTAAGAGAAAAAAAATGAACTTAAGTTAGGTTTAGTATAATATTTGTTATTTGTGGTTATCCACGTAGTTTTGAAGAACATACATATATAGTAAAAATATATAGTGATGGAATATATATAAAATTGTACAAAGTAGTTTTGGTATCATACGAACATTAACATATATAGTAACACTTTAAAAGGGTATTTACTATTTGGAAGCAAAAAGTGTGCGAACTAATGTAGTTAGGTACGAGAACACTTTATAAGGGAATGTAGCTTCACTAATATTTCAAGTTTGGAAGTATAAATGGATCATATATATATATATATATATTTCCGTATGGAGTGATCTTACTGAATTTGGCATCTGACTTTCAAGCATTTTACTTTTGGCTTTAAATTGAAAAAGACATTAGGAAACTTGGGGAGATTGGGAACGCATATATGTGAAAGTGAAACACGTTGGTAGTTGGAGGGTTATATATGCAAACTCTATAATATAGTGTCTGATTAGTGTTTATATCTATTATAAATAGCGGTGTTTTAAATCAATTTAAATCGAACAAAACCGATTAATTGAACCAAAAAACCAATAACTAAACAAATTGAAAATAGATAAATTAAAAAAAAAACATTTTGCAGTTATTTTTGGTTTTCGATTCTAGTAAGAAAAACTCTAATATTATGTTTGGTTGGAAGGAAAAAAATAGAGAAGAAGAAAATAGAAAGAAAAGAAAGGAAAGGAAAGAAATTGAGTGGATTTTTATTTTCTTTAGATGTGTTTGGATGAAAGGAAAATAAGAAGAAAAAAAATATTATAAAAAGATAATTTTATCCCTATATTATAATATATATTAAAAAAGTAAAGGGGTAGTATTGGAAGTACAGAGAAAAACATTAGTTTTCTCTCCATTTTCTTTCCAATGTTAGAGAGAAAAAAATTGGTGGGTCCCACCATTTTTTTCATCCATTTTCTTTCCTCTCTAATTTTCTTCCTCAACCAAACAATAAAAAATAATCATTTTCCTTCTCATTTTCTTTCCTCCCTTTTCTTTCCTCCCTTTTCTTTCCTTCCATTTTCCTCTCAAACAAACATAGCATAATTGAATTGAAACTAACTGATTTTCTTATAAATCCTAAATTCTTCCCTCTTCTCTGCCATCGATGGCACTGGATAGCACCATAGCGGTAGTGCGACCCTTTCTCTCCCTCCCTTCTTCGTAGCGCTTCTCTCTCCATGCACTAGCAGTCACCATTATCCTCGACGCACAGCAGCCGTTATCTCCTCCATACACAGCAGATGCCATCTCCTCCACGCTGTCTTTTTCTACGCACCAGCAAACGCCATCGTCCTCCCCGCACAGAGCAGCACGCACCAGACGTCGATGTCCTCAATGCACAATAAAACCTCCCTCCACTCAACTCAGCCACTCCTTGTCTACATCATCAAATCCTCAAGAATGGAGTCTCCAAATCAGGTTGATTCAATTTCTTATTTAATTTTTGTTCAACTTATTTTGTTGTTGATTTTTTATTATTGATTATTGTTCAACCTATTGAGTATTTTGTTGTGCTTCTACTTTTTTTAATGATTCTGTGGTTACAATTTTAATTTCTAATTCTATTTTTATGATTCTGGGAATTGTTATAATTATGTAATTTGGTATCAATTCAAGTGAGAATATTGGTATTCTCTTTCGAATAAATCTACAAGTGTGAGATTCTCAACTACATTACCTGCTGCACCACTCCTCATAGAAACACAAGGAAGCTTGCTAATAGAGGTCAAGGAAAGAGACGGACTATTGAAGAAGCTCCTATTGATGACACCATTGGTACTAAAATTGAGACCGATAAAGATAAGAGAAAGCCTTATAGACCTTTGTCTTAGACTTGGAATCACTTTACTAAAGATAAAACTAGTAATCCACAATACCCTAAAGCTAAATACAATTGGTGTGTGACTAGTTATGTTTGTGATACACATAAAAATGGCACTAGTAATATGAAAAATCACTTGTTGTCGTAGTGCAAAAAGTTTTCTAAGGAGACATTAGATCCTACTCAAAAGATTCTATGTTTTCAAGACATTATAAAAAATTAGAAAAAGGGATAGGTATTTCACTTTCTACTGTGTCTTTTGATATTGATCTTTGTAGACAAGTCCTTGCTAGAATGATTATTATGGGTAAATTGCCTTTTTCGCATGTTGAGGTGGAAGGTTTTGCTATTATATGATTTGTGTGCAACCCAAGTTTCCACTTTCTAGGAGGATCACATTTACTAGAGATTGTTGGAAACTTTATTTGAATGAAAAAATTAAGTTGAAGTATGTTTTTAATCAACTAAATCAAAATATTTTTTGATAACTTATTGCTAGTCATTTATGCAAAACTTGAACTATCTTTGTCTTACTGCTCATTACATTAATGCTAATTGAAAACTATAGAAAAAAATCTTGAATTTTTGTGCTATCAAGAATCACGAGAGAAAAATAGTTGGTAGAAAGATTGAGAGATGTTTGTTGGGATGGGGGATATCCCAAATTTTTTCTGTAACTATTGATAATGCTAGTTTAAATGATGTTACTATTTCTTACTTAAAAAGTAGAATAGACGATTGAAACTTCATCCATTGAAGGGCAAATTTTTGCATGTTAGATGTTGTGCTCATATCTTAAATGTTATTATGAATGATGGATTGAAAGAAATATATGATTCAATTTTAAGGATTATAAATACAGTTACGCATGTGCATGCATCACCAGGTCATACGGAGAGGTTTAAGACTATGATTAAAGAAGCTAGAATTTAAAAGAAAGGCATTGTGCATTTAGATGTTCTTACTAATGGAACTCTACCTTTTTAACTTGAAAGTGCTTTGAAATTTAAAAATGCACTTAAACGGTTGGGGGAGAAAGATGTGGAATATGCTATGATGGTTGGTGTCTAGTGGGATCCTTAAGTTTAAAGATTAGAAGAGTGCAAGACATTTTGTCAAATTCTTAAAAATATTTTATGATGTAATCAACAAAATTTCTAGTTCAACATTTATGACCTCTTCTCAATATTTTAATGACTTTTGTAAAATATTATCTACACTTAAGCATTGGATAGAGAATTTAGATCTGGTATTTTCAGACATGGCTGAAAAAATAAAGTCTAAGTATGATAAGTATTAGAACAACATAAAAGAATATAAATATGATGATTTTTATTACAGTAGTTCTTGATTCTAGGTATAAGCTTTAAATTATCAAGTGAAATTTTTGCAAAAACTAACAGTAATATTTGCAACAGAATTGGAGTTAGACAATCCAACGGTAATATTTTTGCATTTACCCCTATCAATAATTTACGTCCAACTTTTTAATAATAAATTTGATGCTAATATCCTTGAAAAAAAATTGACAAAAGGTCAACATTAATGACCATGTTTCAAGTAGTGATAGTAAAAAAAATACTAAGGAGATCAAATTATATCACCAAAAAAGTACAAAATTCAATAAATTAACACAATTAATACTATAACATATTTATACACTATTAAGAGTAAATGTGAAAAAAATATTACCTAAAATTGTAAATTGAATAAATACTTTAAAGTTTTAAAAGAAACAAATTAAACAATTATTACGGAGGGATTATATTCATCTAACATTCGTCATTAGTAAGATCAATGTTCTTTAGCCAATGAGTTATAACTCAAATGGCATAGTCTTCCCATACTCATTTAGAGGTCGCAGGTTCGAGTCTCCCTATTTTGGTAAAAATAAAATATCAATGTTCTTTAAAAAAATAGAAAGTAAAAAATAAAATGTCAAATTCATATCATAAAAAATAAAAAAGAGATCACCGGAAGAAGAAGATCTAGTGACAAAGAGTATCAAAAAAACAAAGATAAATACAATAGAATAAGCTGCTGATGATATGGAGGATATGATGCCCCCGAACCCGAAGCAACTAAGGAAAATGAAGACCCCATGGAGGATGTTGAAGCTGAACCAGAAGTTGAGGTTGTTCCGAAAATGCTACCTACACAACTCCCTAAAGTCTCTTATAGGAACGGATTAGTAGGTGATGGGATTGAGAAATTAAACCCAGAAGAGACAATATAAATGATGGCTAAAGAGTATATCTATGATAATGAAACACTTGAGTTGGGGGGTTGTGATCAAGCTCCCTTCAATTCCATGCCTAATATCGAGGTGACTTTCGAGGAATATGAGGATTAGTGCAAGCCTTGAAAACAAACTCTTATCGTTAAACCCTTGGGGAAGAATATCAATCTGCTGACAATTGGAAAGATGGATCACTAGGCAATGGGCTAATAAGGAGGCTGTCAGAGTGATGGATTTGGAATGTGGCTTCTTCTTGGTTAGATTTTCTAACCATGATGACTATGCACATGCTCTCTTCGAGGGGCCTTGATAATTACAGACCATTACATATTAACCTAAAGATGGAGACCGTTATTCATGCCCCAGGAAACGGAGGGAAAAAAGTGGTTATTTGGGTCGAAATTTCAAATCTTCTAGCAAAGTTTTACAACGGCTTTTTCTTATGAAAGTTAGAAAAAACTATGGGTACTATGCCCCATGCTGATGAACTCACCTCCATTCACTCGAGAGGTAAGTTCGCTCGCATTTGCATAGAAATTGACCTGAGAAATCAACTAGTTTCATTCTTTACGGCTTTTGGAAAGGAATTTTATTTGGTTTATGAAGGTCTTCATCAGATTTGCTTCCATTGCGGAAGGTACGAGGACAAGGTAGAAGGATGTCCAGAAGTGGAGAAACAACCTTCGAGAAAAAAAAACCGCTCAAGATGGCAATTCATCCAAAGTCCAAGGACCCTCGTGAAGAAAACAACACCGGTAGCGGCCAGAATATTCTTGACCCAAACAACTAGAATTAGCAAAACAGAAAGATTGGGGGTGAAAATCAAGGAGCTATTAATGAAACTATTACCGTTGAAAATTTTCGATTGAATCTGTAACACCCTACTCTGGAACAAAGCTTGACTGATACGGAAAAATTCTATCCTTCAAGGTCGGTTTGAGCCTTTTCTATTATTATCTTTGATACACACTTATAAGTCAGATTGCACAACAAAATGGGGCGAAAAAGGGTGATTGAGTCCGGCTGTTTCACTTTCGGGATAAGGGTTATAAGGGTTGTATTATTGTCTCTTATTGTGTCTGGGTTCAACCACATAGTTTGGATATAATCGAATACATTTTGCTTAACAATATCCCAATTTTCTTTGAAGAAGAGGGCTGGATATCCATCCAGTCCTGGCGCTTTCAGCGAACCAATATTAAAAATTGCATTTTTCACTTCATTCTTTCCTGGTTTTCTGTAAATATGCTCTTTGATGCTAGGTTCCAAAGGAGGATATTGGCTTCGGGTCACAAGGCCACTGCCAGTTTCATTTTCTTCCTCATATAAACTTAATGGCATGTCTTTTTAAATCTTCATCTTTTTCGATCCAATCTCTTTGTTAGTCTTTCAATTTCAAGATCTTATTCCTTCTTCTTCTAATCACTGTTCTAGTGTGGTAGTATCGGGTATTGTGGTCTTCATCCACCACCCAAAGATCTCTAGACTTTTGTATCCACAAAATTTTTTCCTTGTCTAAAATGTCTTCTAATTCTTTATTTAACTTTGCCTCTAGTTTTTCTAAGAATGGATTTTTCTCATAGCTGGAAGCTCTTTGTATGCCTTCAATCCTGTTAATAATTTTTCTCTTCTGTCTTCTAACATGTCCAAACACATCTTTATTCCACTTTATCAGTTGTCTCGTTGTCCCATTAAGCACTATTTTCAGTGGTTGGTTGCTGTCCCAAGCCTGTTTTATGAATTCCTTATGTCCAGGGTGCATACTCCACATGGCTTCATAGCGAAAAGGCTTTTCTATTCTTGTATTAGCTTGAGGCTTTGTATTGATCACCAACGGGTGATGACTAGAATTTTTTCTAGATAACACATCAACTCTGGCTTTCAGGAACATCAAACCCCAGTCAGCATTAGAGAGTGCTCGATCGAGTCTTTTGAAAACTCTGTCTAGTTTCTCCCACTGGGGGCCTCTCCAAGTGAATCTGGCTCCTACTGCCCCTAATCAATGAGTGAACAACCTTATATCCAACTCTTAGATCTCTTAGATGCACCCAGGTCAACTCTACTACCTCCTTGCTTCTCTGTTGGGTGAGCAATATCATTAAAGTCTCCTACTACCAGACACCCTCCAGTTAAGGTAACACTTATCCTCTTCAACTCTGCCCATAACTCCTTTCTTCTTGATTCTTGAGGGCTAGCATACACAGCAGTTAGAGCCCAAGATTTGTTAGAGTCGTTTTTCATAATCATGTGAACAAATTGCATTTTGGATTGGACAACTCTTATGTCTAAATCCGGATCTTTCCACATAATCCAAATACCTCCACTATATCCCTGAGCCTCTTCTATATGATAAAAATCAAACCCAAAACTTTTAATAGCCTTTTTTGCATTATCACTACTACATCTAGTCTCCATAAGAATAACTAAATCAGGTTTATACACCTTGGTTAATTCTCTAAGAGTGTGACTAAAGGCCTTGCTAGCCGCTCCTCTACAATTCCAGGACATAAAAATTATTTTAGTCTACGACAAGAGGATCTTACCCCAGATTACACCATGGGCTCCAACATCCCCTTCTCTCCGGGGAGTCCTACGTCCACATTTGCTCCACAGATATGCTCTCCTTCTAATTGCATTATGTCATCCTGTCCAGTACATCCTTTTTGGCAACCTTCTTCATACTTTCTGGCTGCTGATGAGCGGATAATTTGTATGCTTTTTGGCATTGTTTTCAGTGTGTTTTTAGTATGATCTAGTTAGTTTTTAGTATATTTTTATTAGTTTTTAGTTAAAATTCACTTTATTGGACTTTACTATGAGTTTGTGTGTTTTTCTGTGATTTCAGGTATTTTCTGGCTGAAATTGAGGGACCTGAGCAAAAATC
>NC_029773.3:61969854-61970436 GCF_000817695.3 Arachis duranensis
AGAATTTTGATACCTTTTTCCACTTAATTTTCGAAAAACACAAAAAAATCAAAAAAATCATAAAATCCAAAAATTTCTTGTTTGAGTCTAGTGTCTCATCTTAAGTTTGGTGTCAATTGCATGCATTTATTCATGTGTCTTAGTGATCTTCAAGTAATTCTTGATGATTTCTTACTCTGATCTTTGAATTCTCTTGACTTGAGTGTTTTGTGTGTCTCATATGCATCTTTATTAGTGTCAGTAGTATACAAACTGCTAAGTTTGGTGTCTTGCATGCATTGTTATTTGATTCTTGTTGCATTTTGAATTTTCCTTATTATTAAAAATCCAAAAATATTTTAATTTGTGTCTTCTCAAGTCAATTATACAGAGAATTGAAGATTCAGAACATACAGCAGAGGAATTATACAGAAAAAAAGCTGGGCGTTCAAAACGCCCAGTGAAGAAGGACAGACTGGCGTTTAAACGCCAGCCAGGGTACCTGGTTGGGCGTTTAACGCACAAAAAGGTATAGTTTTGGGCGTTAAACGCCAGAATGTGCACCATTCTGGGCGTTTAACGCCAGGATGGCACAAGGGGGAA
>NC_029773.3:61972255-61972389 GCF_000817695.3 Arachis duranensis
AAAATCCAAAAGGAGAGTGCAAGGCCATCAACATGGCCGAATTTTGGGAGGAAGGAGAGGCAGTGAACGCCACTGAAGAAGACCTCAATGGACGTCCACTGGCCTCCAATGAGTTCCCCAATGAGGAACCATGG
>NC_029773.3:61974145-61974485 GCF_000817695.3 Arachis duranensis
CCAACCCCATTCAACAAGTCGGAATCTTGATGGTTCAAGAGTTCTATGCCAATGCACGGATCACCAAGAACCATGATCAAAGTGTGAACCCGGATCCAAAGAATTATCTTACTATGGTTCGGGGGAAATACTTGGATTTTAGTCCGGAAAGTGTGAGGGTGGCGTTCAACTTGCCCATGATGCAAGGAGATGGACATCCTTACACTAGAAGGGTCAACTTTGATCAAAGGTTGGACCAAGTCCTCACAGTCATATGTGGAGAGCGCGCCCAATGGAAGAGAGATTCAAGAGGGAAGCCGGTTCAATTGAGAAGGCATGACCTCAAACCCGTGGCTAGAGG
>NC_029773.3:61987491-61988790 GCF_000817695.3 Arachis duranensis
CGCGTGCTGTGACAGAGCATATGCAATCGCTTTCACTGAGAGGATGGGAGGTAGCCATTGACAACGGTGAAACCCTACACAAGCTTGCCATGGAAAGGAGTAAGAAGGATTGGATGAAGACTGTAGGAAAGCAGAGAGACGGAAGGGAAGGCATCTTCATGCGCTTATCTGAAGTTCCTACCAATGAATTACATAAGTACCTCTATCTTTATCTTATTGTTATTTTCGTTCATCATCATATCAATTGAGTTTGCCTGACTAAGATTTACAAGATGACCATAGCTTGCTTCATACTAACAATCTCCGTGGGATCGACCCTTACTCGCGTAAGGTTTATTACTTGGACGACCCAGTGCACTTGCTGGTTAGTTGTGCGAAGTTGTGTAATGCCATGGTATTGAACACCAAGTTTTTGGGGTTCATGACCAGGGATTATGAGAGTTGTGAAAAGTATTGTTCACAATTTCGCGCACCAGCTGCCTCCATCATAAGCTCTGGTTCTAAGGAGCTAAAATCTGGTGGCTCTGGCTCAGGATTTTCCACAGCCTCCACATCCTCATCCATTGGTAAAGTTTTAGGTATGACTGTTTCTTGGGAGCATATGTTGGGGGGTCATGTTGTTCATGGTACGAGAGGGATCAGTAGAGGATGGGGGTTGTGAGATGAAGTTGTTGCTCTGGTTATTGGGGACAAGGGGTAGTCTGTTTATGTTGGTAGTAGTGGGATTCATAGAGTTGGATTCATAGCTTGGGTTCACAACTCAATTAATCCCCGGTGATGAACCCAAAAACTTGGTGTTCAATACCATGGCATAAACACAACTTCGCACAACTAACCAGCAAGTGTACTGGGTCGTCCAATTAATAAACCTTACGCGAGTAAGGGTCGATCCCACAGAGATTGTTGGTATGAAGCAAGCTATGGTCACCTTGTAAATCTTAGTCAGGCAAACTCAAATGGGTATGGTGATAAACGCATAGAACATAAAGATAAAGATAGAGATACTTATGCAATTCATTGGTGGGAATTTCAGATAAGCGAATGGAGATGCTTGGTCCCTTCTGTCTCTCTGCTTTCCTACTGTCTTCATCCAATCCTTCTTACTCCTTTCCATGGCAAGCTGTATGCAAGGGTTTCACCGTTGTCAGTGGCTACCTCCTATCCTCTCAGTGAAAATGTTCAACGCACCCTGTCACGGCACGGCTATTCAGCTGTCGGTTCTCGATCATGTCGGAATAGAATCCAGTGATTCTTTTGCATCTGTCACTAACGCCCCGCCTTCAGGAGTTTGAAGCACGT
>NC_029773.3:61994029-62010874 GCF_000817695.3 Arachis duranensis
CTGAGCATTGAAGCATTTTCGTGTAGAGACTCTTCTTGGAGTTAAACGCCAGCTTTTGTGCCAGTTTGGGCGTTTAACTCCCATCCTTGTGCCAGTTCCGGTGTTTAACGCTGGGAATTCTGAGGGTGACTTTGAACGCCGGTTTGGGCCATCAAATCTTGGGCAAAGTATGGACTATCATATATTGCTGGAAAGCCCAGGATGTCTACTTTCCAACGCCGTTGAGAGCGCGCCAATTGGGCTTCTGTAGCTCCAGAAAATCCACTTCGAGTTCAGGGAGGTCAGAATCCAACAGCATATGCAGTCCTTTTTAGTCTCTGAATCAGATTTTTGCTCAGGTCCCTCAATTTCAGCCAGAAAATACCTGAAATCACAGAAAAACACACAAACTCATAGTAAAGTCCAGGAAAGTGAATTTTAACTAAAAACTAATAAAAATATACTAAAAAATAACTAGATCATACTAAAAAACAATGCCAAAAAGCGTACAAATTATCCGCTCATCAGGTTAACAGTTGGGGGAACATTAGAGGACTCAGTTGATATTTCTTTATTCTTGTCCTTATTAGTCTTTTGTGGCTTATTAGAAGATGGGCGAGATGTGATCTCTTGTTGGGAAGCTAGAGTTGGGGCTTTAGTGTTATTATCCAAATTGGGCCTTGGGTTGGGCTGTTTGTTTTTCGGGTTAAGTGTCTCTAATGGGGACTGGGTAATTGTCTTATTAGGCATGGGGTTCCTTTTACTGTGATGATTGACAGCTATTCTCTCATCATTTGAATTTTCCTTTTCTATCATTTGCAAAGCATCAAACCTCGTACTCCCACTAACCTGTACGTTCTGATTGTCTCTCGCTCCATTTCCTCAACTACTCGCTGCCTTTGTATTCCTACTAGTTTTTTTTCCGCGCTTTGTCCTCTGAACGACCATCCACGGGCCGTAGGCTTCATCCTCATTTCTTTTTAAGACTTTTTTGCCCTTGTCCACACAGTTATTTCCAATTTTACCCTCTTCTCCCTCGTCGTTTGGCTACCCTGATTTTTCTCAGTTACACTATTATTGCTTTCTGGAGCTTTCTGGGTTCGGATTTTCTTGGGACAGTTGGTCTTTTTATGCCCTACCATTCCACAAGAAAATCAAATATTATGTATGCCTTCATATTCCACAACATACTTCACCACATTAATGGAATAATGTGAAACCAGGCGTGCTGTAAGATCTAATTCCACACACAGCTTGGCAAATTTTCCTCTGCATATATCAGCAGTGTTGGGATCTACTTTTATAGTTCTTCCTATAATGTTACCAATTCTCTCTAGCATACTCTTCTCGTAATATTCAATCGTTAATCCTGGAAGTCTCACCCATGCTGCTGTGTACTCAATAGATGCTTCTATTGGATTAAAATTTGGCTTCCAAAAACTAATCGTGAGATAGTGAAGATTCTCCATAGGCCTCCTATTAGCGCAAAATCGAGATCTTCTTGGGAGTAAAACTTCACAATGAAAAAGTCATTTCCAAGATCAATAACTTTTATACTGCCTTGTTTTCCCCACATAGCCTCTAGTCGCCTGGTTAACACTGCCAAAGAGATTCTTCGACCCAACAACTTCACTATCAATGTATCCCACCATGGGTGTCTTAATTGTTTCAAGGCCGCTTCATTGATCACTACATTGCAGATTCCATCAACTCTCTCTACTTTTATCTCATGAGTGTCTTTCTCAACATCCTTAGAACTCTGGCCTTGTGTCTTGCTTCTTTCAAAGTGCTTCTTTTCTGAATTCATCTCCTCATCATCAGATTCCTGGGTTTGATCCTCTGTTTCCATTGCTGCCGATGGCCTTCTACCTCCTTTGACTACATCAACAAACAAGCGTTGAGGACGGTTGGTTGCTAGTGCTCCCTCCTGTTCTCCCACCATTCAATCTTCCACCCAGGGAACCAATAGCTCTTCCCCTGTGAACTTACATCTATCATTTCCTGTTCTGACTTTCTTAACATTCGGTTGCACTTGATCATTTTCTTTTCGAGTGAATTTTCTAGGTTCATGGGACTGTGAGTGTCCTCTACGGATAAAGTCGCCCCTCATGACGGTGGCTGAGATTAGTTGTTTCACAAAGAAAGGAGAGAAAATTCAAAAGGTATGAACGAGTTGTATTCTGTTTATAAAATAAAAGCCTAAAAAGCTTTACTGGTCAAGAATTGTAATAACTTTTTTTTTGTCATGGATTGAAATCATTTTTATTTATCAATGTTCTAACATAGGACAATCGATTGACACCCAATAAGTGTCTGACCCAAAAAAATTTATTTTCTATTAATCTGTTATAAGATGAGGTGTTTATGCTCATAGGTTTATTTTTTGGAAAAAAATAGTAAGAAAAAGAATTCTTTTTTGTTAATCTGTTATTTGTTAAAATTCTTTTGTGTTAATATGTTAAAATTCTTTTGTGTTAAAATTCTTTATTTTAATTTTTTTATTTGTTAATCTATTAATTTGACTTTTAAGGTGTAATTATTATGGTTTCAATTTTTTTTATGTAAATTGAATATCATTGATTTTACTTTAACAACTTCATATCAATTTGTTATTTTTGCTTGTTCTAACTTTTGAGATGCTGCTAATATGGATTAACCTTTTTCTTAAACAAAATTTTGATATTAATAGTTTTAGTTCTAAGTTTGAGTTGTCTGTATGTTTTATTTAATTGTAGGGTTATTTAAAAATTAGAATGGCTGATAGACAAATACTTACTAACAATGCAAGTGGGTTTAAAGTGAAGAGCATTCCTATTCCATCAAATGTTGTTAGATCTACAGAAGAAGAATCAATAAGGGAAAGGAAACAAATACCAAACTAGCTTTAAGTGATACTCCTTTGGAAAAACAAATATCCATCCAACTTATAATTTTTATTCTTAGATCTTGTATCTTTTATTTATTAAGAGAACTTTGATTGATAATATTTTAAAAGTAAATAGATTTTAAAAAGTAAAAAAAATGGGTGTTATTGACATTTTTATAGAAATAAGAGTTTTTAAACATTTTTTATTGTGTAGATATATCTGATATCCAATTCAATTCGATCTCAAAAAATGTAGATACAGTATTCAATTGGTATGCAGTCCTAAGGTCATTGATTGTAATAACTTTTTTTAGAATAAATGACTATTTGTACCCATCAAAGATGGAAACGCTGACATTCGTACCCATGATAGCTCGAAACTAGACTTGTACCCATGAGAGATGCTGTCCGTGTGACAAAAATGACCCGCCTTGGATCTGAGCTTGGTTCGTGCCTTTCCAAACCTATGTGGCACTTCCACCCCCCCAAAGCCTATCTGACGTGGAGTTGAACATTGATTATCAAAAGGGATAGGAAAAAGAAACGTCAGTTCCCGCGAGAATCGTTGGTTCCCTAGCAGAGGTTCCTCGTCACTGTTGGTCCATTTGAAGCCGGAGAAGACGACCAGAGTACGCCGAATCGAGTAGCAAGGAGTGGCTTTTACCATTCGTTTGGTATTCAACATCGAGGTGGTCACTCCCTTCGAAGAATTACACAGGTATGTCGTTTCCCACCAATGAATAATTTGATATGTCGTTGCAAGTGGTTAGACAAACGTTGCTGGCTAATGAAACCGTATGAGTTACTGTATTTTCTTCAGAATTGATAGAGAGTAGTTTTAGGGTTTGTGTTAGCATCAGTTACAGAGAATGTGTGTTTATTGGTTTGTTAAATTTTACTTTCAGGGATGGCCACCATCCACATAACTCTGTCAATTCATCATAGAGGAAGGTTTGAGAGAGAGCCAGTTGGTAAGGTTAGCTACATTGGTGGAGAAGTGACGGAGATAGAGAGGGTAAACGTTGATACCCTCAATGGTTTTTTCATCTCTGACTTGCTGAAGGACATTGGTTATACGTCCATTTCTGAGTTTTACTGGCTAGAACCTGGGAAGGAGCTTCATGATGGATTGAGGCTGCTAAGGGTTGATATGGATGTAGTTAGGATGTATGAGGCAGCCATGAAGAATGGAAATAGAATTCATTTGTATACAGAGCATCCCGTGGATCAGCCTGTTGTAGTTCAGGTTAAGGAATTGACTCCATCAAAGGGGAGAAGAAAGGTCTGTGTTAAAAGGGTACCAACTCCAAAGAAGACTCCAAGAAAAAGATTAGCAGTAGTGGAAGATGATGACGATGATAAGATAGTTGGTAATGTCCAAGTTGAAAAGTAGGCCCAAAAAAGTGCTGGCCCATAGCCCATGATACAGGCCCATCAAGAGAACAACCCAGCTCCTGTAGCAACACAGGAACCAAATAACATTTTCCAACCTCCTCCAACACCTGTCCAGCCGGATGAACCACCATCAACTCATTCCCAACCTTCACAGCCACCACTTGAGGTAGAGCAGCAACCACATGTCCCTCCCCATGATGTCAATGTATCTAAAGCTTCACAACAACCTTGGCAGTCTGATGATACAGACCAATTCATTCCCTATCAGGCCAATGTCTCTGACTATATTGCACCAGAGTAGCTCACCCAATACATCCCACATCCTTACAGAAATCCACTTTCAAAAGAAATCCCTGAGTCAGCTCCACCTTCTGACTCCAACAGGACTCCTCAGAATAATGAAACCAATCCTTCAGATGAGGCTGAGGGTCAGACAAAAAAGAACAGGAGAAGATCAACAAAAAGGCCCCCTCCTACAAGACAATCATTCATCCCTAATCCTGATCCAGACAAGCCTCCAACCTTCTATGTCCCAGTTGATCAGGAAGATTTTTCAGATGACAACGCTGCGTATCATTGCTATGAATCAGAGGACTTGCATAGCATACCTAGTGATGAAGATTCTGATGAGACCACAGCCTTTTCTCAGAGTAATGCCGATGCCCCTATTAGCCAGGTGAGGTTGGAAGTGGGAATGAAATTTGAGACTCTAACTCAATTTAGGAAAGCAGTCCGGAAATTTAATATAAACATCGGAAGAAGCATTTTCTTTGCACGCTGTGACTCTACAAGGTCAAAGACTATATGCTATGATGAAGATTATCCTTGGCAGATATACTGTGCCAAGAGGACATTTCCAGCAAGTTATCAGGTTAAGACCTTTGTCAACGAACACACTTGCAGTAGGGACAATCACTGCAAGTCAGCAAATGGTAAATGGGTGATTGATGAGCTAGAAGAGAGAATAAGACTTCAGCCAAACTTGAGTGTGAGAGAGGCTGACCAGTTCTTCAGAGCTGAGTATGATATACTTATCAGAGAGAAAGATTTATAAATCTATGAAGAAGGCAAAGGAGAGGATTGAGGGATCTAAGATTGCACAGTATGCAATTCTTCGCGACTATGCTAATGAGATTCTAAAGACTAACCCTGGGTCTACAGTTAGGATACACACAAATCCAATGCCTGATTCAAATCCCATTTTTCTGAGGATCTATGTATGTTTTGAGGCTTGCAAGAAGGGATTTGTAGGTGGTTGTAGACCATTCATAGGGTTGGATAGAACATTTCTTAGAGGGTATTATGGGGGTCAGCTATTAACAGCTATAGGGCAGGATGAAAATAACCACATTTACCCCATTGCATATGCAATTGTTGAATCAGAAAACAAGGACAGCTGGAAGTGGTTTTTAGATATCCTTCAGGATGATGTGGGAGATTTTCAGGCCAACGGGTTTAACTTCATGTCGGACATGCAGAAGGTATGTATGTTTTAATTCTTTTATGTGTTTTAATTCTGCTATGTATAGTTTTTTATGCTTCATTAGTGAACTAGGTTTAGATGCTTAGTGTAGAAGACTGATTAGTGTGGTTTAGGGTCTGGAAGTATGAATATTGAACGCTGTTCATATTAATGGTTATCTGCAGGGGTTAATTTCTGCAGTCCAAGAAATATACCCAAACGCCAACCACAGGTTCTGTGCCATGCATATATGGCAAAACTTTCGCAAGAAATGGGGTGACTTGCAGCTGAAGAAGTGTATGTGGTCATGTGATAAGGCCTCTACGACACAGGACTTCAATGCTGCAATGGATAAGCTGAAAAAGATCAACGTAGGGGCTTGGGAATACTTGGACAAGATTAGTCCGAAACAGTGGAGTAGAGCACATTTTAGTGAGTATTCTAAGATGGACAACTACACCAATAATTACTGGGAGGTGTTTAATGCCAAGGTTAAAAAGATGAGGGGGAAACCTATCATAACCATGTTGGAAGAAGTGAGGTGCTACGTCATGCGAATCATGGCAAGAAACAAAAAGGCCTTGATTTGATACAGTGGGAGGTTAGCCCCAACCCAACAGAGTAGATTAGAAAGAGAGAAGAGAGAGAGAGCAACAAATGGAGACCCCTTCCAACCGGAGATGACGCGGGAAATGTGTATGAAGTCCAATGTCTTCCCATGAAGGTCAGTGTGGACTTGGGCAAAGGTACATGTAGTTGTAGACTCTGGCAATTGACTGGGCTACCTTGTAGACATGCATGTGCTGCTTTAGCTTACCAGAATAGAAGACCTAAAGAGTATGCACATAACTGGCTAACTATGGGTGCTTATAATGCTGCATATCAGACTTCAATGCGCCCAGTTCCAAGCCAAGAGTTCTGGGAGCATGTTGACATCCTACCAATTCTTCCACCCAGGTACAAAAAGCCAATCGGAAGACCTTCAATGAAAAGAGACAAAAGAAATGATGCCCCCAAGGATAAGAGTGATCCTCATAGAACTAAGAGGAGGATTGGCACCATCGTATGCAAATACTGCCTCCAGGTGTGTGCAGTTTACTATAATTCGTTGTTTAACTTCATCTGTACCAATTTAAGTTCACAGGTACCAATTTAAGTTCATTTGGACCAATTTAACTAGTTCCTGTTTTACGTAGGCTGGTCATAACAAGCGAAGCTACAAGAAGAGAAAGGAAGCAACGGGTGAAGGGAGTGCTGCACCACAAGGACCTGCAAGTGATGAGGATGAAGATATGCTAGCTAAAATGTACTATGAGGAGACATTAGAAGCTACCGAGGCTGAAGCAGCAGCAATTGACGTGGAAACGGTTCCACAGCAGCCCAGACTTCACAGGTTAGTTAGTTACTTGATTCAGTTCCTTAATTACATTTGTTTAACGACTCATATTGGTAAACTGGTTGTTCTTTGGAATCCAGCCTCCACCCCCGATGCCACAACCAGTAGCCACAAAACCCCATGATACAACAGCCACTGGAGCAGCCAAGAAACAACATAAAAGGAGAAGTGTCAGGCGACCACCCCCTCTGCACATACCCCACAAGGTTCTGCACCATCTCCGAAGAATCCACCCACAACCCCTTCCAGCCACAACTCTCAAACAACCCCAAATCCACTGCAGGGTGCTAGTGCAGGGACAACCACAAGGTTCGTGCAGTTCATGCCTACAATGGATGTCGACGATATTTCTAGAACTAGAGGCATAGATGTTAGAGGCAGGGGTGAAGGAAGAGGTCGAGGCAGGAGAGGTGCATCAACTGGAGCCAAAAATGGAATCTCCAGCGGGAGCAGTAACTCAACACCAATGTCATAGACTGTGTTGCTTATGTTTTTTTGCTATTTTGATGTAATTGCCATTACTGATATACTAATTTTGGGGCACTGGTTGGTTTAATACACTATCTTGGAGTAGGCAGCATTCTTGTTTTGGTTGTTCTGACTGTGACATGCTACTTTTGCTGTATTTAACTATGTTTTTTGGTTTATTTCATGGTCAGACCACTTTTGCTGTATTTAACTATGTATTTAACTACTTTCTGAGTTAGCTTTCCTGGTTTTATACTTCATCCCTACAACCATCAGGTCTCTATGTCACATATTGAGCTTATTTCTGATTCTTTAAGTAGAAAATATAGTTGCATGTGCATATATATCCAACTGAGTACCAATAAAAGTTCTCATATAGAAGTAACAGAGCAGCAACAGAATCAAAGTGTCTATGTCAAAAACAGGAAATACATTCATACTCTCATGATTTACAAAGACCCTAATTCCATACAAATTTTATATCTTCACAAAGAAATACAACAGAAAGATCAAACAAAATGCAACACCCAACGCTATCCATAAAAGCAACAGTCTAATTCCCCTAATTTCAATCCTAAGTTTGTCTATCCCTCTCGCCAGGATTGATGATGCTTGCTGATTTTCCCCAGGTTCAGTGACAATGAGCCCATCATCATGCCTTGGATAAGAACTCACTGACTGTCTTCTGGCCAAACATCTTGCTATGCCCTCCCATCCTTCTTCGATTCATCAACCCATACAAAGTATTTGCAGTCTCTTGTCTGGCAAAACAAAACAAATGCACCGATTCGTCAACTTAAATGCAAACAAAACTTTCTCACCTGAACTCCAACAGCGTCTGCCCTTACCGCCCATAGAGGACATCTGATGAACCATCGATTAGGGTTCGTAACGGTGCCAGACTCCATCAACACAAACTCTCTTCCACAGAAGCATCTGCCGTCCAGCTTCTTCACCTTCTTCTTCTTCGAACTTGATGAAGAACTGCCACTGCCATCACTTGGAGCAGGGGTAAATCTGCGGAAAGACATTGACGGAGGTACGAACCAAGTTTCGATTGAGATTCAACGTCACACTCATTGAGATTCAACAAGCTTCGATTCTCTGGATCCTGGTTTGTATTAGGGAGGGGGGAAGCTACCTAGGGTTTTGATTTCGTGAGTTCAGCCTATCCCTTTTGATAATCAACGTTCAACTCCACGTCAGATAGGCTTTGAGTGGGTGGAAGTGCCACGTAGGTTCGGAAAGGCACGAACCAAGCTCAGACCCAAGGCGGGCCACTTTTGTCACACGGACAGCATCTCTCATGGGTACAAGTCTAGTTTCGAGCTATCATGGGTATAAATGCCAGCGTTTCCATCTTTGATGGATACAAATGATCATTTATTCCTTTTTTTTATCATTGATTGTAGTAGTTTTATTTATCAATGTTTTAAAATAGCACAATAGACCCAATAAGTGTCTGGCCCAATAAAGAGCCTAGACCACAAAAATTGAACATGAGAACTTGAGCACAACCCTAGGTGAACGGTAAACCCAACACGATTGCATCCCCTTAATTCGTCCGAAGCTAGATACAAGAGAATCTCATACTCAAAACAAAATTCACCTCATACCAATCGAAATGGAAAGAAAGGGTATTAAGGACGTAGTCACATAATGTTAATATATCATATAGCGAAAGAAAAATTGAATTATCACAATTTTCTCAAATAACCCACTAGGAATAATTTAGAGGGGAAGAGTTTGAGTAATATGATTTAATTCTATATTAGTGATAGTATATCTTAAATAATAGTATTTAATTATTAATTTACTTTTAAATTATAATTTACTATATCTTTAATAATGTAAAATAAAAAATTAATTTAATTAACTAATTATTAAAATTTTTAAATTAAATTAAAATATTAAAATTTCTTTTTACTAACTATAAATATTTACTATTATGTTAAAAAAACAAAAACATAATTGGATAGAGCTTACTCAATTTGGCCGAGATTAGAGTGGGCTCATCCAATTTGCCCTCTTCGAATAAAAAAAAGTGCATTTGAAATAATAAAAATCTGTGGATGAAACTTCTACTATTGGAACTATTTAGCTCCTAAGATGCCCCACTAAGGTTTGATTTGATAAAAGTTTTATATTTAAAAAATTACTTATAAAATTAAAACTCTTTTAACGAATATTTTTAATAAATTAAATTAAAAATAAAAGTTAAATAGAATTTTAGTCCTATCGCATAAACCAAAAATATTTTTTTTCTCAATCTTTTTTTATATACAAAATTATTCCTAAAATTTAAAACTAAATTTTAAAATCATCATTTTTACTTGAATATTAAAATTTTGAATCAAATTACCCATAAAAAAATTATAAAAAAGTAATAAGAGAATATTTCTACCCCAACAAAAAAAAAGGGAAGAAGCTATCCACAATCGTCCCTAAAATAAAGACGATTTTAAAAGTTAAACCTCAGACAATTTTGTACACAGAAAAAAAAATTAGGACAAAATTTTCAACTTAAAAAAATCAAAATCGTACTTAACTCTAAAAATAATTTTCAATAAGCACAAAAAATAATTACATTTGATCAAAATACTATATAATAAAATTTTGATTCAATGATAGTGTAAACCAATTTAAAAATCGTTTTCTTAGACGACCATTCGTGGCGGTCAATAAATAGTTATTTATAGTTATTTTTACTAATGTGATGATACAGTCCAGCAAACATTTGAAAACAGTAAACTGAATTCTCCTCAATCTTAAGTTGAAACTAAAGATTAATAATTTGAAAGGCAAAAAAAGATCACATCATATACGGAAACATCTCATTCTAGGAATCTATAAAATAAAATAGCCATTACAAAATTCCAATACAACAAGCTTAAAATCAGAACATGATGTTTGAAAACTCATTTCTTCTTTCCAGCCTTGGCAGAATCAGAAGCCTTGGTCTGAAAATATTAAAAATGAGAGGTTACTATTTTTACTAAGCAAGAGCAATACGAGATGAACAATCATCAATAAAAAAAAATTATTTTTGGCAACTATTTACCTTCTTTACTCCACGGATCTTCTTTGCCCTGTTCTTTCTCTCCTTCATTTGCTTCCTCGACTTTTCAACCTTAGTATCAAGTCCATTCTGCAAACTACAGGATTTTAGTGAAGGATTGTGCAAAACAGAGCAACATGGCACAGACTTAATTAAAGAAGAAAAGTTCTAATTTCCTAAGACCAAAAAGAACTAATGGATGATTGGCAAGCCATGAGCATGGTAAGATTAAGCTACAGGGTAGGGTCTTGTACAAAATATCTCAAGAAATTCTAGCATAGTAAAGGGGTAATTAATCCAGCAAACCAAATTATGGTATTCTTTAAGAGGAAGCAATTGTTAGAAGCTAAACAGCAACTAAAAAGAGCTAATGATTTCATCTGAAAACTAATGAATTCTAATATGCACAAGCATTCAAATTAATCTTCTTGGAACATCTCTAATGTTATTGCTCATGAATCATAACAATATACAATTGCATGTCACATTATGGATCAACAATAAAGATCAACATATTTTCACCCCATGCAACTCCAATCTAAATATAAAAAACAGTGCTGACAAGAATTGAAGGAGTACTATATATTATACAGAGGCCATCCAATAATGATTAATATTAGTAAGCACTAACTTACCAGTCTTACAATTTACAGACACACATCCTAGTTGCATTAAAGTGTTTCTCATTCCATAGCAATTACACTCACGAACCAAAACCACATTAGAAAAACAAAAAACCAAGTTATCTTACCCTAATAAGTCTGTACTTAGGCTCATACTTCTTAGCATTCTCAACAGTGTCATAAATCAAACCAAAACCAGTGGATTTGCCACCTCCAAAATGGGTGCGGAACTTGAACACAAACACGGTGTTGGGGTCCTTAACATCATAGATTCTAGCAAGCTTCTCCTTAAGCTCAGCCTTCATATTCCAAACACAACAAATTAAAAACCCTAAACACCATAATTGTCCAACCAATAAGTACCTGACAAAAATCAATTAAATCTAAGTTTTCCCCAAACAGAAAGTACCTTAGAAACATTTGCCCTCCCTGGATGAAGAACATCAATGACCTACAACCACACAATTAAAGAGAAAACGAGGCTCAGATACATTAATAATAATAATAATAATAAATCCCTATGTATCGCACAATTCATCGATCATTATCAAATCCCAATTACTCTACGATAAAGCCATAAAAACAGAGCAAAAGTGAGAATGGTGAACGAACTCACGAATTGCTTTCTGGAGAGGAGCCTGTTAGTCATAAACTTCCTTGTTCTGATGGTAACCGCTTTGTCAGCCATGTTTGTTTGAAGCTTGAGGACCCAAAAAAAATTACTAGTCTATATCCACAACCAATTCACAATTCACAGTTCAAATGATCTTCACAAAATTCAAATGATCTTCATAAAAAAAATTACCTTAAGTGCTGAACAATGAAGCAGAGGACGTTGATTCGCTGAAAGGAGGACGGCGAACCGACGAGAACGGAGGACGGCGATGCGGCAGGAACTGTGTACGGCAACGCAGCAAGCACGGAGGACGTCAAGGCGGTAAGAACAGAGGACCACGGACTGACGGTGGGAACCGAAAGGAGGACGGCAATGTGGTAGGAACTGAGTACCACTGACGGCGAGAACGTCTGAACCCGAAGAGGGAGGGATGAACGCGAGGAACAATGGCGAGAGGAAGAACGCGACGGAGAGGGATGAACGCGAGGAAGAGTGGGCGATCTCTGGCGAACAGGCTACGGTGGTGGTCAAGGAAGAAGGAGTGGCCGAGTGGTGTCTCGCTCTGATCTCTGGGGGGGTGGGTGTGGGTAAGGGTCAAGGGTAGAGTGCAGCGCCGAAAAGAGGGTGAAATGTGAAAGTAGGGTTTGCTATGGCTGAAGTAATATATATATTATTTATTGAGTTAATACCAAAACTAATCATAAAATATTATGAAACTGACAAATTTAATCATAAAAAAAAATTAAAATTAACTTGTAACCATAAAAGATGAGATTTTATAGATTTGGATCTTCTAAAGTTTAAATTTTATTTTAGAGAGTAAAGTATGATTTCTCACCATTGATTTCATAAGTGAGACCAAAAATAAATATGAAAGAGAAAGTATTCAAAGATTATCACACTTTATTCTCTAAAATGAAATTCAAACTTTAGAGGATCCAAATCCAAATTTTATAGTGAAATCTATTCAAACCTTAAAATCTAATAAAAAATTTTAAACTGTCCTTCTCCTCTAACTTAATCACTCTCAATTTCTAATCATATCTCATTTCCATTCTCCAATCCTTTTCATCACTTCCAATCTCTCAATCCTCTTCTACTTTACCATCTATACTAAGTGCTACGACTTGAGCTTCACCACCACCATTTCTGTATTTATAAGCGTGTTGTAAACGAACTTATACTCTTTTGCTATCTCCTTCACCATTCCGATGCAAAGAGACTAGAATGTTTAGACAGTTACGCGTGTGAGATTGGAAACTTGATGACGTGGCGACTTCATTGACGAACTGCTTCTTCGGTTTGGCGTTCACAGTAGGTTGGCGAAAAAGTTGAACACCTGCAGATCGAAGAAGATCTCGTCGATTTTCTCGATGTCAGTTGTGGTGCCGTCGAGGGTGTTGTTGGATTTGGCGACGTCGGTGAGGGCGAGGGCGAAGGCGTAGCTTGCGGCGGTGGAGACCATGCGGGGGCCAAGGGCTCTGGCGGAGCGACAAGGGTGGGTGAGTTTGAGGGAGAGGGAGGGGAGGGGAGGGGAAGGTGGTGGTGGAGAGCGAGAGGTTGAGGATGGATTTTGGGTGGATAAGGAAGGATTTTGAGGTTTGGATTGAAGGGAGTGAAGCTGTAGTAGTGGTGTGACGTGATCATTGTCATTGGAGATGAAGTGGGATGAGAGTTTAAGAGTGATTAGGTTAGAGTAGAAGCACAATTTAGAAATTTTTGATAGATTTTTACGGTTTGATAGTTTTGTCTATGAAGCCCCACCTTTCATGGTTACAAGTTAGTTTTAATTCTTTTATGGTCAGATTTATCAGCGTTATAATCTTTCAAGATCAATTTTGGCACTTTACTTTTATTTATTTTTCTTGAATTATTAATCTTTAAGAGTGCAGATCGAATCCTATCTGATTCGATCATTTTGCAGATCGGATGTGGATAAATAATGTGAATCTGTATATGATTAGATCCATGAACACCCCTACGACAACTTAACATTCCACGAAAGGGAGAATCCATCGCATGTTAATGTAAATGGAAAAACCTCATTTTCGCACACCGCTCAAAGATAAGAATCAATTTAACTATTTTTTAATGGTCAAAGATTACTTTATTCTTCGTAAAAATAGACAGGACCGAGTTGGATGTTTCCTTTGCAACAAATAAAAATAGGTATCTTATTGTTGTTGTACATTAAACAAACGTTTTGGACTTTCTTTTTGTCATTTTATGATTAATTTAAAAAGAATTGCTCTTGTATAACTGCTTCGAGTCTCTTCAACCAGAGCAAACTTATGCAGATACACATTAACACAAACATGCTTTCAAGAATCCATCTCTTTTAAGACGGTGCCAAAATTAGCAAAGATTGTCTTCAAGAGTTTGATGGATTCTCCAAGTATAGCCTGCACAGGTAGCTATAATATACTATATCCCCAAGTTTCTCTCGACATAAATAGACATTCATGAGTAAATATCACTACTAGAAAAAAGGCCTGTCACCACACTTTTTTCTTTTCACACTTTTAGATCAACGGCCCCATTTTTATGAAGGTGGTCATAGAAGGAAACAGGCGTGTTTTATGAAGGTGGCGGATGATTAGTGATTTGACCATCCTTTTTTTGTCACGCTTCAAAAGCGTGTCCATATAGAAAAACATGCACTCTTTTGAAGCGTGGCTAGTTTGTTCTCCTACGGTCATATTTTTAAAGCGTGTCCGTATCTTCTAATTATTTGGGCACCCTAAAAGCATAGCAACAGAGTTCCCACGAAAAATTTATTTTTTCACCAATTTTTTTTCAAACACTTTAATTTTTTTCTAAAGATAACCCTAGAAAGAAATGAGAACCCTCAACCCTCACTTTCAACATTCACTCACACTGTCAGAACCCTCTCGAACATTAACCCATCTTCATCTTCAACACTAAGAACTCTTGCAGCCCTCTCTCGCACCCTTTATTGCAACCCTCTCTCACATCTTCTATTGTAACCCTCCTCTCTGTCGCAACCCTCGCACCCTCTATCGCAAGCCTCCTCCTCGGATTTGCAACCTCGCTCCCTCTTTCGTAACCCTCTATCGATACTGCCTCTATCGGCGCACCCTCCATTGGTGTGCCCTCTCTCAGCCTTCACTCTCTCTCGTAAATCCTACCTTCGTTGACACTGCCTCTCTCTCGATCCTCCCTCAATCATCGCTTCCTCTCCCTCATTCGACGCTCAACCCTTACCATAAAACACTACAAGCTAAGGTATGTATTTATTCCCTTGTTGTTTCTTTGTTCATATGTGATAAGGTTCATTATTTTTATTTTTGTGATCTCCTGGACCATGAGGGCCCTCATATGCTCTTTGATGTTGTAGTGCTGTGAAAATGGAAGTGAAGCAAATGTTTATTACATGAAAGTTTTATTCTTGTTTGAATTTTAGTATACTAATTTTGATGTTTTTGATGAATTTATTGTCATAGAAAATATTCAATGGATGTGTTTTGATATTTTTATTTAAATTATTTTTCTATTTGGTGTTTTAGTAGAAAAGTGTGTGTGTGGTAGTATGTTGCATTAGGTTAGTTAATCTATCTAGCGGACATTATTTGATTTTAATTTCATTTACCAATATTGATTCATATTTAGAAATATAATGAGATATATTATAATCAATTATGCTACACCAAAAATAATTTAAAATTTAAATTACAAGACTGGATTGAAATTCGTTTTAATGGAATGCACATAAATTGAATTTACCTAAGTTTATTTTATTTCAAATTTTTGGTAGTTGTCTTTTTGCTACTATTGTTGTGACCACCTTTTTTGTTTTGCTTATGCTGTAGTTTTGCTGTTGTTGCTGGTTTATTTTCTATTTTTAGTTGAATGCAATTTCATTTCTTAATATTTTAAGTTTTCATGGTCTTCATCTTCCATTATCTTTCTATATTAGTAAAGTTTGTTGATCATGTTTTAAGTTTTAAGTCTTTCTATATTTGGTTTTTGTATATTGCTTATTCTTAGATATTTATAAGGAAACTTTCTAATTGGTCCAACAGTACTTTTTCTTTTAATATTGGTAAAAGATAATTTTGAACATAGCTTTTACTCTTTATATTGTTTTTGTATATTCTTTGTCTATGTCTAACATTATATTACTGTTTAGTCTTTTTTCTTTTAACATTGGTAAAAATAATTTTGAGCATAGCTTTTACCAAATCATTATAGATATTTTGTGTTTGTTTGCTTGAATTGAATCTTGTATTTGTTTGCTTGCTTGTTTGTTTACTTTCTGACTTAATTTTGTATTATTTCTTTAATTTTTTTATATGTCTAAACTTGAACCGAATCTTGTGTTTGTTTATTGATTTTTTTTTTACATGTCTAAATTTAAACATAATCTTCTGTTTGTTGAACTTTTTCTATATGTCTAAACTTGAACTGAATTTTTTGTGCTTGTGCTTGCCCTGAATATAAGCATTAACGAATAAGAATGATGGTAGTCGCTAAATTATTGCTATACCAAATATAATATTACTGTTTAGTCCTTTTTCTTTTAACAATGCTAAAAAATAATCTTGAATATAGATTTTACACTTTAAGCCACTGGTGCACGAAATTGCAATCCCGCACAACTAACCAGCAAGTGCACTGGGTCGTCCAAGTAATACCTTACGTGAGTAAGGGTCGATCCCACGGAGATTGTCGGCTTGAAGC
This sequence comes from Arachis duranensis, assembly GCF_000817695.3. Lineage (NCBI taxonomy): Eukaryota > Viridiplantae > Streptophyta > Magnoliopsida > Fabales > Fabaceae > Arachis > Arachis duranensis. The sequence continues at coordinate 62,010,594 of NC_029773.3, forward strand.
AAGCTATGGTTATCTTGTAACTCTTAGTCAGGATATCAATAATTATCAGGGTTGATTGTGAAAAGTAAAAGAACATGAAATAAGTACTTGTTTTGCAGTAATGGAGAACAGGTTGAGGTTTTGGAGATGCTCCATCTTCTGAATCTCTGCTTTCCTACTGTCTTCTTCTTCAAGCACGCAAGACTCCTTCCATGGCAAGCTGTATGCAAGGGTTTCACCGTTATCAGTGGCTACCTCCCATCCTCTCAGTGGAAATGTTCAACGCACCCTGTCACGGCACG
>NC_029773.3:62011566-62011955 GCF_000817695.3 Arachis duranensis
ATACTGAAAACAATGCCAAAAAGCGTATAAATTATCCGCTCATCACAACACCAAACTTAAATTGTTGCTTGTCCCCAAGCAACTGAAAATCAAAATAGAATAAAAAGAAGAGAATATACTATAGACTCCAAAATATCAAAGAAACTTATCTCCAATTAGATGAGCGGGACTAGTAGCTTTTTGCTTCTGAACAGTTTTGGCATCTCACTCTATCCTTTGAGGTTTAGAATGATTGGCATCCATAGGAACTCAGAACTTATATAGTGTTATTGATTCTCCTAGTTAAGTATGATGATTCTTGAACATAGCCACCTTCTGAGTCTTGGCTGTGGCCCAAAGCACTCTGTCTTCCAGTATTACCACCGGATACATACATGCCACAGACACAT
>NC_029773.3:62012058-62012312 GCF_000817695.3 Arachis duranensis
GGGTTCTTAAGCACACTCTTTTTGCCTTGGATCACAACTTTATTTCTTTCTTTTTCTTTTTCTCTTTCTTTTCTTTCTTCTTTTTTTTTCATTTTTTTGATTCACTGCTTTTTCTTGCTTCAAGAATCAATTTGATGATTTTTCAGATCCTCAATAACAGTTCCCCTGTTCCATCATTCTTTCAAGAGCCAACAATTTTAACATTCTTAAAACAACAAATTCAAAAGACATATGCACTGTTCAAGCATTCATTC
>NC_029773.3:62013458-62013758 GCF_000817695.3 Arachis duranensis
CCTCCCAACACCAAACTTAGAGTTTGAATGTGGGGGTTCAACACCAAACTTAGAATTTGGTTGTGGCCTCTCAACACCAAACTTAGAGTTTGAATGTAGGGGCTCTGTTTGACTCTGTTTTGGGAGAAGCTCTTCATGCTTCCTTTCCATGGTTACAGAAGGAGAACCTTGAGTCTTATAGTTTGCACTGTCTGTAAGCCACGTAGCTTCCTGAATAGCAAATAATTGCTCATCCGGAAAGGTTTCAGAGATCTCAGTAGAAGGGAGGGACGCCCCAGCTACTGGTTCTATTCGGGACAG
>NC_029773.3:62013832-62014164 GCF_000817695.3 Arachis duranensis
TCTTATTTCTATATCAAACTCTTGCAGAAGCAACACCCATCTTATAAGCCTGGGTTTTGAATCCTGCTTTGTGAGTAAGTACTTAAGAGCAGCATGGTTAGTGTACACAATCACCTTTGATCCCACTAGATAGGATCTAAACTTGTCAATGGCATAGACCACACCAAGTAACTCTTTTTCTGTGGTTGTGTAATTCTTCTGTGCATCATTTAGAACACGGCTGGCATAATAAATGACGTGCAGAAGCTTATTATGCCTCTGTCCCAACACTGCACCAATGGCATGGTCACTGGCATCACACATTAGTTCGAATGGCAATGTCCAGTCTGGTG
>NC_029773.3:62015419-62016335 GCF_000817695.3 Arachis duranensis
GCTAATGCCCTTAAGATCACTTATGGACCACCCAAGAGCTGTCTTGTGTGTCCTTAGCACTTGAATTAGTGCTTCCTCTTCATGTGGATTTAGAGCAGAGCTTATGATCACAAGAAAAGTGTCACCTTCTCCCAAAAATGCATATTTCAGGGATGGTGGTAGTGGCTTGAGCTCGGTTTTAGGAGGCTTATCTCCTTTCTGAGGAATTTTCAGAATTTCTTTTATTTCCTTTAGTTCCTCCAGATCAGGCTGAACATCTTTAAAGATGTCATCTAGCTCTGATTCAAGACTTTCAGTCATATTGACCACCTCCACCAAAGAGTCAATAATATCAGTGCTCATGCAGTCATTTGACGTGTCTGGATGCTGCATAGCTTTGACAACATTCAACTTGAACTCATCCTCATTGACTCTCAGGGTTAATTCCCCTTTTTGGACATCAATGAGGGTCCGTCCAGTTGCTAGGAAAGGTCTTCCTAGAATGAGAGTTGCACTCTTGTGCTCCTCCATTTCCAGCACTACAAAGTCAGTGGGAAAGGCAAATGGCCCAACCTTGACAATCATGTCCTCAATTATGCCTGATGGGTATTTAATGGAGCCATCAGAAAGTTGGAGGCATATCCGGGTTGGTTTGACTTCTTCAGTCAACCCAAGCTTTCTGATAGTGGATGCAGGTATTAGATTGATGCTTGCTCCAAGATCACATAGGGCTGTCTTGGTGCAAGCGCCTTCTAATGTGCAAGGTATCATAAAGCTTCCTGGATCTTGAAGCTTTTCTGGTAAGCTTTTCAGAATGACTGCACTGCATTCTTCAGTGAGAAATACTTTTTCAGTTACTCTCCAATCCTTCTTATGACTTAAGATCTCTTTCATGAACTTAGCATAAGAAGGTATTTGCTCAAGTGCCTCTGCAAAC
>NC_029773.3:62016779-62017504 GCF_000817695.3 Arachis duranensis
TGCTACTTTGAGCAGTGTTATTCAATGTTTTCCCACTCCTCAGTTGAACTGCTTGGCATTCCTCTGTTATCTGTTTAGATATCTGCTGTTTTGCTTGATTCAACTGCAGTTCTATGTTCTTGTTAGCGACTTTAGTTTCATGAAGCATCTCTTTAAATTCTGCTAACTGTTTTGTCATCAGGAGCAATTGTTGATTAAGCTCAATCATCTATTCTTGAGGATTAGGATTAGTGGCTACTGCCATGACTTCCTCTTTTGGGGAGGACTCATTGCTAGAGTACAAATGTTGATTTCTAGCAACAGTGTCTATAAGCTCTTGAGCCTTTTCAATTGTCTTCCTCATGTGTATAGATCCACCAGCTGAGTGGTCTAAAGACATCTGAGCTTTTTCTGTAAGCCCATAGTAGAAGATGTCTAACTGTACCCACTCTGAAAACATTTCAGAGGGGCATTTTCTTAGCATACCTCTATACCTCTCCCAGGCATTATAAAAGGATTCATTATCCTCTTGTTTAAAGCCTTGGATGTCCAGCCTTAGCTGTGTCATCCTCTTTGGAGGGTAAAAGTGATTCAGGAATTTGTCTGATAACTGTTTCCATGTCTTTATGCTTGCTGTAGGTTGGTTATTCAACCACCTCTTAGCTTGATCTTTTACAGCAAATGGAAACAGTAATAGTCTGTAGACATCCTGATCAACCTCTTTATCATGTACTGTGTCAGCAATT
>NC_029773.3:62019167-62033345 GCF_000817695.3 Arachis duranensis
ATACAATGTCAAAAGATCCTATTAATAGTAAGCTAGTAACCTAGGGTATATAGAAATGAGTAAATGACGTAAAAATCCACTTCCGGGGTCCATTTGGTGTGTGCTTGGGCTGAGCATTGAAGCTTTCATGTGTGGAGACTTTTTCTGGAGTTAAACGCCAGCTTTCATGCCAGTTTGGGCGTTTAACTCCAAGTTTTATGCCAGTTCCAGCGTTAAACGCTGGAAATTCTGAGGCTGATTTGCCACGCCGGTTTGGGCCATCAAATCTCGGGAAAAGTATGAACTATTATACATTGCTGGAAAGCCCAGGATGTCTACTTTCCAACGCCGTTGAGAGCGCGCCAATTGGGCTTCTGTAGCTCCAGAAAATCCACTTCGAGTGCAGGGAGGTCAGAATCCAACAGCATCTGCAGTCCTTTTCAGCCTCTGAATCAGATTTTTGCTCAGGACCCTCAATTTCAGCCAGAAAATACCTGAAATTACAGAAAAACACACAAACTCATAGTAAAGTCTAGAAAAGTTAATTTTAACTAAAAACTAATAAAAATATAATAAAAACTAACTAAAATATACTAAAAACATACTAAAAACAATGCCAAAAAGCGTATAAATTATCCGCTCATCAGCCACTCAAATCATCATAGATACTTTGTGTTTGCTTGCTTGAACTAAATCTTGTGTTTGTTTGTTTGGTTGCTTGTTGTTTGTTTACTTTCTGAGTTAATCTTGTGTTGTTTGCTGAATTTTTTTTATATGTCTAAACTTAGACTAAATTTTGTTTTTGTTTGCTGAATTTTTTCTATATGTCTAAACTTGAATTGAATGTTGAAGTGACAAATCAATGAGTGAGGGAAGTTACTGGAAAATATTGGAAGATACATATTAGTTATTAGCATGGTTCTGAAAACCAAACCGGACCGGCCAGTTCAACCAGAAAAACTGAGAACCGGTCACCTAGCCGATCCGGGTAAGGTCAGAAACTGCCTGGCAAAAAACCGGTGAGAAAACCGGTCGAACTGACAGTTAACCGGTGAACCGGGAGAACTATCCAGTTTTTTAGCGGTTTTTGGTTTGGATATTAAACTACAAAACGACGTCGTTTTGAAGGTAAAAAAAAGAGAGAAGCTAAATGCAACGAACCCTAATCCTAATCTCAGTCTCACACTCTCACAAGAGAAAGCATAGCATAGCCACCACGGGCAAAAGAGAAAGCACCCACGGGCCATGATCGAGCAGCCCCTCTTCGCCGTCGCATAGCCACCACCATCGCCACTGTATCTCACCGCCATCGCCACCGCATCCCACATCCCACAGCCCCTCTTCGCCGTCCCACAGCCCCTCTTCGTCGTCGCCGAGCTCCCCTCCTCGTTGGTCGTTGCCGAGCTCGCCTCCTCCATCGTCGTCACCGAGCTCACCTCCTCCATCGTCGGCATTACTCGCCGCCGGTAATACTCTGTTCTTATTCGTTTGCGCCTTCCACCTCGCCTCCTGTTTAATCGTCGCCTCCTCCTTCCACCCCGCTGCCTTCTGATTTTCTGTGCTTGATTTTATGATTTATTAGCTTATGATTTGTTCATGATTTGTTATCTGTGCTTGATTTTATAATTTTTCTGTTCATGATTTGTTATCTGTGTTAATGTTTTGTTATCTGGATTCATGATTTGGTATCTGTTTATGATTTGTTATCTGGATTCATGATGAGGTCATCAAAAAAATTCTGTTTGAGTTGCTGTTCATGATTTGGTATCTGTTCATGATTTGTTCATGATGAAATGAGTTGCTGCTTCATGATTTTGCTTGCTGAATTATTTATTTGTTCATGCTGGATTACATGATTTTGGTTGCTGCTTCATGATTTTGGTTGCTGCTTCATGTTTATCTGGATTACATGGTTTTCTGAAGTTATTTTCTGGTCTTTGATTTTCTGATTGTTACAGATGGAACAATCAAAAAGTAACCCACAGCCACAAGATAATGCTGTTCAAGATTTTCAAACTGGTTCATTCAGAGGTAAATCTGATCCAGCTTGATGTTATAAACTTTGATGTTTGAAGTTTGAAGTTGTTTGTGAACCTTTAATATTAAGTTATGGATAATTTATTATGTGAGAAATTTTAAATTTTATTAAGTTAAAAATTATTGAATTTATATATTTAAAATTATTTTTAGGTTTTTTAATAATTTTATGTAATATTTTATTAAACCGGTTCAATCCCAGTTGAACTCCGGTCGAACCAATGAACCATTAAACCAGTGACCTCACCGGTTTATTGACCGGTCCGGTTCTCGCAACCTTGGTTATTAGTATTTATTTATGTCTATGTTTATTTTATTTCAGGCTTTTGGTAGTTGTCTTTTTGCTGCTACTGCTGCTGTCACCTCTCTTGTTTTGCTTCCGCTGCGATGTTGCAGCTACTGTGGTATGAATTTATTTTCTGCTATTGGATTTATTTTCTACGGTGCTAGTGACTATCTTAATTTTAGTCTATACTTTCTATAATATCCTACCACACAGAGCTTTACACTTAAGTAATAAATCAAAGATGGTGTAGTATTACGACCTCTAAAATAAAAATACATATAGATATATACAGAAGAAAATATAGCTAGGAGCCTTGAAGAAGAGTTAAACAAAATCAAAACAGAAAATTGCATCACACTCGTTCGAATAAACGTAGAAGGATAATTAAGATCGAGCAGTATATATATATATATATATATATATATAACTAGAGTTCCAAAGATACAAATATCAAGCTTCATACTCGACTTGTGAAGCAATGGTCGGCTAGAGTATATATATACATATATACAACCCATAGGAGTATCCCAAAAATCGCAAGTTACAAAACCTGTTTTCTCCAAGTCAACCTCTAAGAGGGACATAACCTATATATATACAAAGTGGAGAATATATATACACATATAAAATCTAGTAACAAAAGTATAAAGTCCCAAAATGTAGTTATACAATTAAATTTTAAATTTATATAATCATCATTATATACATAACATAAATTAAAGTAAAAATTTAAATATGATACAATATTATTAATCATTTTACTAATTATTTTATATATATCTTACATATATTATATATTAAAAATATATATTTATATATCTATTATATATACTGGGGCGGGTAGGGGCGGGTTCAACCTAAACCCGACCCCGCCCCGCCCCGCCCAAGAACCCGCCCCGTTAAAACCCGCCCCGGTGCGGGGGCGGGTAATTACCCGCCCCGAGCGGGTAGGAGCGGGGTGGGTACCCGCGGGTTCGGGTAGTGTTGCCACCCCTACTCTAGTATGCTCAGCAAGGTGCCTCTCGTCATGCATCTGAAAACAATAAAATATTATGGAATGAGAACCGGATGTTCTTAGTATGATAAAGGTGCCCACATAGATAATATACATGGCTCCGGGAAAGCCAGAGGCATTCCTAGAGCTCCAACAACTCAGATCAAAGCCTAACATTATCACTAAACTAGAATTTTGGCAACCTATCTAGGGATTCTAATCCTAAACTATCTCTTCACTTTTCGTTTCCTGCAAACCTCCCAATCGCCAATTGTAGAACAACCCTCAACACTCCTCCACTATTGAGGGATCTCTCTGAGACAAAAACAAACAAAGCAAACAAGGAAAACACGGATAATGGGTACAGATATAGCAGGTAGAGTAAGTAGCAGATAAGCACAGTAAAGTAAATAGACAAACCAAAACAAATGCACACTCAGGCAAAACATACAAGTGCATATATTGCATGCCTATTCTACTGGTCATGAGCTCACGTGTCAGTTAACTGCCATAAATCGATACACCCGATAGCTAACCCGGATACTGTCTCTCGACGGCGCATCTCCAGAAGGTATAAAATTGAGGATTAGTTCCCTACCACCTTTTTCTGGAGGCAGATGTAAGCCCCAAAATTTTTGAAAAATCTTATTGTGATTCAATTTCAATTTATTTATTCATTAAATACTTTAATTTCATAAACTATTTTATTAAAGCTAATCAAATCAAGTTTTGATGAATAAATTAGAATTTTTATCTAATTTTACAATTACTGGATAATCTTTTATATTTAAATTATAAAGTTTAGAAATCATAAAATAATAAGAATTTTACATGATTTGATTTAAATCATTGAGGTTTTGAAATATCATTATACACTAGATAGCCGTGGTTTCATCTCCGAGCTGGAGAGCTCCCCGCACTCCACGCCGGTTCCACTCCCAGGTGGCGCCTCTCTTCCACGGTGGCACCTGATCCATCTGGCTCCTCGCGTTGACGCACCCATGTGCTCCTCTGTCAGTAGTCGTCAGCCATCCCTTTCATCTTCTCTCTCACGCAAAGTCGCTTCCTTTTCACCGAATCAGTGAGCCAACCTTCCTCTTCATGGATCTGCTTGAATAGGTAATGATTTCGTTGAACCCTATCAGCTTTGCTTTCTTCTTCAAATTTCGTTTCGTCTGCGGTACGAAACTTTGTCTGCGAGTTGTGTTCTCCTGGAAGTTTGTTCCTCGCCGTTCATCTGGGTTACTGTTTTCCCAAATTCCCGGTAAGATTGAAGATCTCAGATCATCTGTGATGAATTTTGTTGTCGGTTCGACGATTGATCTAGGTTTAATTGTGTACGTTTTCTGAAATCCATGATTGTGCAAATTCTGATCAATTTTTGTATCTGTTCTATGGTTAATTGAGAATTTCTTTTCTAGGGTTTGTGAAATTCCTAATCTTGCAAATTGTCATCGTTTTGGTATCTGTTCGATTTTTAATCCGCATGTTATTGTCTAGGGTTCCTGAAATTTGTAATTTGCATATGTTTTGTGTTTTTCATGAGTATATTTATGATTTATTACTTTTTTTACATTCGACAAATCACTTGAGTTTTTTAACTGTTTTCTGTTTTGAAAAACATGTTCTGTTCTCTGTGTTTGATGTAATGTTCACATGAAAATGTGGTTTGGATACATAATAAGGTTGTTCTATATATTCTTTATTGGGAATCCAAGATTTGGGCAGCTGTAACAAGGTCTGAGGTTTGAATCTCATCCTTTTTATGAGTGTTGATGTCATTTCGAGATTTTTTTTATCTAAACTTTTTTTTCCCACTCATCTGTTGTTTTGAATGTATCCTTACCTAACACATTTACCAACTCTGATTGTGATGAGTAGAATCATTGTTTGGGGTAGTTGATTACTGTTTTCGCCATGATCTTATGAGGTGTAGCTGCACTGTTGTAGGTATGGTCTCATATTTCAATTTCTGGTGTGTATTGCTTTATTTCTTGAGAGTTTCACTTGTTGTTCCTTTTTTTCTGTTGGTTCAGGTTTATCTCATATGATTAGTTGTTTTATATTTCAGCTGTTGGAAGGACATGGACCTCCTTGACCCCAAGTTAAGAGGTTCATTGAGAAAAGAATGGCCTTCTGCCATTAAAATGGCTTCAATGTGTTCTTTCTCTAAGTAGCACATGTCTTTCCACAAAGAAATAAGTATCCAGCAGCTGGTCTTCCTGTCAAAATGTTTTTTTCACATTTAATAAGGTTGTGCTATATATTGTTTATTAGAAATTTAAAATTCTGGAATCATTATGAAGCTATGAGGTTTCTGTCTCATCGTTTTCCTGAATGTTTTTGTGATTGACATCTTTTTATTAGTGTTTGTGTATACTTTTGCTTCTATTTATCTGTTGTCTCCAATTTATTGCTACCTAATACATTTACTAACTCTCATTGCCAGCACTACAATCATTATTTGGGGTAGTTGGTGACTTCCTTCCCTTTTCTTGAATGACGTGTAGCTGCATTGTAGTAGTTGTGGTGTGAAATGTTAATATTTGGTCCCTATTTTTTAATTTCTTCAAAAGTTTACTCCTTTTTGGTCGGTTCATGTTCTTGCTTAGAATTTTTTGTAGTTCCTGTTAAGTTTCAGTTTTAACTCATTATCAGAACTGCATTTGTTATCTGCTGAATTGTTTGTTGCATGTATTTCTGTTTTTTTTTCCTGAATATATTTTTAATTTTTTACTTTGTTTATATTCAACAAATCCCTAGACTTTTTATACTATTTTCTGTGTTCTGAAACATGTCCCCTGATCTATGTTTGATGTTATATTCGCATGAGAATGTGGTCTGGATACATAAGGAGGTTGTGCTCTGTATTTTTCATGTTTTTCCCTTGGTTCAGCTTTTGCTGCTATCATTAGTTGTCTATATGCTATTGAATGGAGATGATCATGTGAGAATGCCTATGAAAGTATGGGCTTTGTATGAAACCTATTTTCTTTTTTGTGATATGATTGTTATGAATTTATATATAGCTTTTTCCTCATTGAATGAAATATTTGGTTATTCAACTCAATTTGATTCTCATTTTTTTTAAATTATTTATGTCAAAATTATTTGCTATTTCACCTCTTGAAAAGAAATGGGGTCTTTCTCCTGAATTTGAGATGTCATTCCCAATGGATTTGGCTTTCGTAGATTAAGATTGTATCATTTTGCTATTTTTCCGCACTCATCTGTTGGTTTGAATGTATCCTGACCTAACCAATATATTCGAACTCACAATTTCTGGTCCCTATTTTTTGATTTCTTCAAACCTTCACTTGTTTTTCCTGTTTTTGTATTGTTTCCGATTTTGGTTCTATGATTAGCTGTCTCTATGCTATTGAATGGAGATGAGAATGTTGGAATGCCTATCAAGGTATGGACTTTCCATCAATCCTCTTTGGTGATTACTGATGTGATTGATATGAATTGATTCATAGCTTTTTCCTCATTGTACCTAATCTATTCATGAGTGGTTATGTGATTCACAAAAATGATGTCTAACAAATTATCAATTATTTGTTTTTTTTTTTCAGGTTCAACTGAATTGGATTAGATTTATCTCTTGCTTGTTTTAATTCTGTTTTATTCTTCATCTGTTAGATGGAGATACAGCTGCTTGGCTTCAGGTTAACACGTTCCTTGATAAAAAAATTTCCTTGTGCGATTAAAATGTGTTCATGCTATTATTTGTCTAACTAGCACATGTTCCTAGCCAAAGAAAAAACTATCCAGCCGCTGGTTTTCCCATGAAAAAGTTGTTTCCACACATAATAAGGTTCTGCTATATATTTTTTATTGGAAATTGGAAATTTGGGTAGCATGATGAATGTATCAGCTTTCATTATCATCTATTTCATGAATGTTGATGTGATTGACATGTTTCTATTCGTGTTTGTGTATACTTTTGTTCCCATTTATCTGCTGTTTCAATTGTATCCCTACCTAACACATTTACCAACTCTGATTGCCATCACTAGAATGATTGTTTGGTGTAGTTGCTGACTGGATTTTTTATGGCCTAATGACATGTAGCTACAGTATAGTAGTTGTGGTGTGGTATATCAATTTCTGGTCCCTATCTTTTTATATCTCGAAATTATCAATTATTTTTCTTGCTTTTGTGTTGTTTCAGCTTTCGGTCCTATGATTAGTTGTGTATGTGCCATTGAATGGAGATGAGAATGTTGGAATTTTTATAAAGGTTTGTTCTTTTTATCCCATCTGTTTGGTGAGTTGTGATGTGATTGATATGAAATGAATCATTGCTTCTTACTCATTTTTCCGCACTCATCTGTTGGTTTGAATGTATCCTGACCTAACCAATATATTCCAACTCACAATTTCTGGTCCCTATTTTTTGATTTCTTCAAACCTTCACTTGTTTTTCCTGTTTTTGTATTGTTTCCGGTTTTGGTTCTATGATTAGCTGTCTCTATGCTATTGAATGGAGATGAGAATGTTGGAATGCCTATGAAGGTATGGACTTTCCATCAATCCTCTTTGGTGATTACTGATGTGATTGATATGAATTGATTCATAGCTTTTTCCTCATTGTACCTAATCTATTCATGAGTGGTTATGTGATTCACAAAAATGATGTCTAACCTTTTGTTTATTTGTTTTTTTTTTTTTCAGGTTCAACTGAATTGGATTAGATTTATCTCTTGCTTGTTTTAATTCTGTTTTATTCTTCATCTGTTAGATGTAGATACAGCTGCTTGGCCTCAGGTTAACACGTTCCTTGATAAAAAAATTTCCTTGTGCGATTAAAATGTGTTCATGCTATTATTTGTCTAACTAGCACATGTTCCTAGCCAAAGAAAAAACTATCCAGCCGCTGGTTTTCCCATGAAAAAATTGTTTCCACACATAATAAGGTTCTGCTATATATTTTTTATTGGAAATTGGAAATTTGGGTAGCATGATGAATGTATCAGCTTTCATTATCATCTATTTCATGAATGTTGATGTGATTGACATGTTTCTACTCGTGTTTGTGTATACTTTTGTTCCCATTTATCTGCTGTTTCAATTGTATCCCTACCTAACACATTTACCAACTCTGATTGCCATCACTAGAATGATTGTTTGGTGTAGTTGCTGACTGGATTTTTTATGGCCTAATGACATGTAGCTACAGTATAGTAGTTGTGGTGTGGTATATCAATTTCTGGTCCCTATCTTTTTATATCTCGAAACTATCAATTATTTTTCTTGCTTTTGTGTTGTTTCAGCTTTCGGTCCTATGATTAGTTGTGTATGTGCCATTGAATGGAGATGAGAATGTTGGAATTTTTATAAAGGTTTGTTCTTTTTATCCCATCTGTTTGGTGAGTTGTGATGTGATTGATATGAAATGAATCATTGCTTCTTACTCATTAAATGAGAAATGAGAAATATGGTGATTCAACTCAATTATCCTCCGTTTCCCTCCTGAATTTGAATTCAGAAATGTGGCATTGTGTCCTGAATTTTTTCTATAAAAGGAATGTGGGTGAAGCACATTGAATGCACAAACATTCTGCTGTGTTGTATTTCCTCCTAAGTTATATTTATTTATCTCAGAAACTTACTGTTTACATTTTGATCTATTTCATCAAGTCATTTTATCTCCTTTCTTTTTATTGCAATGCCTCATCCATTTGATATGATTTCTAAGATGCATCCTCCTAGAGAGGCTTGGAGGTTGAAAGTTAGGGTTCTTAGGCTTTGGGTTGTACCCTCTTTTGGTAACCATGAGGTTCCTAACTCAATGGAGATGATTCTCCTTGATGAGCATGTTAGCCCCTATTAGCTTCTCTTTTAAATATGGTCTTACTTGTTGTTTTTTTAAGTTTTCAACTTTACATTATGTGTTTGATGTGTTTGATTATTCTGATTTTCTTCTTTTGTTCCATTTCTAGTGTGGAAAAATACAAGCTACAGTCAAGAAACCACTGCTTAATAGGTTTAGGGATCATATAGTTGAGGGACAAGTTTATAGAATGGCATATTTTACTGTTGTCTCAAATCATGGTAGTTATAAAGCAACTTCTCATGAATTCAAATTGGTTTTCCTTTACCGAACCACTGTTGTAGCTGTTGATGAAGATGTAATCCCTAAGACTTGTTTCAACATGTTTCCTTTTTCTGAGCTGTTGAACATGACCCAAGATTATGATTTCTTAGTTGGTGTATAACTTCTTGCTTTTCTGTTATTGAAGTTTTTTTAACAAATCATTTGAATAGTTAATAGATTGTGTTTATTTGGAATAGATGTCATCGGTCTTTTAACTTCAGTCGGAGAAGAGAAAGAATATGCAAAAGAGGGGAAATTGTGAAAATGATTGCATTGGAATTAACTTCAAAAGAGTATGTTGATTGAGTTATTTTCTGCTGCTTTCTCTTTATCTTTTAATGATCTCTTTTGCTTATTTTCTGTTTTATTCTTTGTTATCTTTTGAGTTTCAGTGTTACAGTGCGATGTGCATTGTTTGGGGATTATGTTAATCAAGTGAATAATTTTCTTGCCTCTGGCTATGTGGAGCAGCCTGTTGTGGTGATTCAGCTTGCAAAAGTCAAGTTCTTTAGGGGTATTTTTTTCTGTACATCTCATGGCTGCTAGAGGTATTGTCTCCAATAAAGTTTGCTAGACTCTTTCTTTGTTGTTGTGTAGGTCAAGTAGGTGTTCAAAATGTCATGTATGCGACTCAAATGTTATTTAATCCTGATATTCCTGAAGTTGTTGAGTTCAGGCAGAGGTTAGCATGCTTTATGTACTTGATGTTTATTGTATTCTTTATTTACAAGCTATGTGGAGTAACAAGTACAAGTATTTGCATTGATTTTTTTTTTAGTATGATTGATCAAGGTGTGAATGGTACCCATCCTCTGTTTATTGCAAATGAGGGTAAAGTTCTCTCATTGGAAGATGATTTCATGCGTTTAACTAGGAAATGCACTATTGAAGAGCTTCAAGATAACAATCAGGTTGTTTTCTTTTGAGTTAGTTGTGTTTCTGTTTCTTTTATACACAAATGAACCGAAAAAGAAAATCAAACAAGATTTTCCAGATCTGTTTTTTCATTCATGCTGTTAGTTAACTTTGAAATGCCCATTGGATAGGAGGGTTCTTTTATCATCTTTGGTGCAATTCAAGGTATTGTTGAGGATGGAGGTTGGTGGTATTCTGCGTGTGTGTGTGGAAAGGGTATCTATCCTCAGAATGGTGCATATTACTGTGATTTTTGTTTGAAGCACATAACTAATGTGACTCCAAGGTTAGAAAATTTGTTGAAAATGTTTTCACATATTGTAGACTGGATTGTTTATAAAAATAAGGTTTCCTGATTCTATTAAGCTGAATGATGGTGTACTTTTTTATTTTTTCTCTGTGCAGATTTAAAATTAAAATAATAGTTGAAGATCATACTGGTGAGGGTATTTTCCTTCTCTTTGATCGTGAGGCATCTTATTTGCTTAAGAAGTCATGTGCTGACTTGTTTACTGAGGTTCAAAGAGATGCAAGTGTATGTTTTTAGTTCTCTTTTGTGTTGTTCAATTTATGGTTTGGCATATTTATTATTCAAACTCTATATTTCTTATGTATTACTGTCAAAACAGCTTATATGTGGGGATACTTATCCTCCCATATTTCAAGTGCTCATTGGAAAGAAGTTGCTTCTCAAGGTTGATACCAAAGGTGTCCCACAGGATACATTTTATGGGACTTTCCGAGTTAGGAGAATTTGTGATGATTCAACTATTATTGCGATGTTTGAACTTCCCGATTATGACGCTGATGACGAGTGTACTCCAAAAAAGGTTAGATATACATACAAATATTTTTAGATCCTGTTAATTCATGCTTAATTTTTTATTTTTTATTTATTTATGTATCTTACTGTGATGAATTTCTGTTCTGCTCTTATGTATTTTTAAACTCTTATGGCATATGAATAGGAGAATGATTTGCACAAATCTGTTCCTTGTGGAAAAGGGGATGTTGGTATTAAGAAGGAGTTTTCAGATACTTTTATCAAGAGTGAGAGATGCTGGTGAGTGTCCTGGGATTTTGTGTAAATCCCCGATTCTTATTGATTTTTTAGCTGGAAAACAGCCTGCTGTTTCTGGAGTGACTGAGTTTGTTGCCTTAAATGATGGTGAACATGGAAAAGATGAGAAAACACCCAGCAATAATGCTGTTAGTGATGATCTTTCTGCTGAACTCGATATATTGCTTAGCTCAGTGGAAAAAGAAACTCAGGTACTCATGGATAATAATTTTTCTTCTTATTCCTATCTGTGGTGTTCCTAACTGTATTTTGTATTCTTGAGTCAGTTTAATACCTTTTTTTTATTTCTTTGTCATAGGAGGAATGACACTCCGATGCTTAAGTTAGCATGGGTCCAAGCAGATGTATGTAGATTTGGAATGAATGCCATACCTGGGTGCTCCAGTGTATTTATAGTAGTTGGCAGTGATCTTCCCTGGATAAGATATTCTTATCTTATCTTATCTTTGGGAGTTTATCTCTATCTTTGTGGAACCGCCTTTTCCAGGCCTTTTTGGCCTTTAGTTTTGGGCTGCGTTCCTTTTGATGGGCCTTCCTTGCTCTTTGTCCGAGGTCCGACCTTTAGGTATGAGCTTTAGGACAAGGTCGGACCTCCTGCAGATTTACCGAGTTGGAGGACCCCGGTCAGGGTATGAACAGTGCCCCTGCCCGAGTTCGTCCTTTTTGGGAGGTCGTGCTCGGGCATAGTAGTCTGTTTTTCAAAATTTAAAACGGCCGTTCCTGCATTTATTGCATTTTACCATTTTTCCTCGATTTCCGTTCGGGCTCTGTGAGGGCTTTATTTATTGCTCCCTTTCTCCTTTCTGTGTTTGTTCTTTTTATGCCTTCACAAGCGCCGCTTCTTCTTTCCCTTTGTTTTGCTTTCCAGAATCTTTCTTTGTGTGTCTTTTAAATTTCCGGCGTTTCCTTTTGTGCCGTCGTTTTGTTCTACTTGCTTCGGAGCTCTTTGCCTTCGCTTCTTCTTCCAGGTTTGTTTCTGTGTTTCTCTTTTTCCTGTGATTATACGCTTCTTCTCTTTGTGTGGCTCTTGTTTATTTCTTTTTCTTTATGCCTGGGTTGCACCAAAAAGAGGTGCCGCCATTGCTGTTGTTTTTTATATGGGGGGGCTCTTTTTTGTTCCCTGGTGTTTCTGTGTTGCCCCACTTCTTTGTGAGGTTTTTGTTTCTTGCTTTGCTGAATGGGTTTTCGTGCTCGTGATTTTTTGCTTGCTGTTGTATTCTTCTTTGTAGGTAAGAATTTTATGTCTCGAAAGGTTCTTCAAGCGATGTCGACTAAAATTCCATGTGGTCTTGATTGGGTAGACCCTCTTCCTCTAAGAGTCCCTACCGTGGTAGATTCTGAGTACTTAGTTAGGTTCCGTAGGCATTGTAGCATATGTGAAAATAGAGAGTCTGAGAGGGATTATGAACTAGTAGCCCCGGATTCCGAGGAGAGAGTGTGCTTCCCGCCCCTAGATAGTTCCGAGAAGCTTTTCTTTTATGCTTATGATTGTTTTTTCTCTAAGCTGAATGTCCGACTTCCCTTTACCGATCTAGAGTCCGAGGTGTTATGGTCTTGTAATCTTGCCCCTACGCAGCTCTATCCAAATTCTTGGGCGTTTTTAAAGCTGTTTCAACTTTTGTGTCAGTTTTTGGGCGTTGCTCCCTCTATTTCTCTTTTTTCCTATTTGTTTGTGTTGACGAAGCCAGGGTCGGGTGGAGGGAAGGTATCTTGGGTTTCCTTTAGGGCTAACCAGGGAAGGAAGTTTTGTACCCTGTATGATGAGTCCTTTCATGATTTTAAGAACTTTTATTTCAAGGTCCGGGCTACTGGAGACGTCCGACCTTTCTTTCTAGATGAGAGTGGGGAGCCTTCTTTTCCTCTTTGTTGGCAGGAGAAAGTAGTGTCTACTAAGTATACCCTTGAGAGTCTAGATGAGGTGGAGCAGGCCTTTGTGGGTGTGGTAAGCAGTTTATGGGGTCGGGCACCTCACTTGGACACGAAGAAAATGTTGGGAGATCCAAGCCTTCTCCGTTCCGAGTTAGGTAGTTCCCGACCCTCCGAGATTATCTTTTTTAGTATTTTGGCTTTGCTTGTTTTTGTTTTGGTGGAATTTTTGGTGATCCTTTTCTTTTATCTTTGCAGAGATGTCTTCTCAGGCGGATTCCATGAAGTACCTTCGTCGGACGAAGAAGTCTGTGGCTGCTCGAAATATCGAGGCTGGGGAGGCTTCTGCCCGATCTTCTCCGAAGAAGACTACTGTGGGTGTCACTACTCGGTCGAAGACTATTCCGACTCCCCAGTTCCGAGCTATAAATCAAGATCCCCCGACTTCTGGGCCTGCTACCTCTTCTCCGCCTTCGTCCTCGGGTCCTCCTCCCAAAAAACAGAAGACCTCTCAAGAGCTTGCGGGTTTTAATGACAAGGATTTTGATGCTCTTGGTTGGATTGAACAGCATATTCTCCCTCAGACCTTTATTTCTACTGATGATGTGTCTATGGAGCATCATTTTCAGTATATGGCGCGGAGCTGTGTCCGGATGGCTAGTCTTCATGCCGCTATTGCCCGGGAGTTCAAGAAATCCCCCTTGGTGCGACCAGCTCCCGACTTGAGAAGGCTCAGTCTGAATTCGAGAGGATTAGTGAACTGAAGGCTGCTAGGATTACTGAGCTGGAGGCATCTTTGGAGAAAGAGAAAGCTAAGGCTACCGCGGCTGTGGCGGCAGCGAAAGCATCTGAGGAGATGGCGAAGGCGGCGACGGAGAATTATACTCGGATATATGCCGAGCTTGTGGAGACAAAGGAGA
>NC_029773.3:62035481-62036747 GCF_000817695.3 Arachis duranensis
AAGGAGGGGGTTTGAGAATCCTCTTCTGTATAATATGTCGTGAATTAGTGTATAATTCTAGGCGTCTTTCGTGAGTCTTCTAGCTTCCTTCCTTTCGGCGGGGAGAGTTCCCGACTTTAGGTAATTGAGTATGGGGGTCATCCATCCTTGCTGTTGGTTGGATATGTTTAGCGTTTCTTCCTCTCTTAGCACGGAGGGAAATTGTAAGGTTTCCTGGAGGAGACTTCTGTTGTTGCCTCCGGGCTTGGTGCTGGCAAGCTTTGAGAGGGCGTCTGCCCGAGCGTTTTGTTCCCGAGGTATGTGCTGAATCTGTATTTCTGAAAAGTGGCGTAGTTGTGCCTGTGTTTGGTCCAGGTATTTTTTCATAGTGGGGTCTTTGGCCTGGTAGTTTCCATTTACTTGTGATGTGACGACCTGGGAGTCGCTGAAGATCGTGATTTTTTGGGCTCCGACCTCTCCGGCTAGCTTTAGACCTGCTAGTAGGGCTTCGTATTCGGCTTGGTTGTTCGAAGCCTGGAACTCGAATTTTAGGGATAGTTCTATCCGCGTTCCTTGGTCGCTTTCGAGTATGACCCCGGCTCCGCTTCCTGTTTTGTTTGAGGACCCGTCGACATACAGGTTCCACGAGAGTGGGGTTCCAGGGGTCTCAGTGTATTCTGCGATGAAGTCGGCTAGATACTGAGATTTTATGGCAGTCCGGGTTTCATAGCGGAGGTCGAACTCGGACAGCTCCACCGCCCATTGCAGTATTCGTCCTGCCAGGTCTGTTTTTTGGAGGATGTGTCTCATGGGTTGGTTTGTCCGGACTTTGATGGTGTGGGCTTGAAAGTAGGGACGGAGCCTCCGGGCTGTGAACACTAGGGCGTAAGCGAACTTTTCTATCTTCTGATAGTTTAATTCGGCCCCTTGTAGTGCCCTGCTTACAAAGTATATGGGGTGTTGTCCATGGTCATTTTCTCGTATTAATGCTGAAGCGACTGCCCGATGTCCAACCGAGAGGTATAGTACGAGCTCTTCTCCTTTTAAAGGTCGGGTTAGGATTGGTGGCTGCCCGAGGAATTCCTTGAATTCTTGAAAGGCTTTTTCGCACTCCGGGGTCCATGAGAAGGGTTTCCCTTTCTTTAGGAGTGAGTAGAGAGGTAGTGACCTTATCGCTGATCCCGCCAAGAACCTTGATAGGGCGGCTAGCCTTCCATTCAGTTGTTGCACTTCCTTGACACACGTCGGGCTCCTCATATTGAGTATCGCTTGGCATTTGTCCGGGTT
>NC_029773.3:62044954-62048638 GCF_000817695.3 Arachis duranensis
CGGAGGGGCGGTCTCTAACATATGTTGAATATCCAGGTAAATTTGTATACTGTTTGAAGAGCAGGGAGTGGAAACCAAGACAGAGGGGATTCTCTATTGGAAGACTGAGTTTCGCTCATCCCTCCTCCGGTGAACTTTTCTACATGCGGATGCTTTTGAATGTGCAGAGAGGTTGTACCAGTTTTCGAAGTATAAGAACTGTGAATGGTGTTACTTATGATACATTTCAAGAGGCATGTTCTGCCATGGGTTTCTTGATAGATGATAACGAGTATGTTTCTGCTATTAAGGAAGTCGCCGAGTTAGCGTCAGCTGCACAGTTAAGGAGGCTTTTTGTGATCTTGCTGCTATCTGGTTCCATGGGAAGACCTCTATCAGTTTGGGAGCAAACTTGGGCTTATTTGTCTGATGATATTCTTTATCGCAGAAGACATGAGCTGCAATACCCTGGTAAGATTTTTTGATCATCATGAATTTATTACATGACAAGTGGGCACACACGCATGCACACAGTAGATAAGTTATATTATGGTGTTAATATTTATTAATTATTGTTAAACGTAGATCTAACTATGAGTCAGGATGAGTTACAAACGTTTGGTTTGTTGGAGATTGAGAAACTATTGCAGAGTAATGGAAAATCATTGAGAAATTATGCTGGTATGCCGGTTCCTGATAACTCTTTAGTCTCTCAATTTAGCAATTTGATGCTACTACGTGAGTTACAGTATGATACTGTTTCTTTGTCTCGTGAGCATGATGCAAATATATTAAAGTTAAATGAAGAACAGAGGGTGGTCTACGATAAAGTTATTGATTGTGTTTCGAATAAGAGACATGGATTCTTTTTTGTGTATGGGTTTGGTGGCACTGGAAAAACTTTTTTATACAGAGTTTTGTCAGCTAGATTGCGATCTGAGAAAAAGATTGTTATTAATGTTGCTTCTAGTGGTATTGCTTCTCTGTTGTTACCGGGTGGTAAGACGGCACATTCTATGTTCAATATTCCCGTTGAGATTACTGAAGATACTGTTTGCCGGATTAAGAAGGATAGCCCAAAGGCTGAGGTATTTCGAATTGCCGATTTGATTATTTGGGATGAGGCACCCATGACTAACAAATTAGCATTTGAAGCGCTCGATAGGACGTTGCGTGATATAATGGTTTCGGTCTCTGATAGGAATAAAAATTTACCTTTTGGTGGGAAGGTGGTCGTTCTTGGTGGTGATTTTAGGCAGGTCTTGCCAGTTATTCCAAAAGGTTCGCGTGCTGAGATTGTTATGGCTTCCATAAATTCTTCTGTTCTTTGGAAATATTGTGAAGTTTTGCGACTAACAAAAAATATGAGGTTAGGAATCAGGTTTGAACAATCAACTGCTCAGGAGTTAAGGTTGTTTTCAGATTGGATACTTCAAATCGGGGAAGGTCATTGTGGAACAGTGGTCAACGAGAAACTTTTTGTTGATATTCCTTCTGATCTAATCATTCCTGTCTTGGAAAATCCAGTGGAAGATATTGTAAATACAATCTATCCGAATTTGGTTTAGAATTTTCGTGATCCAAGCTTTTTCCAGGATAGGGCAATATTGGCTCCGACTGTTGAGAATATTGAAGAGATAAATAATTATATAGTTGAGTTATTGCCTGGTGAGGAGAAAAATTATCTCAGTGCTGATTCGATATGTGGTAGTGATGCCTATTCTGATGTTGATGTTGATTGGATAACTGTTGAATTCTTGAATCAGATTAGGTGTTCTGGTCTACCTAATCATTTGTTAAAGTTGAAAATAGGTGTTCCTATTATTTTGTTGAGGAATATTGATCCGGCTGGTGGTTTGTGTAATGGGACTCGACTTGTCGTGCGAGATCTAGGGACAAATGTCATTGGTGCAGATATTGTTTCTGGTAGCAATGTTGGGGACAAAGTTTTTATCACCAGAATGAGTATGATTCCTAGTGATACGGTTATACCGTTTAAATTCCAACGTCGTCAATTTTCGGTTTCTCTGTCCTTTGCGATGACAATCAACAAGAGCCAGGGTCAGACGTTATCAATGGTCGGTTTGTTCTTGCGTCGTCCTGTGTTTTCTCATGGTCAACTTTATGTAGCTCTTTCCCGGGTTCGGAATAGAAATGGTCTTAAGATTTTACTTTGTGATGAAGGATTAGATGATGCTGGTAGGACTGAAAACGTTGTATTTAAGGAAGTTTTTGATAAGGTATAATGTTGTTTGTTGTTATATCTTTTAATCTTGTCTCTGTAATTTATAGTTTCTTGATTTTTATCCATATTATATCTTTTGTTAGAATTGTTTTTGGTGTGTTCTGTTTTCTATTTTTTATTGTTATTTTGGTTCTAATATTTAGGTCAAATTCTAATTTGATTTCTCATATTTTAAATATTTTATTTTAGTGTAGAATAATTTTGCATGATTTTAATATTTTTTCAGTCTTAAATTTGATGCAAATTCTTTGTATCAGAAAATATTTTGTATTAAACTATTGAGATTTTAAGTGCTTAATTATGCATTAAATTGTTATGCATTTATTAAAGTCTATCAGTGTTCTTCTTTTATATTAACCTTTGGTTTCTATATAATATAATCAAACGGTGTATATAAATATGCGATTCTCTATGACTAGCTAATTGTAGTTCTTATTTAAAAGGTACTTTCTTCTTTAGTTTATGAATTTGATGATTTGTATTTTTGTATTTTATTTTGCTTTCTTTTTTTTAAAGCCATTTTTTAAATATAATTATCTTGTTTGATATGAAAAGGCCAATTTTTTTTATCATACGTGTGGTTTCATCTCCAATCGGATAGGTATCCGCTTTCAGGGCCATATACATCAAAGTTGTACGTTCTTCTCCAGTGTGGCTTATCCTCAGCAAGGGTGCATGTGCTCCTCTTTGGTTTCGGCGTCAGCTTTTTTTTTTTTTTTGCGATTCCTTCACGTAAGCTATTTTTTCTGCAGATTTAGTTGATCAGGGAATCGTGAAATTGAAACCAAGCTCTTACATAGATAATAATGTTTTTCGATATATTATGTGTCTTTAGATAATGATGTTTTCCGATATATTATGTGTCTTTTTGAAAATACAAAATTTTATTCAAAAATTTGATTATTTACTTTTTAAATTGTAATATTATTTTTTCAAAACAAAATAGACAGAAGTTATATTCTTAATATATTAATAAAAAAATATATGATTTTCGTATTAATAAAAAACAATTATTTATCTTCTCTTAAAAAGGAAAGTTAGATGATATCAATGTAAATTTGATTTTAATCTGTCAAAAAAATTTGATTTTAATCCATGTTATATATTTTGTTAATAAAAAATTCTTGGTGCCTTCTGTGTTCTATTTTTTATTATTAATTTGGTTCTAATATTTATGTCTAATTCTAATTTTTTTGTCTAATATTTTAAGTTTTTTATTATAGTGTAAAATAATTTTGGAGCAGTTTAATATTATTTCAGTTTAAATTTTAGTAAAAATTTTTTCTATTATAAAATATTTTGTATTAGACTATTGAGATTTAAAGTACTTAATTATGGACTAAAGTGTTATGCATTTATTATAGTCTATCAATGTTGTACTTTTATATTAACCTTTGATTTATATATAATATAATCAATCAAATGTTGTATATAAATATGGTACATTCTATAAGCAGATA
>NC_029773.3:62048738-62050579 GCF_000817695.3 Arachis duranensis
ATTTGATTATTTGGGATGAGGCACCCATGACTAACAAATTAGCATTTGAAGCGCTCGATAGGACGTTGCGTGATATAATGGGTTCGGTCTCTGATAGGAATAAAAATTTACCTTTTGGTAGGAAGGTGGTCGTTCTTGGTGGTGATTTTAGGCAGGTCTTGCCAGTTATTCCAAAAGGTTCGCGTGCTGAGATTGTTATGGCTTCCATAAATTCTTCTGTTCTTTGGAAATATTGTGAAGTTTTGCGACTAACAAAAAATATGAGGTTAGGAATCAGGTTTGAACAATCAACTGCTCAGGAGTTAAGGTTGTTTTCAGATTGGATACTTCAAATCGGGGAAGGTCATTGTGGAACAGTGGTCAACGAGAAACTTTTTGTTGATATTCCTTCTGATCTAATCATTCCTGTCTTGGAAAATCCAGTGGAAGATATTGTAAATACAATATACCCGAATTTGGTTCAGAATTTTCGTGATCCAAGTTTCTTCCAAGATAGGGCAATACTCGCTCCGACTGTCGACAATGTTGAAGAGATAAACAATTATATAGTTGATTTGTTGCCCGGTGAGGAGAAAAATTATCTCAGTGCTGATTCGATATGTGGTAGTGATGCCTATTCTGATGTTGATGTTGATTGGATAACTGTTGAATTCTTGAATCAGATTAGGTGTTCTGGTCTACCTAATCATTTGTTAAAGTTGAAAATAGGTGTTCCTATTATTTTGTTGAGGAATATTGATCCGGCTGGTGGTTTGTGTAATGGGACTCGACTTGTCGTGCGAGATCTAGGGACAAATGTCATTGGTGCAGATATTGTTTCTGGTAGCAATGTTGGGGACAAAGTTTTTATCACCAGAATGAGTATGATTCCTAGTGATACGGTTATACCGTTTAAATTCCAACGTCGT
Organism: Arachis duranensis; assembly: GCF_000817695.3. Taxonomy (NCBI): domain Eukaryota; kingdom Viridiplantae; phylum Streptophyta; class Magnoliopsida; order Fabales; family Fabaceae; genus Arachis; species Arachis duranensis. Next base: position 62,049,647 of record NC_029773.3, read on the forward strand.
CAATTTTCGGTTTCTCTGTCCTTTGCGATGACAATCAACAAGAGCCAGGGTCAGACGTTATCAATGGTCGGTTTGTTCTTGCGTCGTCCTGTGTTTTCTCATGGTCAACTTTATGTAGTTGAAATGGTCTTAAGATTTTACTTTGTGATGAAGGATTAGATGATGCTGGTAGGACTGAAAACGTTGTATTTAAGGAAGTTTTTGATAAGGTATAATGTTGTTTGTTGTTATATCTTTTAATCTTGTCTCTGTAATTTATAGTTTCTTGTTTTTTATCCATATTATATCTTTTGTTAGAATTGTTTTTGGTGTGTTCTGTTTTCTATTTTTTATTGTTATTTTGGTTCTAATATTTAGGTCAAATTCTAATTTGATTTCTCATATTTTAAATATTTTATTTTAGTGTAGAATAATTTTGCATGATTTTAATATTTTTTCAGTCTTAAATTTGATGCAAATTCTTTGTATCAGAAAATATTTTGTATTAAACTATTGAGATTTTAAGTGCTTAATTATGCATTAAATTGTTATGCATTTATTAAAGTCTATCAGTGTTCTTCTTTTATATTAACCTTTGGTTTCTATATAATATAATCAAACGGTGTATATAAATATGCGATTCTCTATGACTAGCTAATTGTAGTTCTTATTTAAAAGGTACTTTCTTCTTTAGTTTATGAATTTGATGATTTGTATTTTTGTATTTTATTTTGCTTTCTTTTTTTTAAAGCCATTTTTTAAATATAATTATCTTGTTTGATATGAAAAGGCCAATTTTTTTTTATCATACGTGTGGTTTCATCTCCAATCGGATAGGTATCCGCTTTCAGGGCCATATACATCAAAGTTGTACGTTCTTCTCCAGTGTGGCTTATCCTCAGCAAGGGTGCATGTGCTCCTCTTTGGTTTCGGCGTCAGCTTTTTTTTTTTTTT
>NC_029773.3:62051922-62071043 GCF_000817695.3 Arachis duranensis
GTCTATCAATGTTGTTCTTTTATATTAACCTTTGATTTATATATAATATAATCAAATGTTGTATATAAATATGGTACATTCTATAAGCAGATAATTGTTATGCTCATTTAAAAGATACTCTGTTCTTAATTTATTATGTGGTTTTCATGGTATTAAAATTTGTTAAAAAACTTCATTATTTATTTCTGTAAATTTGGTATTTTTTTTCCAAATAAGTTGAAAAAAACTGTATTGTTAATATATTGATGAAAATAAAATATCATAATTTTATTAATGAAAACTAATTATTTATGTTTTTATACAAAGAAATAGTCACATGATACCAGTGCAAAAATGATTTTAATTTATCATACAAAAATTTGATAAAAATCTAAATTATATTCTATTTATACAATTTTAATTTATTTTAACTATTTTTAACATATATATTTAGATAATAAATATATTATTAATAATAATTTTTTTATAATGTTATATCTAAATTTTTTCTTAGCATCTCTTAACATCATTTAGTTAATTTATCCAAATTTCAATTAATTTTGTTTTTTTCTTGTGTTAGTTAAAATGTATCTTTTTTGATAGATAAACTAGATTTTATTTCTAAAAGAAATCAATTCAAATTATTTTTTTATATTAACTTTTATTAAAATTAAAAAATTAATTGATCTAAAATGATCAATATTTTTTTGTACTACTAATCTAAAAATTTATGGTTCCAGAATTTTGATTTTATTAATATAATCCTCTCAATTTAACCATAACCCTAATTAAAGTCCTAAAACACGCTTCCACTTCAGCTCGACAGTTCTCTTCTTCATCGCGAAGCTCATTCCATCCATCGCACCTTCTCCGTAGCGTCTCGCTGGGCTGAAGTTTATGCTTCTCTAGTGGGTTTTGGTCACATGCAGATAAGGTATTTGTATCTCTGCGATTCCAATGGATTCCACTGCCAGGGTGTTCTTCTCTTCGTTGCGTGTGTTCTTTCTCCAACACCAGGGTTCCTCTGTCTCTGTCTTCTGATCATTCACCATGCTCCTTCTCCATTTCTCTGTTTGGATAGCAGATGTCGCCACTACGGCTCAAGAGGTATTTGTGTTGTATGGTTCCATTCTCCTCCTTTTCAATCTTTCTGGTTTCGTTCTCCACTTTCAATTTTTTTCCTGTTAATTGTTACTGTTTCCTTTATCCATCTTTTATTCTTCACTTGTTTGGTTTCTGATTTAATCATGGTGATTGTAACTTTTTTTCCTAAGTCAATGGTTCCCTTCTTTGTTTGTGGTTTTGGTGTTTTTGTTGAATTTTTTGTTCTTGGGGGTTCTGCTGATTATATTTTATATAATTTTGTTTCTGGTATTGGACTGAAGTTAAGTGTGGTGTTAGGTATACTAGGCTCATGAAATGCTGTTTTTGCTTTATTGTGAATTGTCAAATCAACTATATGTGGTAGGTATTTGGTAATTTGTAACAGGCTTCTTCCCATATTTTTTTTTGCTCTTTTCCGATGTGTATTTGGTTACTTGTGATATCTTCCTAAATGATGTGTGTAGGGATATCAATCTATATATGCCTATTAGTCTATCTTTGCCCCATATGTGAAGCTTTCATTGTAAGCTTTAGTGTTTCTTAACTTTGGGAGTTTATAACTCCAACATATCTGTTTATCTTCTCATCTTAGTGGTGAAATTTTCTCTGTATATCTTCTCTTTTTGGTGTTCTTAACCTATATATGTTGGGAATGAATAACCATGTTGATCTGGTGGAGAAAATCACTCCCTGGAGAGAATCATGGAAAGTGCATGTTAAAGTTGTGAAGTTGTGGTACCACAAGAATCCTGGTTTGGATGCTTCACAAAATCTGTTGCATATGGTCTTAATGGATGAGAAGGTAAATCTTATTTTATGTTTGTATTTCCTTAAGTTGTTGGAAACTTTTTTTGTTTTTAAATATGCAGAACGGAATTTTTATTGTTGGTTGCAAAGTGATTTGTTTTTGTTGTTTTAGTTTTTTAATCAATTGTTTTTATGCTGTTTGGATAGCTAAATATGTTAATAAATTCAAAATATGAACGATTTTTTTTCAAATCCAGTTACACAAGATCCAAGCAACCATTAGAGATCAGCTTATATCAAAGTTTGCTTCCTCTTTACACGAAGGGGATCTGTATTTGATGAACCATTTTACAGTTGTACCAAACACTGGTATGAACAGAGTGACCACCCATCGTTTCAGACTTTTGTTCCAATACAAGACCTCTGTTATTTCTGTGGTATCTCCAAGGATTCCGCATTCCGGTTTGTGTTTGAGATCAATAGATGAAATTGATCAAATGACAACCGAGTACAATTTCCTTATTGGTTTGTACAAGTTTCTTGCTCTACCTTTTTATTGTCATAGTATTATGTTTTAACAAGTCTGGTTTGTAATTCAAATTTGTAAATGTTTCAATGTAATTATTAGACTTTGTTGGGATCATTACTGGTGTTCGAAAAGAAAGAGATGTAGCATCATATGGGAAGCTGCTCAAAGTAGTTGTGCTAGAAGTTTTCAGTCATGGGTAATATGTCCCTTACTCTTTCCTATATCAGTAGTTATGCTCTATTCATTCAATTTATTTTTGTTTGAGCATTTATGTTTATAACAATAAATATATACTTAGATTCTTTTGATCTTTTGAAATTTATTTCTTCAGCAAAAAGGTCCAATGCAATGTCTTTGGAGATGCTTGTGATCTCTTGGAGTATGATAAATTACAAAAATATCCAAGATCTCCGTTGATTGTGCTCGAGTCTTTTAAAATCAAAGCAATTGAAGGTTAGTTTCAGGCATATTCAGCGAATTTTTTATCTAATATCTACTTTTCTGATTTTTTACCTTTTAAGTTAAATATGGTTTGAGGTTAATAGAGTAAGATTCTTTGATGCAGGTGGAGTAGTTCTACAGAATGTGATCAATGTCTCTAGGTTATTTATTAATCCCGACATTCGTGAGTCTGTTGAGTTCCTAAGCAGGTTAGTTGTGAAATAATTATTGTAAAGGTTTAAGCTGCTGTGCTTATTTTGTTGGTATTCATGTATATGTTTTGTCTCATGAAGATTAGTTATTGTATATTTTTTTTGTAGATTTAGTGTATCCAGTTATGGATTCTCAAGACTTGTGACCAATGATCTTGGATACTTAATTTCTAAAGTTGATGGTGATTATTTCAATCCCAAAGAAATCTGTGATATTCAAGATATTCATTTAGATAACGGGGTACTATTTTAGATTACCAAAGAGTCTATTTAATACTTAAACTTCAACTTCTTAAACATGTATGTTGGGTTTATATCATTGTCTTTAAAATTTTATAGGGTGCTCATTACTTTGTTATTGGGACAATTAATGAAGTTATAGATGAACCAAATTGGTGGTACTACTCATGCGTGTGTGGTCATGCCGTTGTTGACCATGAGGATCTCTACCTTTGTGATGCTTGTGGTTCATGTGTTGAACATGTGTTGGTCAAGTAAGGTTCATATGTAAATCTACTATTTTATAGATTGATTATTAATTTTATAGATTTTTGGTTAGTTCTTTGTTATGCTTCACTCTATGTGTTTTGAAGCAGATTTAATTTCTTGATTTTAGTTATGATTCTTGTTTCTTAATTGTCTTAGATATAGGATTCGTGTAAAGATTCATCATCGTGGGTGTGCTGTTTTGTTTGTTTTGCTTGATAATGTGGCAACAAAACTACTTGGAAAAACGTGTGCTGAAGCATTTCTCGGGGTAGATGAAGAATTTCCTGTTGATCCTAGTGTGCTTGCAGTATGAACTTTTTCATATTGAACCTCATTCAGTGTTTGTTAATTTTATTTTTTGTGTTCAACTGTATTGATTCTTTTATATTAAATTTCGAAGGTCTGTCGGTCATATTCTCCAGAAATGTTTGGTGTTGTTGTTGGAGAGGAGAAAGTTTTCAAGGTTCAAATTCTTTCTGGAGTTGATCCAGATTACTCCGGGTCCTTTAAAGTTGTAAATGTGTTTAGTAATAATCTGGAAGCAGCTGCAATCCATGATTATGTGAATGTATGATTTCTGACCCTATGTTACAACATCTTGATGCATTCCTCTTTTTTCTTGATCAATGCATTCGATACTTATTCTAAGTAAATTATCCCAGGCAAGGCTTCACGATCCGATTTTTGCACCAATCTATGATGCCTATTTGCAGTACGCAACTGCGAAAGATTACAAGACTCAAGTAGTGTGTGATAATTCTATTCAATCAGAAACTATTGAAGATATTATTACTGATCTGATTTCACCCAATCGCTGCTATTCTGATGTTGAGAACGTATATTATTTATTCTCATTTGTGATAAGATCTCCTTGTCCTTTCTTTTTTATTATTCTTGTTATATCATATGCTGAAAACTTAGTAATTGATAGTTTTGTAAATTATTTGAAGTTTGAAATGCTATATTAATTTTTTGTGTGCTGGCAGGGTGGTTTCGTTTTTATTTTGGGAACTATATCATCTGTTTTCAAGAAACATAAGTGGTGGTTCTCAACTTGTTTGTGTGGTTCTCTTGTGTCAGCTAATAAACAAAGTTTATCATGTGATCTATGTCAGCTTCAATGTATTGATGCTGTCCCAAGGTGTTTTCTTCTTTAGTTTTATTCTGTTTTCCTCTGTTTTCGTAACTAATTATTATTCCAAACTCAACTCAAAATTTTCTTGTTTTCTACTGGTTTTTAAGATTCTGCTTGAAGATTGTAGTGTCTCATGCCAATGGGAACAATATTTTTGTTCTTAAAGATCGTGAGGTTGTGCAACTAATAAAGATTAAATGCTCGAGGTTCTTGGATAGTCACCCAGAGTTGAATCAGGTTCTCATCCTGCTGTGGTTTTAATTAGTATATAGTTATATAGATATATAGATATAGATATAGTTAGTTTGTATGTTTTGACATTCCTAAGAAATACATAACCTATTATTATGCTATATTTTAACTGTTTTGTTTTTTTTTATTTTTCGTTTTTAGGGATCTTATTGCAAAGTTGTTCCATTGAAACTAATTTCAAATCTTTTGCACAAAAAAGTTGTATTCATGGTTGATGCTAGGCCTGTGGGTTATGAGATGAATCGATCTGTGTATATTGTTCAACAAATTTGGGATGATGCCTCTGTTATTAATGTTTTTGAGGCTGTTTCTGAGATGAATGATCATAAGGTTTGGTTTTATGGTTTTTATAAGTTGTTCGATTATTAGTATTTAAAAATATCAATAACTGAGAGGATTTAAACTTTTTTTTCAGATTCGTGTTTTGGTTGATTCTTTGCCTGAAGTTGAAGACGCTTTAAGCCAATGTGGAAGTGATCATGACGCTGTGGAGGATCTAGATGCCTTTTAGTTTAATATGTTAGGATACTACTATAAGTTGTTGTTGTGCAGGATCTTCATGCTTTTTAATTTAATATGTTCAGATAGTAATTTAAATTGTTGTTTGGTTTATAATACAATGTTAGTCCCTTCTGAATTGTAATATGGATATAATTATGGTATTTATATATTTAATCAAATTTCTTTTTTAATTACGACAAAAAAATATGTGTTTGTTTTACCATTTTCAAATAAACTCGTGCAATAATTAATCAACTATTAATCAGTATTGTAAATATGATAATTGCGGAAAATAAATATATATACTGGTTTTTGATTGCCATTTTTAAATTTATGTATTCAACCTAAGGTTAGATTTAATTGTTATTAAAAAATATAGTTGTCTTTAGTTTTTTTTTATTTGTTTAATCAAATTCTTTTTTAATTACAAGAAAAAATATGTGTTTCTGTTTCCAATTTCAAATAAATCCATGCAATAATTAATTAATTATTAATCAGAACTAAAAAATAAATTGATAATTAGAAAAAAAATATAGATAATGGTTAATAAACTGGTTTTCATTACTATTTTTAAATGTATTCAAGTTGAGATTAAATTTAATTGTTATTGAAAAATATATATGATATAAGTTTTTTTAATTTCCTTTTTTTCTCCAAAAAATGTGAACTCAAGGTAGCCATATAGCCATTAACACATAACTCATGTTGTTGCTTTTGTTCATTTTTTTCATTTTTGGGTTTTTTCGTGTGTTTCTGTTTTTCACTTTGAAACCCGATTTGGTGTCTATGAGCTCAACGATGATTCCCTCCGACTCGCCCTCTCCAGAAGCAGAAAGCCAAGTACCCAGAACTTCGAATCGTTCTCTTGATATCGTTGATTTTGTTGGGTGGGTGTGTGATTCAATTAGAGTCGCGATGCATGCTGTTCTTTAGTCAGGGGCTTCTTTCTCTTCAAGTTCTCCGAAAAACAGATATCAGATCAATGAATCGGGTTCATCGAAAACTAATATCCTCTTGGTTCTTTTTCTTTTTCTTGATTCTGTCGATTTTTCTGATGAATTTTGTCATCGGTTCCACGATTGATCTGGGTTTTGTTGTGTATGGTTGCTCAGATGCCTGATTGTGCAAATTCTGTACATTTTTTGTATCCCTTGTATGCTTAATCGACATTTTTTTTTCTAGGGTTTGTGAAATTCCTAATCTTCCAAGTTGTCATCGTTTTGGTATCTGTTCGATGTTTAACCCACATGTTATTGTTTAGGTTTTCTGAAATTACTAATTTGCAAATTTTGTATGTCAGCTGGTTTTTTTGTGGGTTCATGTTGTTGGTTCGATTTTTTTGGGTGTTGCTCTTACCCTTCAGTTTGAACTTATTATCAGATCTCCTTTTGGTACACGTTGAATTGTTTGTTGCATGTCTTTTGTGCTTTTCATGAATATATTTATGATTTATTATTTTGTTTACATTCGACAAATTCCTTGAGTTTTTAAACTGTTTTCTGTTTTGAGAAACATGTTCTGTTATCTATGTTTGATGTAATGTTCACATGAAAATGTGGTTTGGATACATAATAACGTTGTTGTGTTTATTCTTTATTGGGAATTCGAAATTTGGGCCTCTTTAAGAAGGTATGAAGTTTGAATCATATCTGTTTCATGAATGTTGGCTTCAGTTTGAGATTTTTTTTAATTTTTATCTAAACTTTTTTTTCCCACTCATCTGCTGTTTTGAATGTATTCTTACCTAACACATTTACCAACTTTCATTATGATCAGTAGAATCATTGTTTGGGGTAGTAGATTCATAGATGGGCTGATATGACATATCTATATAATATAGAGGTATGGGTATATCTAATTTAATTAGCTATGGACACATTGACTGTCATATGTCAATCAATCAATCAATCTAGCCAAGGAGTCTAAGAGAAACGTATTCTACAAGCTTTGCTTTAGAAACTTGCTCATCCCTCTGGTATAAGTAGTACTGAGGTAATGCAGTATTGTGGAGATTTTTCAAGAGCTATCAGTTGCTCCTTACTTGTCTTTTTTCCCTTGCATTCCTTTCTGTTGAGATAAATCTCATATCCCACGCTGTTTTCTTTTGCCCATTTTTGGTTCTTTAATTTTTTTTTCATGCATGTTCTTTCATCTTTACTATTTATTAATCGATAAGATGAGTGTTAGTATTGATCCTCTTCACAAAATCTCTCCATGGAAGGAAACTTGGAGTATTGAAGCTAAGATCTTGACCATTTGGGAAGATACTTTCATTGCTAATGAAAATATGCAGAAACTTTTACATGTAATCTTGATGGATAAGCAAGTGAGTATGTGTGTGTTTGTTGGTGTGTGTGTGTGTGACTGTGTGTGTTTGTGTGTGTGTGTGTGTGTCTCTGTGTGTGTATGTGTGTGTCTGTGTGTGTGTGTGTGTGTGTGTGTGTCTGTGTGTGTGTGTGACTGTGTATGTGTTATCAAAAGCTCAGTTTTTGCTTAACTAAATTGTGTATTTTAAAATTCTGATTGTGATCAGTTTTAGTATATGTAGTATTTCATGGTATGATATTTAGAAATGGTCAGATTATTTTTTTCCCTCTTTTTTAATTTCCCAGCACAATAAGGTCCAAGCAACTGTTGAGGATGATTTGATCACAACTTTTGTTCATCAGTTAAAACAAGGACATGTGTGCATTATTTCCGACTTCAAAGTGATACCTAATGGTGGATTGGTTAGGGTTACAAGACATCGATTCCGGATCATTTTCAAGTGTAGTACTTCTGTTGTTGCAGCTCCGAATAAAGTCATACCTAATCCTGGTTTAAGTTTAACCTCCATGGACGAGATTCTTCAAAAGCGCACTGGTTATGAGTACTTAATAGGTAAGTTTCGCTTTTTCAAAATTCACCGAAAATAAAAGTCTTTTGAAGCAAGGTTATTAACAGCTAAATGAAATGTCTTGTGGTATTGTATCCGGCAGTTTAATCTTTTCTGGTATAATTTGAATAAACAGATTTTGTTGGAATGCTGTGCGGATTGAAGAGAAAAATGGATGTTGAGTGTAATGGAAAGATATTGAAAGTTATTGTGCTTGTGGTTTTTGCTGATGGGTATCCTTTGGCTTTCTGTTTTTCATTCTATTTTTAAATTATGTTATGCCACTTTTTCATTTCTTTTTATTGCTCCTGAATTGTTCTATTGTTGTATTCCATTTATTATAATGATTACCCAGGAAGAAAATATCCTGCAGTCTTGTTGGTGACTCTTCTACTCTTATAGACATCACTAGTTTGCAAAAGTATCAGAGACCACCAGTTCTTATTTTGCAATCTTTCAAGATCAAAATCATTGGAGGTGAAAAGTGGTCCATGTTGGACACATGTCTGAGCTTGATTTGTTTATATATTTTTGTTTACGAATTAATTGTTTCTTTACGAATTAATTCTTTCTTATTGTGTTTTGTGATTTGTAGATAAAGTTAGCCTCCAAAATGTGATCAATGTTTCTCGGGTTTCAATCAACCCTGATATGCAGGAAACTGTGAATTTTCTCAATCAGTTAGTTCCATTAAATTTTTACTCAATTTTGTCACAATGAACTGAAAAATTCTGCCTTTCTCTTCATCGCTCACTTGCTCATTCTCTCTCTCTCTATTGTTCACTTGCTGATTCTGTCTCTGTCTCTAATGCTCACTCACTCACATTCTTACTCTTTCATTCTCTCTCTCTCTCTCTCTCTCTCTCTCTCTGTTTTCTTGTGTTTGTGGTCATCCAATTGTTGGTGATGATAATATGTTTCATTGTCAGCTGTGCGGCAAAGAGGTCCAGCATTTTATGACCAGGTAAATCCAGGTTATGATTTAGAAAACTTTTTTGGATCTATTATGATTCAATAATATAAGTTAGCTTCGCTTATCACCTTCTTGTGACTCTCACAAATAGATTAATCTGATGTTTAGTTTCTTGGTTATAGTTACAGGATTAAGATACTTGTTGAAGATGGTACTTCTTGTGGAATGTTTGTGTTGTTAGACAGTGCGGCGACTAAGCTATTAGGGAGAACCTGTTCTGATGTGTTTTTGTTGTTAGAAGATGAACAGGAGGTATGATTAATTCTCTTAAATTTTATTTCTGTATACTGTATCAATAACTACTTTTTGTTCCTCAATTTTGTCCATTAATTAGTGATCACTTTTCAATTTCTATGACAGAAAATTAAGCACCAATACTGTCCACAATTTTTTATCAACTCATTGGGAAAGAGATTGTTTTCAAAGTTCAGGCAAAGCGGATTAACAGTCCCGGTTATTGTGGTACCTTTAAAATCATCAATGTCATTAGTGATGCACGTTTTTTCAGGAAAGTTCAGTCTGATCAGTGCATCAAGGTTAGTGCGGTCTCTTTAAGTTAGATACTAGTGAATTAGAGGAGTCATTTTTAGATATAGTTTCTTGATCGCCAGTTTCTAATTCTTTGGCTGTTCTTTTGAATGCTATCCTTTACATGCCAATATGATTTTGCCGCATACTTTACAAAGTTGGCTTCCATTTGTGATTCATGTTTTTGTTTCCAAACTTTAAGGATGTTACTTCTGATTCGGGCTTTAGCCCAATACTTGAAGACTTCTCTCAGTGTGGACAGTTTAGAAGTTATGACAACCAACTCATATCTGGTGTTCCAATACAACTGCATAGCATTAAAGAGATGCTTGCTGACATTCTTTGTGCTAAAATATATTCTTCTGCATCAAAAAATGTTAGTAATTATGTTTATGTTCTCAATCGTCTGAACTGTGTCTCAACATATCTTGTATGATAAAACATGCATCATAATATGCCAATTACTGTTTCTCTACAGGATCAGATTTGTATTTTGATCGGTGAAATTATTGATGTGCCGAAACATCAGAAGTGGTGGTACTATTGCTGTTTGTGTAATGCACCTGTTTCTCATGTTGGAAATTTATTTTATTGTTATCTGTGTAAAGTTGAGTGTTTTGATGTCATAAGAAGGTATCTATTTTATCTCTTGGAGTTCTTGGTACCATTTTTTCTTTTTGCTTAATTTCATCTTCTACAACTGTCTCTTAGTGTATATTTTTTCTTTTGTTTACATTATTTAGGTATCGCATCAAAATTATTGTTTCCCATTCAAATGGGAGCAATATTTTCATACTTGAAGATGATGAGGTGATGCAAATACTGAAAAAGAGTTGCTTAGATTTTTTGATGGACCAAGGAAATTCGTCCCAAGTAATCATTTTGTTTTTAATTTAATTTAATTGTCCTTGTTTTCAGTTGACTGTTTATGGTTCAGGTATGTGAATTTTGCTAATGTACCTATTCTTTTCTTTTTCTTTTTCTTTTTCTTAGTCAACGGATGATTACACTATTCCGAATAGCATGATTTCTCAGTTGATGAACAAGAAAATTGTCTTCATTGTGGATCCTAGACCCATTGGATATGATTTGAATAAATCTCTTCATGTTGTTCGTGCAATATGTGATGATGTTGATATTGTGAGCTTTTTGGAGGACTCCATCCATGATAATCAACAGCAGGTGGTACCATTATTATGTAAATCTGATGTTGCGTTATTCCACTCTGTTTTTTTTTTTATCAAGTTAACCTCAATTGCCTATATTGTTATGTGTTTTTTCATGGGCGATGTATTAAGTGTTACTGATGTTATTCCTCTCTTGTTCCATTTAGAAATTTCCTCTGGATCCCTTTGTTCCTCATTTTCCTTTCGAATTTAAGAATCCTGTTGAGTTTCACTCCAATGCAACCGTTCAGTGTTCATCCAGCTCAGGTGCTCCAGTGCATGATGCTTCACCGATTTCCGTTCTGAACTGGAATTGTTGGGTATTTTTTTATCTAATGGGCTTTGATTCTTTATCTAATGTGTTCCTTGTTCTTATATTTTGCTGTGTTCTCTGTAGACTGTTAACCATGCTTTTCATGCAAGAATCTGCTCCTCACAAGGTTCCAATTTAGTTGGCAATCATCAGCCTCTCACTATTAGGGAAGAGCTTCGGAGGGCCTTTGGACATTGTGAAAATACTAGCGATGCTGTGGAAAGGATGGATGAGTGTAGTGGCTAATTGTTTCTTACATTACAATATATATTTATATAGATATCTATAATATCATTGCAAGACTTTGAAGAATTGTTAGAATTTTGTTTAGTTGTGTTAAGGTTTTGTTACAACTTATAAAAATGTATGCAATAATTTAAATAATGAATTCCAAAATCATTTAAAAAATGTATTTTTTTAAATTGTGTTATAATTTTAGATTTAGATTTAGATATCTCATGTAAAAGGATATTTTTTAGTCAAATTGGTTAAATGTATTCTTATTTATTTATCATGTGAAAATATATATTTCAAACAAAACTTTAAAAGATAAATTTCAATTACTAAAAAAAAAATCTAATGAATTTTTTAGTAATTTTACTTTTATTATTAAAAATATATCAATTCTACTAAAAAGTAAATAAAAATATATTATTCATCCTTTTTTATTTTTACGATTTAGTAGTCATCCAATACTCAAATACTTAGTTGGTTTTATTAATTTTTTATTGATATATCTAAGTTATCTATCTTAGTACTTTAATAGTGTATAGTTAGATATTTTTTTGCTAAAAAAAAATTTCTAGGCAGTAAAACGCTGCTGTTCCACTCAATGAGACAATTAGCAAACCCAAAGTGCATCCTACCGTGCCAGACCTAGCATTCCAGACTCCAGGGCGCCGTTTCAATCTCATCGACCTCGAGAGAGCCCCTCAGCTCCGTTCAGTGAACGCCTCGTGCCGCCGCCATTGTTCGTTCGAATATCTACCGTCTGCGCTCTCACTTCCCCTCGATCGAGAAGCAACTATCGCAAGCTTGGAAGCCTCCATCGCGCGGTACCCATCATCTACTCCAGCACTCTTGCATGCTCTGTCTCCCTCGGTGTTTCTGTCTCCGTTGGTCAATCGGTGTCTCTGTCTCTGTCTCTTGGTGTCTCTGTCCCTCTCCCCAACCACAGTCTCTTGCATGTTCTCTAGGTAACTTTTTTTTATTAACTATCAATTTATGATTGAAGTCTGGTATAGTGAAACTCTGTTAACTCTTATATAGTGAAACTGTGTTACTGAAATAGTGAACCTCTGTGAACATTGATTCAACTGATCTGAATCTTTATTTGAAAATTATTTTTTGGTTCTTTGATTTTTAGGGTGCTTGCCACTTCAATTTGAGGGGATTCTGAATTTTGGTTTAAACTGTGATTGAATGTTCTTTGGTTTGGGTATTTTTCACTTTCCTGAAACCTTATCTTTTAATTCGTTGAGATCAAATTATTGTTTTCAGCCTTGGTAATTTTTAGATATTCTTTTTGGTTGCTTTCTTTTTAAATGTTTCAATTGGTGTTATTGTGTTGTTGGTGTGATTTAATTGTTCTTTTTGATTCTTTCTTTTGCTCGAATGCCCAGACAATGCTTGATTGCTTGGATTTAACTGTTCAATGGATAAATTTAATCATGCTGGTTCAGATGCTTTTTGAACTTGGCTTAAATTAAAAGTTTTATATGATGTTGACTAGAAACATAAATTGAGTTTACTAATTCACATGTCTTGAGTGTTAGTGTTGATATTTTCTTATCTTATTTGTTATCAGTTTTAATGTTTTATTGTGGCTTTTGTTTCTATGTGAAAATTCTTAAATATCTTCAATTTCCTACCTGATTTAAGGTCCTACAAATGACATGCTTTATGTTTTGTTCTTTAAGTTTCTTTATTCAATTTTATCGCTTGTTTTTCTTGAATTTGTTGAAATTTTCTGTTAGGGTTTACTTTATTATAATGCTCTCTTTTGCAGTACGAGACAACATCCTTTATTTCTTCTTGAATCTTTATATCAAGCATCTCTATTTGACAAGTCTGAATGGCCATGGATGCTAATAGAGAAGATCCAAACAGGTATGGTGCTGAGCATTAGAGAAGATGTTCTCTTTGCTGCATTTTCAATTCGATTGAAGTCTCATTTGTTTTTCCATTAAATATATTTCATATTAAGTTATGAAAATTTTAATGTGAATTCAATATCGATGTAATGCCATCTATAGTGTTTTTTTTAAATTCTTATTCAGATATTTTTCATGTTTTAATTTAATTTTATTGGCCTCTCATTTGTATGTGGGCTAGATTTCAGAAGTTGTTGTAATTTATACAATATGTATGTTAGTTTTCTAATGTGGTCTCTTGGGTATTTTTCATTATTGTGCTTTTAGTTTGTTACAATTTTTTTTGTATACTTAGTTAGTTATTTTCTTGGTTAAAAGTCTCGGTCTTAAATTCTAATCGTGCCTTTATACACTAATAGGAGGTTTTTAGCAACCCAGGTATATTGGCCCAGCGAAAAAGAACTGGTTTTCAGATTTTGTGATCTCAATCAGCAGGTAATGAGATATAATGGCCAATGTGCAATTTTGTAGAGTAGTGTCAATCTCAATTAATTAGATTACTAATTTGGCTTTATGTTCTTTAATTTCTTATTTTCTATTATTTTCTTCATTTGTGAGACTGATTGCTTTGCCCCTTTGTCGTTTTTCCATGGATATTTTTTTTTATATTCATTGAGATATTTACTGAACTAGAATTTACTCAATTATTTATTCTAAAGTTTTCTTCTCATTATAATGTTAGTTCATTTACGTGATTATTGTTCTCTTGTGTTGCTCAGTTGGGTTAGAAAAGGTATAATATAAATTTCATCATGTTGGACCATTTTTTGTTTTAACTTTATATACCTATGGATGTTAAAACTTATATATAAATGGCTGAGAGTTAGAAGTTAGAAGAAAAGGGAAGGAATCATAATGAAATTGAGTGCTGGAGAAGGAAGTAGTTGCTTTTGGAAGTGGTCCTATAATATAAGGCTGAGTGCACTTATAATTACATACGCGTTAAAAGTTAAATGTATTAGGCATGCATGTGTTGCTGTCCATGCTCTGTTTTTTCTATTAAAATTAATTGATTCATTAATTTAAATTCACTTTCCTTAATTCTTATTTTCATTTATATATTGGTTGGTGAATTAAGTGCTTCCCATACTTGCCACTCTTGAAGTTCCAAATGCCACTCTTGTGTTGCTCAGTTGGTAATAATAGTAGATTTAAAATACCTCTATTTGCTAAATAATTAGGTAAGATTATGTGAAGCTTTTTTAGCATGTTTAGTTACAAGAGTTAACTTTGTTAATAAATTTGAATATAGGGTGATAGAGCTCTTCCCTCAAATTTTGTTTCAACTCATGGGGAAGGATTCGGGCCAATATTCTATGTCATTGACGAGTTAGATAATTGTTTATCCTTGGAGGTGATCAAAAAGAATGATCAGTTGCTGATAACTGAGTACTCATTTGAAATGATTAGAACTTTCTATCTTAGCGATAAACCGGCATGTGTTCAATTTAGGTACGTTGGTTTTGGAATTTTTTTTATTTCATTGTTTGATAAAGACAACCAACCCATCCAAGTTCACCTTGATCCTGATTGCTATGTTCCTGAGCTAATGGACCCAGAGACACTTGATAATGTGTCAAGAGTCTTCCACATAAAGTATACCAGGATGGAAGAAGACTCATCAGCTGATGTCATTGTTCTGTCTGGGTCTGAACCATCGGATGAACAGTTTTCATCGGATGGTGATGAAGACAATGATCAAGATGGGTCACTGGTTGGGGATAATCCAGATAATCCCATAAATTTGTCTAGTGGCAGCAGTTTATCATTGGAAGTTGATGAACACATTAATGTGTCAAACGAATTGCCTGATCCTAGGTAATGGTACATGTAACTATTTTCCTTTCTTTTGTATTTTAATATCATTTGATAGCTTTTTATTTTTTACTCTCATGATTAAGGTTCATATTATCTTGAATTAGATATGCTCCAGAGATTTCTTATGAAAAGAAGATCACAGCTTGGGATGTTGGACAGTCTAGATTGGTAAGTTGATCTTAAAGAGTGTTTTCTTTTTTTTTTTCTACAAACTTATTGGATGTTCTTCCTAAATCTGTTATTCATTGTGTATAAAAATATTATGTTTATGTTAACTATGAATTATTTGTTGCAGTATTTGGCTTCAAAATTTGCTGTGTATCTTAAACCATCTGGAGATTGTTCGATTTGGACGATCATTGGTCCAGATTCCAATGTTGAGAAGAATGAGTTTTTTTTTTCACTTACTGAAGAGTCGAGGAAGACGTACAGAATGGAAATTTGGGGTCGGGTGGAGTGAATGTTGTAGAACATATAATTTAAAGGAGGGTGATACTATTACTTTGAAACTTAGCTCGATAGCTAACCGCCGGATAGAGTTATCGATTCAGCGTTGTTAGGCCTCCTATGTATAACTCTATTTGATGGATATTGTAAATTATATGTTAAGTTGTCTTGAAGATATTTTATTTTTTGTTTAATGAACAAATTTATATATGTTGTATATACTTTGTTTTGCTATTAGTAGGTATCTTGACATTACGTGTTTTTAAGATAATAGATAATATTAAGCTACATCTTTATTGGACTTTTTTCTGTTTTTTTAGTGTCTAATAATTGTTTGAATATTTTATTATCTTTTATTATGTTAGAAAATATGTTATGGCATTTATTGACATATTGAATAATTATTGTATTCTATTTTTTTATTTGAGTATAATGATAATTTTGTAATTATTCAAAATTAATACAACATGTCTATTTTTATAAAATATATTTTAGTTATATTCTTAGTATTTTTCTTTTAAAAGGGTTTAAATTTCGTGAATCCCGTGCATTGCACGGGTTATCACGCTAGTAATACTTTAATATAATACTTTGTCCATAAGTCGTTGATATGTTGCACCTGCATTCTTAAGATCAAATGGCATGACTTTGTAACAGTAATTTCCATATTCAGTAATAAAAGCGGTCTTACTTTGATCGGATGGATGCATTTGGATCTGGTTGTAACCAGAGTATTTATCCATAAAGCTCAGTTTTTCATAACCAGAAGCATTGTTAACTAAAGAATCAATGGATGGTAAGGGATAAGTGTCTTTTGGGCATGCTTTATTGAGATCAGTGAAATCAACATACATGCGCCATTTACCGTTATGCTTTTTCACCATGACGACATTTGCCAATCACATTGTGAATCTGATTTCCTAAATGAAGCCAACATTGATGAGCTTTTTGGTTTCTTCTAGAGAGGCTTGTTTTTGGTCATGGCTGAGGTTTCACTTTTTCTGCGCTATAGGTCGGACAGACGGGTCCAATGCCAGTCTGTGACATATTATGGATGGGTCAATTCCTGGTATGTCAACTGGGGTCCAAGCGAATAAGTCGGCGTTTCGTTGGAGGAATGCCTGGAATAAAGCCTTTTCCTCCGAGCTTAGTGTGGATCCCACATAAGTGAATTTTTTTGAGTTATCTGCAAAATAGATTTTATGCAAGTCCTCGGTTGGGGTTGGTCGTTCGAGGAATCCTGCCTTGGAATCAAGGTCGGCCAAGGCTGGGAGTTCGTCCTGATTACTGATATTGTGTACATGAGCTTGAATAATTCGGTTAGGTTTTTTAAAACTGTTGCTATAGCATTCTCTGGCCTCACGGGAATCACTATAAATAGTTACAATTGTATCATCCTGCAAAGGGAACTTAACACAGAGATGAATTGTAGAAACAATAATGTCGAACCTATTTAAGAAAGGTCGGCCAAGAATCAAATTGTAAGGGCTAAAGTAGTTAACGACTAAGTATTCAATATCTGAAGTTTTCGATAAGGGAACCTCACCTAGTATGGTTTGGAATCACACGGATCCCAAAACCAGGACCCTCTCACCTGAGAAACCGAACAGGTCTCCAGTGGAAGGTTGGAGGATGTTGTTGCTTAGCTTCATCTTCTGAAATGTTGAATAAAAAAGAACGTCGGTACTACTCCCAGGGTCTAGTAAAACCATTTTAACTAGGAGATCTCCTAGCTGGAGGGAGATTACAACGGGGTCATCTAGATTTGTTATGTTGTTGTTGAAGTCGGAGGTTTGGAATGTCATTTGAGGAAAATTGGAAGGCATCCGATGATGGCTTTGAATGGCTTCTATTGACAGTATAGCTCGGTAAGAACGCTTCCTTGCCGAGCTTGTGGCGCCTCTACATGCAAAATCTCCAGAAATACAATTTATAATATGTCTCGGTTGGTCGGGATGACTGGTGTTCAATCGCTTTTTATCTCGGCTATGTTGTGCTGCCGAGCTTTGGTCACCAGATGGGGGCGGACGCCGTTGTATATGGCCGTCGATGTATTTGTCAAGATGACCTTGCCGAGCTAGACGCTCTAAAAGGTCTTTGGCGATGACACATTCGTCGGTGGTGTGTCTGTGCTTCTGATGAAAAGTACAATATTTTTTATTTTTCTGCACCCTTTGAATCTGGACAGTTTCCAGCCATTCGTGGTGGCTTGATCAACTTTGAATTCAGAATTTCCTTGATGATGTCGTCACACTTGGTATTGAATTGAGTATATGATTCATAACGGGGAGTTGGCTTGAAGTTTTTCTTGCTGTCCCGTGTTTTATCGTCTTCTCTGTATTGTGGTCTCTCTGTTTTCTGAGCTTGTTGGAGTTCTTCAATGTCAATCTGACCTTTAGCCTTTTCACGAAACTCGGCCATAGTTTTAGGTTTGGCCACGACAATAGTTTCCTGAAATTTTCCTGGTCGGAGTCCGCTCTTGATGGCGTGCAATTCCACCTCAAGGTAGAGATCTGGTATATTCATAGCTATTTTTGTGAAGCGCATCATATAATCTCTTAGGCTTTCATGCTGTCCTTGTTTGATTGTGTTTAGGTAATCAGAATCATGCAGATAGATGGCTGATCCAGCAAAATGCTCCTCAAACAGTTTTGACAGGTCTCGAAAATGAGAAATAGAACCTGCAGGCAAAGAACAAAATCAATCAAGTGCAGGACCGTCTAAATAAGACGAAAAACAACGACATAAAACTTTATCGGATGCACTATTTACTATCATTATGGAGGTGAACTTTTTGATGTATTTCTTTGGATCACTTAACCCATCATATGGGGTTAAGGTAGTTGGTAGAATGAACCTCTTGGGGAGCACGAAGTTCATCACCTCGACCGTGAATAGTCTGGGCGAGTTTTCTGGGTCATCATTTTCGTTCTCTGGCCGAGCTTCTTCATTGTGCTCAGGCTGTTCTTCTTCGTGCCGAGCAGTTTTGGAGACGTGTGTTGGTCCGGACTGATGCTCGACTTCTTCTATTCGCTCTTGTTGATCATTGTTATTTTTAATTTGAGCATTATTCAGAGTAGGAATCTGATTCGCCATTCTTTGGTTCTCTTCTGCCATGCGCTGGTTGGCTTGTTGTAACTCGGTCACTATCTGAAGAAGTTCAGATGGCATAGGTGGAAGCTGCCCAGCCATGGCTTTAGGTGAGAATGTTGAGGCTGATGAAATAAAGAAAGAATGGGCGCCAATTGTTCTTGTATGGATACTTTGAGGGGAGCTTGGCTTCTATAAGTCGACGCCGAGTTGTTTCTCTTAATGTCGATCTGTGGACTTTAGGAAGTCTGAGCTTGCACTTGTAAGGAGGATGATCTAAAATGGGGGTGAGGAGTGTACCTGCAAAGGCACACCGAAACTTAAGTTAGTATTGAGAATTCAATGTGCTCTTTAGGATTGAAGATCATA